>NW_011333040.1:20869228-20886474 GCF_000735185.1 Notothenia coriiceps
TTGTTTATATAATTTGGATTTTTTAATAGCAGTTTTATTTTATATATTGTTTTTTATATTAGCGCTCTTCCTGCCTCTGTACTGCATCTGCTGCACAACAACACTTTCTACATATACAAATAGAAAGTTATGTTTAAATCATTTCCTGAATGTGTTTCACGATAATTTAAATGTTAAACGGGCCCATGTCATTGCTTTTTACGGTTATTACCCCCTTGTGTGTTATGAAGGTTTTTATGCATGTAAACGGTCTGCAGAGTCAAAACCCTCAAAGTACACCCTGTAGCGAGTAAAACTCTAACACAGTCTATGCTGCCCCAAAACGCCTCGTTGGAGATTTCTCTTTTTCCATTGTTTACTTCCTGGGTACTGTGACGTGTGAATACCCAGAGGCCACACCCTCTGCCAGCATTTCACAAAACAAAGCTTCCCAAACCTTTCAGCGATTCATGCCGGATATGTACAGCGTAGGGCACTGAAGAACGATGCTGTTCCTATTTTGTTTGGACCAGCGGGAGATTCGGGTACACAACCTGTAAGTATTCATTGTTGTTTGTGTATTTATGATGTTTAAAACAAACAAGGTATCTACCACGACTGTTTAAATGGGTAAACGTTTTTCGGGCTGCTAAGTTGGGATCGCGGAGAAAGGCTCTCCGCAGACCCTTTCTCACAGCGTTCTAAACCTTTTTCTTACTCAATATCAAGCCACACTTATTGTTTTTACTTCGGCTGTGAGTGTTTGTGTGTGCTCAGGATGAGTTTCGCTTGTTCTCGCTGTATCGCCGACCCGGAAGCCTGTCCGCTCCTCGCAGCAGATCGCAGAAACGAGCCTCGCAACTTCCCGACCAATCAGAGCACACTGGGCTCACAGGGAGGGGGGGGGGGGGGGGGCAGGAGCTCCAACAAGCCGTTTAGGACAGAGAGTGAATACGAATACTTTACAGAGATGCTGTATGAGAAACCAATGTGAGTTTGGAAAATTGCACAATATAAATCTATTTTAGCATACCTCAACAATGGAATTATGATCAGTAGAAATGGCCATGGGCCCTTTAACAGAGGCAAGGTGTTCAACTCTAGAGCAGACTTAATTTTAATAAGTCCATCAATAATACAGTAATTGGAAGCTATTTTAAAAACTGATACATTTAGCCAAACTATTTTCGAAGCAGAATTGCCAAATTGAGCTGTTACTGAGGAAGAGCTACTTTTACATGTTTTTTTGTTATTGTAAAATGTGTTTAGGTTTTGAAAATGTTTGCTTACTTTCTGTGTAATACTTTCTGTCTTGCACCTTTTAACATGTTTTCAGCAAATTCTGATTCAACATTTTGGCAACTATTATACATCTTCCATAAACCCAAATTGCACGGGGAGATGAACAGTTGCTTTAAAATGTACACCGTAAGTGATCAAAATGTTGCAATAGTTACTATAAAAGAGTTTGAGGTTATATTTATTATATTCATAGTAAACAAAACTACGGCAGAAATTCAGGGTTTCCTTTAAACAACTGTTACTGTACATCTACAGACATACATACAAAATGAGAAATTGTGTGATAAGCCAAACATCAGCTTGTCTCTACATATAAATAAAGTTATGTTAAGATAAGATAAAATAAGTTAAGATAGATTGTGAATAGAAAATGCTCAGTGTGTTCTCGAATGAAGAGGCAGACCCAAGAGAATCCACCCATCAGACCTTCAGTAAGATCAGGGTCCCGCAGTTTTTTGTTTCTTTCTGCCAAACCCGGTGAGGCTGAATAACTGCCTGCAAGAAACAAAATATGCTCAACATGTTTCCTGTACATCCACAACAGAAGATAATGCTAATGTGGTATGATAATGAGATATGAGCTCCGACTGTAGAGTAAACAGTGACAGCACTATGGGATTACAATCACACTCTTTAAAAACACATAATGATGTACACAGCTGGGGTTTTACCCTGTGGAGGTGCTTCAGGGCAAACTAATTAAAGATTGGCCAGTTTAGGATCATGGGAATTGTATAAAAGGTGAATTTGAATAAATGTTAGCTTCCTTTGACTGCAGCCTCAATTAGTATTTAGTCTGCAGCAGCACTGCGACACAACACTGTTTATGTTTCAATTAACCCTGAGCCATGAGAGTTGAAGGCAATGTTGTTGTTTTTTATGTTTGTGCTCAGCAGATCACAAACCCTCTGATTCAATTTCCCTCTGACACTGTAAATCTACCCTCAGGTTCTGCAGAGCTCAGAAACATCTGCGAACAAAAGACACTTTAGGAACAATGAGAGAGCCTTCCTGAATATTGATCAAGAGTAAACAGTGTCAAATGTTGGCTTAGGAATGTCCAGATCTTCAAGTGATTTAAAATATGTGAAAATACACACAACCTGGGGGTCAAGCTATAATCAGGAAAGAAAACAATGCATTTCTCCTGGTCCCCCCCGTACTGACTTTATAAACACAGAGAGAAAGCAAAACCAGGGCCGCAACAGCTGGTTCTCATTGCTAACCGAAATAACCTTTCTACCTTTCTGCTCCTCCTCCCACCGAGGGTCGTGGTGTATAGTTTATGTGTGTGTGTGTTTGTGTGTGTGTTCATTTAGACCACATCACCAGTATTAGTAGTGATAGGAGCTGAGTGACCCTGAGTTCAGCGCCGGTCCAAATAAACAGTGGAGGTGTTGATACTAACTCTCAGCAGCAGAACCCAGGGGAGGTCACACTAAACCAGACGTAACGACTTCCACAGACCCCTAATCCTGCTGGGGAATAGCCGCATAGCTACGGGAGCACACATCTCTTTAGACCTCAATTTATGTTAGTAAATGTGCGAAGAGGTACTAGGATGCACAGAAACTTGTCAAAAACATCAATGAGAATGTGATATTTTACAAACGAGTGCAGTGAGCAGAAAACCACATTTAGAGTAAATATAAACAGAGTTGAATGTAGAATAAAAAATTGCGTTTTTTCAGTACTTTAAGGGATTATTAAAAGGATTGCGTGAAGATTAAACTATAAAAATAGCACCCGTAGCATTTTAGCCATTGCCATGATTTGTGCTTTATCGACTATCTTACTCTAAAGTGGACCATTCTTTATAAAATGAAAATGTTGTATTGAAGAAGACCTAAAAATAGCAATTAAGAGATTCAACTCCAGCTCTAACTCCTTTTCTTGGGTAATAAATCAAGTGAGAAATAGATGAATTTTCTCAATCCAACCCAATTTCCCAATCAGTTAAGCCGCCCTTGCCATTAGAAAGACTGCTAGTTTAAGGACTTTCCACATTAGTAAATCACAGTCATTGGATTCTCACCTGGAGGTTGCTGCTTGGTCAATGTATTTCCCATCAAATGCGCAACTTGGTTGACAAAGGCCATGATGATGTTGCACTAAATATTTTCTTATAATACAAGTAAAATAGTTGACTCCTGCGCACTGGTAATAGGCAGTTTCAACATAAACCCTTATCAGAAGTTATCTTAGTTAACTTTCCTGCTGGTTACTCCTCTTTGTTCTAGGTGGTCAGGTAAGAAGATCAGATGTTTTTCTATTTCTGTAGATGTTAAAAACACCTCTCCTCTTAGGCTTTGATGTGAAGTCATGTTGACAGCTTGTCAGACTGCATCTCCACAGGATGTGATGGATTAGTTCCTGTGGTTACAGACATCACGGTGAAGTTACAGTCCAACACCTTTTATTGGCAGATGAGCCATGAAACCTACATGAAGCGTGCTGAACTACATATCTTACATGTTGGAGTCCTTTTTTGAATGTAATATTGAGAATTCACCCAGTATAGAGCTCTTCCTCCAAACATCCACATGAGGAAAGGAGAGATAAGAGGTAATCAGGGCTGTAGGAACCTGGGTTTCCCTGTATATAAGGAGTTCATCTGTGCCAGCTCTCACACTTATTGATTAAAACAGACCGTGAAAGACAGCCTCACCCTGTGGGTCAGCAGTTGATTAACCTCTGTTTCTCAACATTTTAATCAACCAGTGACCTCTAAAGAGCTAAAACAAGGAGGCTCTGGCTTCTCTGCTCCAGGCTCTATGTTGGGGGAGCTGTAATGAGACAGGCCAATAATGAAGAAGCTCTGGTCCCAGAAGACTCTCACACCACGCAGAAGTACAGCAGGAACTTTGTTAAAGATGCTGCTCGCTTGAGGGGATTAATTGGAAATCAAGGATGACATCTCCATAATTGAGTACCAGGATGTAAATGAACTGTTGTCAATAATGTTACATAAATTACAAGCAAGATATCTTGGTTTAAGGATATATTCAATTTATAAGTTGGGATTCCTCTGACCACATGTGAGACTTTCAATGGATTGGTACACATCCTACCTAGTTAAATGTGTCCAACACTTTGGTTTATGACCAAATACCCTCTCAAAGCTCACCCACACATACGCTTCAGTGCTGCTTTGGTTGCTAAAGAGCAAATGTTAGTTAAACACACTATATCATGTGAATACGGTTGAGCTGCATCTTATCAGCATGTCATAGAATGGCAATAGTCTATATATTTAAGACTTGTTACCACATATTAGGGTGGTAACATGTAATAATAACCATAATGCTGGTGTCATAAGGATGTTGTCAGCAAGTGTGGCATCAGTAAATTAGCTGCCTTCTCAGTGATCGGCATATCTTGTGCTGCTCCTAATCTTTCAACTTTTCAACATGCAAATACATTTTCAAGTATCGCAAAAATATTAAATAAAGGGCAAGAGACCCCCTGACACCCAACTATTTTCCAAATACTGTTTTGAACATTTACAATGAAATAGAAAAAGGTATTGCACTAAAGTCTATGCAAAGTTTTTGGGCTAGCTTTCTCAGTTTATACTAGGAATCTATATCATCTTTATTTCTTTTTGTATTTTAGGCTGAAAGTGAACATATTTACTGCAGGAGAGCAACGTGACCTGAGTTGTGACTGTTTGCTCAATCACCTCTAAAGCTGCCGTTGCCTGGATCATGCCACTCTCGCTCCTGTGAGCCATCAGATAAGGGGGTCTATCTAATTCATATTCTAATTAATATGGAGCCACACTTCCTGCTTCTTAGTGTCTTAGGGGAGGACATCATTCATCGGGTATTATCTCGAGTTGAAAGGTTCCTGTTCACCCAGCCAACTGTTCTCTTTCAGGCTCTACCCAGCTTTCTCCCCACTCTGCTCAACCCTTTGTTCGATCCAATACCTGTCACTTCCTGTCATTTCACACATAATAAGAGGAATGGAAGATAAAAATAAAGAATAAAAAATGGTTACAATAGGTGTGTAAGTATATATGCCGAGAGAACCAATATGATATGAATGGAGAGGATAGAAATGCAGAAGAAAAAAGGACGTAGCATACGTATTCAAAGAGCTTCTTAACTTGCCTCACGGGAGACATCTTTCAGTCTGTGTGTCGGCAGAGTGAATCATCCGTCTTCTTCGCGGCATGGAGCAAACCCCATCTCATTTATATTGTTCTACTTTTATTCATATCTAATTCTGTTCCTTGAGTTGCATGAGTAGAATGAAATGAATTTGGCAGCCTGTCTGTGATGCACAATAAAATAAACACAAAGCAAAGTTAAAGCGCGGGGATGAGATGCATTCAATCACTGTCCCAACCAAAAAATCTGGTTCAAAAGCTTGAAAAAAATCCACTTATTCCCTCTGTTTGTTTATATGAAACCAATAATGGATTTTTAAATTGGTTACAGTCATTTAGCATGAATAGCCATCTGTAGTTGGAGTTACAAACAAAAGGAATGAAGCAAAGCTTTTCTCCTGCCAGTTGGAATAACAAGCCTTCATTTCCTCAGCTTTTAAGCTAAGAGAAGAGGGTGTTCTCTTGTGCCTCTAGCAAATTCACAGGTAAGTAAGGATTGGTTTAGGGATTGGTTTGGAGTTGCACCATACAGAGCCACCCTGCTGTGAAAGCCTCAGCAAGACACTAATCTAATAACATTTGAATAGTTGTATTACCCAAGACATGCAAAGCTTGTTCAAGGTGTACAAATGAGTATGTACAAGATCATATTTGCTTAACATAAAGGTCAAAAGAGTGAAATTGGTTGGTAGAGAAGAATCGTTCTTGGCAGACACACATGGTGAGAGGAGAGGAGGTGATCTGAGGAGCAGTGGGAGATGGAGAGTGGCAGTGCTAATGCAAACTGACCAGAGGTGACAGGCAAACTGTGACCGGAGCAGAGAAAAACACTCCTGAAGCGCACACACACACACACACACACACACACACACACACACACACACACACACACACGCACACACACACACACACACACACACACACACACACACACACACACACACACACACACACACACACACACACACACACACACACACACACACACACACACACACACACACTTGTCCTCTCTTTCATCTTGCCTGGGCAGGAAGGTGGCTTTAAAGGCCGCTCTTCAACAGGAGGACTCGGGGTAAAGCCTTTATCCTGACAAACATCCACCCTGCTCGTGTGTGTCTGATCATTATACAATATTTAATGATGATAGCTCATTGTGATTAGCTGGGAAACAACTTGAGCAAGGTTTCTTAGTTTTTTATGCAATTAATTAACCAAATTCATATATTTGCAAACGCTCTAAAGAGCTTTCACTGCAACAAGAAAATCTGTCCAAATGATTTGTCTGCATACAACATGGGAATCATTTAATTAACTACATGTTCTAGTATTTTTATGACGACTAAATCTGCCTCTAAGTTTTTACATTTCTGTCACTACAGACACGGTTCAGCCAGAGTTAGTCAAACTTGATCACATTCAGATGAACATCGGCGCTGAGCCAAAATGAACGTTAAGATTTAACAAAGGATGCTGAAGGATGCAAAAGGATGTTGCTTAGCAACCGAACAATCTTTTTTGTCTTGGCGGAGGACAAGAAAAAACTTATCAAAACAAACCCGATGCTTCTATCTCTGCCTTTGTCCCCCTGCCTACGGCCACTTCACAGCAGAGCCACTATCTCATGCCGGGAATCTTTTTCTTATGTGCTATTGTTTATTTTTCCAAAACCATTGAAAATGTGACAGAAGCAGTGAATCAAGCAAATTCCAAACACACTGGCTACACATTTTTGTGTTAACTTGTTGGTGGAGGGGGGTGAGTGCCAGGTCTTTACTACATCAACTTATTCCACAGTGATACTGATCTAATTTTACTTTTCCTTCTTTCTTTATAATTAAAATAATGTCAGTTCTTGCGGGCCAGCATCTAGCAAGCTGAAGACACAATATGTTTGTCTCAGGAGTGGGTCGGGACAGAAATAGAGCCTTAAAGAGAGAGGTTCAAGTCAAAATAAAACATTGCTGAAGAGGCACAGAAAGGAGGGGCATTTCCATTCAACTGTGTTATGTGCATTATTAATTTAAACGCCATTTATTGAGATTTGAATGGTGCTATTTCTCAATATGCACTACATTTGGTTTCTAATATGGCTTAGGGAGGCTCCATTAGGTCTTTAATGTTTCTATATCAATTGAATTTTACTTTTCAACCCTAATAAAAGAAGAAAGCTTCTATAGGTGTTCTGGGATACCAAACAGCTTCCCATAGTTGTGTTCGCATCCCTGAGTATGAGAGGACTTTTCATAATATAGCACCCGGGACACGGCTTCAGGGCTTCCCCTCATGGTTCTTGCCTGCTCTGTAAAATAACTTGAAGGAACTGTAAAGAAAATTGAACCATAAAATCATAAAATCCCACAGAGATCGTGTGAAGGGGAGTAATCTCCTCCCAAAGCTATTTTAAGTGCTTTCCCTCTTTTGAAGGGGTGCAAACGTTTCCTGCAGATTTCTTCTTTGTGCACTTGCCTCTCCACCTCAAAACACCACCTCCCCCCCAGCTCACACATTTGCAAACGTATGCACTTTTGTTTTTATCTCTCTCCGCCTGTCTGTCTGTCTGACACACACACTTCCTGTCTGTTTAGCAGCTCCTGACAGGCGCTCCTACGGGGCACATCTCAGTTGGCAATACACTATCTCTCCCACAAAAGCCTCTCCATCTGGGTCAAGTCAGAGAATAACAGGCCTCTAAGGATAGGGAGACACAAGATGCACACCCACAATGCAAAGAGGCTGATCTGAAACTGTGTGTGTCAATCATCTCTGCATCGTGGTGGCATGTGCCTTTGAGTGCTGGTTTTATATGTCATTGGCTGTATCATGTCTGCATGTGTTGTGCATGTGTGGGTCTACATGTGCACGTACAGTTGTAATAAAAACCCAGAGCCTGGAGCCACAACAGTCTCTCACAGCTTCCTGATTACACATTAATAATCCAGCTGTATTGATGCTGCACAGTAAGAACTTGTGAATATCATCAGAAAAACTGTTGCTGGGGGTTGCCCATCACTTCATGAATCATCATAAAAAGAAAAATGTATGAAGAGGACAATGTGGGATAGCGTAATGCGCACATTTTATGGACTTTTGATCGAGCTGTTAGTACCCTCAAGGTTTTCAAGATGATAAAATAAATGTGCACAGCCTCTTTTATGAGTATTTTTGGTTCAATTAATAAAAAATTAAAAGCAAAATATTTTTCAGACTGAAATGACCTTTTGTTACATTTTTTCTTCTTGTTTACCTTTGGGGTAAGGATATGATTTTGCGCTTGTGGGTTGTCATACTGTATAGTATTATTGAAAAGGCACAAGATGTAGTTTAGATGCTAGACAGCAGCAAGATATGCTGCACTGATTTTATGTCGTACATTACCTTGTCATGCTAGAGTAAGACACATTATTAATGAAAGAAAGTGACACTTTTAGTCAGAAATTCAGTCCAATAAAACCATTTTCCCCAACCGATAAGGAAGTCTTTAGTATTTGTTTGTAACATTAGTTTGTTTCAAAATGCTAAAATGCCAAATATAATTTGTGTTAGTTTTTTCCCCACACAGCAGCTCTAATATAATAAACTGCACTTAGTGATAACCACATTTTAAAACCTAAAGATGTATACAGCCAAAAGTGTATTGTTTTTAATAAATGTCTTCCTGATAACAATTTACAAAATATAATACCTGGATTTCCACTCACCACAGTGACACAAATATATTATTATATCTTTGGTGTTTGTTCTGACATGAGTTAATGAGTATATCTCTTAGATTTCAATGATAAACGTTGCATTTCCTATTTTGAGAGATGTTTATGAGTTGCTCTGATATTTCTGTACACCTTAACTTGCCAAACAGATCAATGGCTGCAGGATCGTTTGTAGCTCTGCTTGACTACTTGAGCTGTCTCACGGGAGCTTTTCTTTTCTTCATCGTGAACAATCAATTCATGGAGGATAAAAACAAACTTCAGCTCTCAGATTTATTCATTCTTTCATTTTCTCCTGTCAATGATAAAGAGGCAGTCAAAAATCAATGTTTCTAATCATAGCTGCCCTCCCTGAGTAGCAGCAGCGAGTCTAAAATCTTACTTTATTTCTGTGTCATCCTTGAGAGATATTCAACACTCTGAAAGTAAATGCTGCTCTGAGTCAGGCCTGCTGGGACTGCAGTATAATGTAACGATGCTCTCTGACACTCACTCAGCCATCCATACATTCACAACAAGTCGTGCAGACATGCAGGCATGAACAGTGCATGCACACAATGATGAGCACAGACATGTGCACACCCTTCAATCCACCTTACCGCAGACACAGCTTCTCTACCTCTTTATTTGCCTTCTAAACCTAACAGAGTATCTGTGTTTCACAATTGTATACCAACATAACGCAGCTGTGGCTCTGTATGAACGCTACACTCATCTTTGTTCAGAGGTAACCATATTTTACAAACAGCTGTATAACTGTACACCTCTACAGTCAAGCAGTACCAGTGCATTTGCCTTTTGGTTTTATTACATTTCTGATGTCAGTTTTATATCGAACTGATGAGGAACCTGCAATCTAAGTTTGTCATACCTAACATAATTACATTTGAGTTGTGTATACATTATGACAATAAACCTTTGAATCTTGAATCTTGAGAAAGAGATCGGAGAAAGAGACTCCATTGCAGGATATTTCACATTGACATAGGAGTATACATGGAAGTATAAATACTGTGGCAACCCTGGCTTCACACACGTGTTTCTTGCTGACATCAAAGGTCACAATATGAGAAGTGGTTTCTCGTACGCAGCGCCTCGTCCTGTGAGTATCCAGCAGGTTTGGCAGGGCTGTAAAATAGTGGCTGCAGTCATGCCGCAGTATCAACTCACTCAGCTGTGAAATATAGCTGACATGACTGTGTGCAAACCACAATTACATCTCAAGTCCCTGACAAGTGACCACAGAGCACTAGTTGTTCAGTCAACAGTGGATAATAAACTGCTGGACCCTGCCTCTAATGCCTTTATTTGCACAAAACACAATTACTGCAACTGTTTGCTATAGAAAGAGATTCGCACCGATGTGACAGGAGGGAGAGGAGAGCTTATGGATGCTGCTTAACAACAGCTGACAGGAAAGCACAAACATCAATGTGTATGTGTTGGAAGTTTGGGGAAATGTTATTTTAGACTAATATAACACCAAGCATAAAGACATTTCATCAATGTTATGTTACCCTGTGTGAGTGTCTTTGTTTAACAAACTGCATGTTAGCGAGATGTTTTGGCAGGTAAGAGACAGAATGTGTATAACTGTACCTTGTTGCTGAGTTGGATTCATATAAAGTAATACATTTTTAATGGTTATCCCCACACCCATAACACAGTGCTGGGTACTGTTAGTGTTTCGATTGACATTTTTCATTAAATAAATGCAGTTTACACAGTGGAAGATTTATCACTCCACATTTGTAATACTTTAAAAAAAACAATGGTTTTAGACAGAGGCAGACAAAAGCAGGCACTCATTTCCAGCCAGCATTAGCATTATCTTATTGTACAAGATATTTGCTGTTTACGGATGGAAAATGTCTGAACGGGAGATTGTTCCCTTTATGTTCAGAGTAATGAACATCTTTGATAGTCACATTTCCACACATGTAGATATACACTACATTTTTCATATGTGCGCGGCTACGTTCCCACCTCTGCCTTTATATTTACACCCTACTATGAACATCACTACTATAATTACCCCGCTGAGGGATGATTATGATCAAAAGACAAACAAACCGCTGAAAGACTAAAAGCTGCTGTTTCTCATTATTGTGTTTCTGTTTCCTCTACGCTATTCATGAATCAAAGATTAAATACTAGCCTCAGAGGGCATGATAGTAGTGGGTGTGTACTGATAACCAGAGAACATCCCTTGTTTATCTTCAAAAACAAGCAAGCAAGATACATTTCATTTGAATACTCCTTGCCACCATGCACCTTGCCTTTAATTCAAATCTGGTTACACCAAGCACAACATCTACAAGTTGTAATTTACTTTCAATGAGATTTCTATAAGTCATAATAGATTAAACTGACTACATGTGTGACTTTATGGAAATAGCCTACAGAAGAGGAAGAAGGACATCTAAGGGATTCACGATTAAGGAGGGGTCCAACATTGTCGGTCTGGGCCCAAAGCAATAACATTAACCACTAAAAGCTCACAAGAAACAATCACACACACACACACACACACACACACACACACACACACACACACACACACACACACACACACACACACACACACACACACACACACACACACACACACTGCTGGCCATATAGTCGGAAGCAGAGGCTGCTAATGGGCTCCTTTCACTCCTAATTACTAGATTCATTAGTCCATAGATCTGTATGACAAATTGTAAACTATTGGACTATTTGTCTAATTTTATTATTTAAAAAAATGGCTCATGGTAAAAATCATCTTGTTCTCATTTTTTGTTACCATTACTGTAATCTTTATTCCTCCAGCGTAGAGGGATCTGTTTCCTCATCGTAATTAGTCAGAGTGCCATCCCTCTCTCCCTCATCCTCCCTCTTTCATCAGCTACAGTCATATTTATGGCTCGTCAGGGCCACAGACTGTCACCGAGAGCACCTCATAAACCTTTTCACCGATGTCCTGTGGCCCTACTGTCGTTATGTGATCATAATGGAAAGTCTGCAGATATCATGTGTGTGTGTGTGTGTGTGTGTGTGTGTGTGTGTGTGTGTGTGTGTGTGTGTGTGTGTGTTTGGTGTGTGTGTGTTTGTATTGAGTGCAAAACGTGCTCTGGTCTCAGATGTATCCCCAGGAAATCTTCAGCCATCCACATGTTACTAAAATGGTGCTATACTGTAAATCACACACACTCCGTCCGTGTCTTATTCAAGAGAAATAGGTACACACACATTCGTCAAATGAATCCGGAGTGGAGGGCCAACATGTAGTGGTACACACACATTTCTCCACAGCCGGTCAATTATTTTGTGTTTTAAGCCATCAACTTAAAAGTCTGTATAGCCAGAAAATTACGCTGAAGGTGCATTTTATTTACATGCGTTTTATCAAGAAAAAAAGTAATAGAAAATGCTTTTATATAATGTTTTTGCATATCAGAAATGTGTCAAATGGCAGGAAACATTTGAAGAAATAGAAGGACATACACATCATGCAATAATGACGTTTACAAAATGAGGAGATGCTAATTGGTGCCCGATCTCGCAATATGTAGCTCATAGATGTATTTATTTATAGTTAAGTAAATGTACTCAGTTACATCCACTATTGGTGCGCGCTAAATAAACTTGTTATAAATGCTCTGGCTTGTCGTTTAAAAAGGACTACTTTCTATCTCATACATCTCCCTGTGTGTCTTTTACAAACTGCTAGATCCAGGCACTATCTTGAGATGCCTCACACTAAAACTGTTTCCTGGTGTGAATAACTCTTTGCCTCAGGGTTGCCTTGGTGACTATATGAGCCGCTGCCTTAAAAAAACTGCAGCAGTGTTAGAGTGGCAACACATTTCCAAGTGAAATACCCTATGCATACTTAAAGGAGCCATATTCTTAAATATACCGTATTAAAGCAGTTAAGTTTGGATCGTTAGGAGACTGGAAAGTGCTGCCTTTTAATTTATTAAATGTCTATGATTGTGCTTATGTTCACAAGGTTTTATTATTCATTGATATATTTGCTTAACAGTTGTTAACTTAACGACTATAAAAGATATTGAAAATCTAATTATACTTTAAAATATTTAAAAACAGTTTTCAAAAGTAAAATGTAAGCTCCACCAGGTTAAAAAACCTCAGAAACGATTTGCTCTGATGTCCTGATTGGTAGCTACGGCTCTGAATGTACAGCAAGTGCATGTTTATGCATATCCAGCAGCACAGTAAGAGATGACTGTCACGGCTACTGCCTTCTTGGTCGTCTTAACTGTGTTAAGCTGTGTTATATGCAAATGAGCTGTGCGGTTGCCCTGACGTCATTGGCTGCCATCTCCTGGTCCGCCCCCTTAAGATTGTGATTGGAGCACGCAGGGCCCGACGCACTCCAATCGCAGCGCACAGCCGGCGCACACCTGCTGGAGATGACTACAAAGCCGTGGGACAATCATCACTCAGGAGGCTCTATTGAGTGAACAGACGCCTCTCGCTACTTGCTCTTCGTTCTGTGGTTAACTTGTGTGGTCTGTGTTTAGATAGTGTTTAGAGTAGCTTAGGATTGTGTGACTGTTGCCTTTAGTTTAGCTGTGTTTTGTATAGATTCTTTGGTTAGTTGTACCACTTTTAAAGTGAGGTTTTGTTTCGTTCTTTATTTAGTATATTAGTATTTATTTTCCCTGTATGCCATTAGACTCCTTTTTTAGAGTCCTCCTTTTGTTTGGTTATCAACCTATGCCCTTTTGGCCCTTTTGTTTGTTCAGGCTGCGTGCCTTCCATTTTGTTTCACCCTGTTGTAATAAAACCATTTATAATTATTACCAATTACATACTGGTGTGTGTTGCATTCCTCTTCCCCTAGTTGGGACGTAACAATGACATTGATAAATGGCGTAAGAAATATGGGGGTGTCATAACATGATGACAGACTGTAATCTCCTCAGATCAAACATGAATGATGGTCTTTAGTAGGCTACTGCAGGCCTGTGAGAGATGAGCACATCCCTCGGATCAGGAGATCAGGAGCATGCTCCCGTCATGTCACAAGCGGCGCAGAGCTACACCACACCGAGGCTATAAAACATTTCCCCTCTCTCTCTATGGTCATGCTCTGGCCAGCAGCTGGGTCATGGCTGCTGCAATAATTACAGTATTCCTACGGATTCATCAGGGTTATGGAAGAAATAGCTTAGATTGAAACACTCTTGTGAACATACAACATTCTTTTTTTCCATTGAAAAGAATGAACAAGCGAGGCCAGCACCAAGAAGAGACTTTACCAGCAGAGATGTCGTTTTATTATTCACGGGGCGCACAACAGTTCGAGCACTCGCTGGCCTTGTTATAAACCTTCGTAGCTCAGCTGATTGGTGTATTATTGTGGAAGGCAAGAGCAGCCATGAACTTTTCATCATCGGTAATGCAGAGCAAAATGAAACACGTCGTCTACATGGTTAAAGGAAATACAGAAAATGTATTTTCTCTGCTTGATTCACTAGCTCTAATCAACTGATTTGCTGGCCTTCAGTGAAGGCAACATTTACATATTGTTTTTTCAAAAACGACACTACTCAATACTGTGAGTAAGAAATGGCATGTAAACAGTGTGTTCTGACTATCTCAATCAAGGTCACTCAAATTATAATGAAAGTGAGCCCTAATTAATCCATAAGACTTTTTGATTTTCAAAGCGTGCTTATGTCAGCATGCTAACACGCTTAAAGGACGAGGCACAAGAAAGAAAGGTCATAAGGATTAATACTCTGCGCATGATGAAGGTTTGTATCAAATATCATGGCAAACCAAGCAATAGGCTGTGTGGATTGACAAAAAGGCTGACATACAGCCACGCTGCTGGCCTGACTTAAACATGCCAATCAAACATGTTTTTACAAAATTGTACATGTTGAGTAAACCACAGACGCAATGTAACAAAAACAGGAGCAATTATTCATTTCTCTACGTTCCAGGAATATACAGTAGTTCTATGGGCCCTTGGAATAGCTTGATCAGAAACACTTTCCCTTTAAGAAAAAGCCCAGCAATCGCAGTCATTCAAACATATAGTGAGCGGTGCAGAGCAGCACTGTGTGACACTCGGACCATGCTCTAACACTAAAGTACAACTTGCTCTCACATCCCTGTGGAAACATGACTGTGGAGTAGATGCTAGTCTCTCTCACTGCCTGACACCTCACAAGTGCAGCAACCGTTTCACCTCAAGGCTCTCTGTGCCTCTCCATTATTTAAATCCATCCACACTACACTTCAGCCCAGAGAGGTACCGGGTCAGTCAAGTGTAAACATTGCTTTCTTTTTGTGAATGAAACAGCCAGATATATATACATTAAAACAAGGTCTACTCTTAAAGGAAAAGTCAACATTTCAGGTCATTTGCAAAGAATAAAAATATCACACTATAAAGCTACAACAGGTCGTCTGTTGACATAACCAGGCAGGAGGTTCGTCCCTGTGTCCAGTATTAATGCTAAGCTAATGGCCACAGCTATCTATTGTCTCATGAATAAGCCTCTTTCCCACTGGACAAAAAAGCCAATAACATCCGGTTGTTGTTAGTGGCAAATGTAACAATGGCATTAATTTGAGGGACAAAAGCTATATAAAAACCCTTTATTACCATGTGTTGATGTAAATATATAATAGATCAAATAGGGATTTGGATTAATATTAAAATGTTTTACTGTACACAATATGAATGTAATATGCGTGCCTCAAAGTATAAGTCATTTAACTTGGCAGTATAAAATAAAATAAATAACGATCTAGTTTAAAAATGTGAAAGACAGACTGAATAAGTAACATTTTTACTGTTTAGCTAAAAAAACTAAAACAGAATGGCATACTAGTAAACTGGGAATAGTAAGAGGAGTTTATTGGCTATTTTAGCGGGTTTTTACTGCGTTTCGAAAACGTGCATACTTGCTAGGTTTGGTTGAAAATGTTTTTAACTGTATGAAAAAACATATGTACAAAATAATTAAACATTCACTATATGTTGAAGTATGTTAGCGCTCAAGTTGTGTGTACTGTAGGCCCAAATTCTAACACAATAATAAATAACAAGAACAAAATGACAGCAGCTGAGGCTTCCTGAGACAAATACTCTACCCTCCAAACTATCCTCGTCTTGTTTTCTCGACCGGGCAAACAAGGACTTAATGCCCTCCAACTCTCTCTCTGTCTCTTTGTCTCCCTCTAAACACATAATCCATCAAAGTCACAAACAGCAGAAGACTGCAGGTAGACTTGTTTTCTCCGGCCTTCAAGTGATACGGAGCAAATGTGCAGCAACATTAATGCAGTGCAGTTGACTGATGAAAAACCTCAATGTGTATTAGCTGTTTCAGATAAGGTGGCTTTTCTTCAAACATGGTCATTGTGCGTTTGTCTCCCTGCACTGAACACAATATGTCTATATCTCTATGATGTGGAGTTTACAAGGAAAGCTCAGGGATAGACAGAATTCATCAAAGCTTCTCTTCCCACACCTGCACCTGTTTATTCCACTCTGCAATGTGAGACTGCAATCCAAATCTGTCTCTACTTGTCTATTAATAAATCATATCTGTCCCTCTAATAATTCAGTATGAATGCAAAGATGTCAGCACGCTGAAAAAAGTATTGAATATCTTAAATACTGAGAGATCATCATAATTAAAAGAATATTTGTTACTATGTTCTATTAAGCCGATGTCTTCAATGCATTTTTAAAAAGTGTATACTGTATTATATGATGATGGTGTATTGTCGTCCCCTCTCTATCCACAGCTGTTTTTGTGCAGACTTCTATCATAAACTGGAAGCATACACAGGTCCTTACAAAAGATGAGGCAGAGACTGCACACTACACGCTTCTCTGCGCTCTCTCCTAGGCAGTCATCCATAGGAATCCCGAACCCAATAAAATACCCAATATTAACGGTGTGTGTGTCTGCCCAAGGACAATTTAAGGTAAAACCTAATAGAGGTGTCTTACATAATAACCTAATAAAAGTAAATGTAACAACTACTACAGTGCAACAAAACAGGAAGATTAAATGTGGTCTCTTAAACATAAGATCTCTAGCATCTAAAGCAATACTGGTAAATGATTTAATATCAGATTATAATATTGATATATGCTGTCT
>NW_011333040.1:20886514-20886749 GCF_000735185.1 Notothenia coriiceps
CTCTCTATCCACAGCTGTTTTTGTGCAGACTTCTATCATAAACTGGAAGCATACACAGGTCCTTACAAAAGATGAGGCAGAGTCGCAGTCTTACACGCTTCTCTGCGCTCTCTCCTAGGCAGTCATCCATAGGAATCCCGAACCCAATAAAATACCCAATATTAACGGTGTGTGTGTCTGCCCAAGGACAATTTAAGGTAAAACCTAATAGAGGTGTCATACATAATAACCTAAT
>NW_011333040.1:20886893-20896645 GCF_000735185.1 Notothenia coriiceps
GTGTGTTTTGGTTGTTCAGAGTACCTGTGTACTCTCATGTTCCGATTAACCCAGCTTCCCCAAATTTCTTTCTTTTTGGTGTCTATATACGCCGGGATCCGGAGTCATGGATGATCCTGCGGTCCTGTGTCATGGATTGCGAGTCCTGGATCTTGAGCCGTGGCTGTGGTCCTGGATCATAAGTCCTGGATGGATATACTCGTGGATTCATCTTCCTATTATACACACATGCATTTCCAAACATTTGGACTACCTATGTTGCAAATGTATTATCTTTTCAATTTACACACGGCATCTATTGCACGTCTGTCCGTCCTGGGAGAGGGATCCCTCCTCTGTTGCTCTCCCTGAGGTTTCTCCCATTTTTCCCTTTAAACTGTGGGTTTTCTCTGGAAGTTTTTCCTTGTACGATGTGAGGGTCTAAGGACAGAGGGTGTCGTATTGTCATACTGATATTCTGTACAAACTGTGAAGTCCACTGAGACAAATGTAACATTTGTGATATTGGGCTATATAAATAAACATTGATTGATTGATTGATGTCATGCAGCACCTGGATTTGAAAAAATAGCAATTTCATGGAGAGGAAGTGAAGACGACTTCTACAAGATCTAACAACCCTTTGGCAACCACTTCAATAACGCTGCACTATTACAAACTAGCCGGGATTCAACACGATTCAAGAAAACACTACCATGTTATTCAACATCCACTTACGTCTTGAAAAAGTTTTAATTGTTCTTAAATTCATGTTCCAGTTATCTCTATGTTTCCTCATATACATCATTTGTCAAAAAAGACAGAAGATAAATCTTATAAGACACATATGTAAACGATTGGAGGAACTCCAGTTATTACGAATCACGATGCTGAGCGAGGCCAAACACATTTGGCAGATGGTTTGGTGTAGCGCTGCCAGGCCTGAACGCATCGCGCCGGCCGGTGTGTTAGTCACCAGTGAGCGCCGGGTCAGGGCCAGAAACGGAGAAGCTTGAGCGTCAGGACTGAACAGAACATGCTACAGTCACAAAGGAAAGACCACATATTCCCATGTTGACGGACAGACAGTAAGCAGCAGCCAGAGACCGACATCTCTGTCTCAAATGATTCAGGTTAATTAGACGTGCTTTTTAAGGATACAGAGGTAAGAGGATTTAACTATTTTACAGTGTGACCAATTCCAACACCTTCAAAAATGGGATATATCCTTTGATCCATAAGAGCAGAAATGATTCAAATCTCTTTCTCTGGTCTAACATTCCACAAAACCAGACACAGGAGGGGGAGGGGAAATACAAATATGAAAGGAGACGATATATATGTATAGCAAGGGGAGCAAGGTGATAAAACTAAAGGGAGCGAGATGAGGGATATGCAGCAGTGACAGGGGAGGGGTACAACCATGGTGTGGGGAAGAAGAAGACATTAGATGATAATATTTATGACATTAAGAGAGCATGAAGTAGGGCTTGTTTTTGCTGCAGCCTAATCCTGGTCTTAAAAAGACAAAGAGATTGAATGATATCAGAGAGTCATGAGTAACCATAATGTACCCGTGTTATTTTTAGTAGATCAAAGGCAGGAAAATAATGATTTATGTCGCAATGAAACACACTAAATAGGTAAGGAACATGTGGGGACAATAACATGCATTACATGAAAGACAATTAAAGGCTTTCTCCCTCATTCATGGCAGAGAAATATTACTATACTTTGAACTTTAGGGAAGGAAAGAAACGTTACACCTGTTAAGCAACAGGTCTTGTATCAACAAAGAATTACTCGTAATTAATACAAATAAAATATATACTTATGTACATATTACCACGTGATAATTAAAGCTTCTTTCTGGACATTTCATAGGATGTGACACAACCTTTTCTCTTTTATTTTATCCCAAAAATATGAGCAATCAACAAAGGCAGTCACTTTTCATGTGGTTTCATTGTCAAACTGTCATGGCGGCATTTCATTCTTTATATTACTGCTACATGGTGTAAAGCAGCAGCACATACAGTATACTCAAATCTGGAGCAGGAAAGATAACTCCTAATGCATATGTTTATACACCTTAAAGAATAACATTAATTTATAATTGTTTCATGTATTTGAATTGATTCCACATGTTAATTGCCACTGGATAGCTGGAAGATTTTACATGAAATAACTAACTTTAAAAGAAACACATGACAGACTCAGGTTAAATTCCTTGCTTCCGATTGGCTTTTCTCGTTAAGAGCATGCAAGTAATTATTCATGTGATTATTAATGTCATGACTTGAGCACTGCTCTTAAAGGTCACTTAACACTTGGCTGTAAATACGAGAGAAGCTTAATAAAAGTGTTTAATTGCCCACCTAAATCGACCTTTAAGAGAATTATTGTGTGTAATTCCCTTGCTTTATATAGGTACGAGTCCTGCTTGAATATAACTTGTAAGAATTACACTCAAGACAGAAAGAAATCCACACTAAACCAGCAAAACAAATCTGATGAAGATTTGAACAAAACCTGAAAATGCCCCAAAGTTGAAACTGTGTTCACAGAGTGACAGTTTCTACGGCCTCTGAACCACAAGTGTGACCAGCAACACAGTCAGACATGTCAGCACTTTGTCACATTGAGTCTGTCTGCTTGAGGTACAAATATAAATTCAGAGACACTCAAAATAATTAAAATCGAAAAAGAAATAGATGTAATAGGTTTAGAAATGAATGCTTGATTTGTATGCCGTTGTGTGTCCTATGCTTTGCTATGATTTGTTTTGTTGTGTATGTACTCTCCATGTACTCATGCAAACAGGAAAAAACTAAGCATCAGCTTCAGTATGTAAGCATGTGTTTCTGACGACGACAATCAGGTTGTGTTATATTAGGTCAGTTAGATTAGCGGGGGAGTGTAGGCGTTCAGAGGACACTCACCACGAGAGAGAGCGGTCTCTTCCATGACACCACTCCGATCAGCCCGGAGAGCAGCACCTGCGAGAGAGAAGAGGCAGATCCTGTTAGAGGGAATAGATACTGACGAGGGTGTTGATAATAAAGATGGATGTGTCTGCATTTAAGATAAATTATTGTCGGTAATGATAACACTGAAAGATAGTTACTGAGACCTGGGGAATTAGTTTGATGGTGCAAGAAACATGAGCAGTCAGATCATCTAACGTATTTAAAATATTTTGTGGTACAAGTGAAGAGTAAAGGAAGAGGCATTAAAAGCACAATGTTCTTTATTTATTTAAAGTGTGTAGAAGTTGGAGCTTTCAATTCTAATACAACGCTTGATAGTTAATCGCATAATGATGCATTATGTTTTTATTTTTACATTTTGTGAGTAATATCTGAATCTGCCACTTGACTCAATAACATTCTCTCTCAGGTAAATGAAGTACTGTAGTGCAATGTTTTTTTCTAAATCTGAAGTAAACATTAAGTATTTGATTCAGCTTGTAAATTATTTTGGGGTGATTTGTAATTACAAAGAATTACAATTGTTACGTGATAGAATATTGTTTATATCTAAACATCATCAACATCTATAGCTGTTTTAGGTCCCTCCTTGCTGGGGACACCAGGCAGTCCCCTACCATGTCCAATAGTAAAAACTGCCCCCGGTGTTTTTCCCACAAATCAGCATGTATTTCAATGGTGTTTCAGACCCTGATAAAAGCTGTGACTTGTGTGTGAGACAACTATGTCATGGCAGGTGTATTACTGTGCAGTGCATAGCTGTTTGTGTGAGCAGTTCTCAAACAGGAACTGCACCAGTCAACCAAAATGGTCCTATATTATTCACCACACAAACAAAACATACAAATGTGCCTTTTAAGTCACTCAGTCACTCGGAAACACAAAACAGTCACGTTCACTTCTCCCGTGTTTTCTCTTGCAAACACACACATTGTAAAGATCATCTTCTACATGATGGTTGAGTAATGCACAGATCAGGTTGGAGCTGTAACTGTAACAAATTCTGTGCCCATCTGCCGTCAAATTTGTCATCCGCGTTTCAGTGTGGATGTGGATTTCTTTGTCAGCTGCACATCATGTATTCACAGGCTCACTCTTACACAGTTTCTTACCCCTTTAGCTGTTAACAAATGAACAACACAAGCTGGTAGTTTGAGAGGGTTTGTGAAAACTGAACGCAGGGAGCTTTTCCAGGACTGTAAAGTGCGTAAGTGCGTCACCACATCTTTTCTCAGTCGGTTCGGCTTTTAAAAGCTATTTTAATGTGTTCCCAGCTTCTTACAAGCGGCATTTTATTTGACTGCTGCCAGTTCATGAAAATAGCAATAAATACTTCTCAAATTAGACGGTTTAGTCCCAGTGTTGACTTGGATATTCCATAGTTATTGAATTCTTTCCTCCCTTATTACTGACGGATGTTATTTGGTTGTGAAACACAGCTCTGAATAATACTTGAGCCACAGTTTGGACAGTGAATGACAAATGAGTTTAGGAATCAACTCCCTGATGAGTTATTATTACTTAGAAGAAGCTTTGTCAATTTAGGTCTCAATCATTCATTCAGTTACAAGAGGAAACTTGAAAATAATCTACAAATATACTCAAGAGATCACAACAAGACACTGTAGAGATACAAATCAATCATCTCTCTCACATGCGCACACACACACACACACACACACACACACACACACACACACACACACACACACACACACACACACACACACACACACACAATAATAATCATAAACATTATTTGAAATATCAGATAATTAAACCCTTAGAGGATTATGTTTCTCTACCTTCAGTTTCTATGTTGGTAGGAAACAAGCCAAAACCTGGGACCTGGTGTCATGTTTTTTAATTTAAACTCAACTTAATATATTGAATATATTGGCAGATTACATAGACCAGGCTTATACCTGAAAACACGCAACTTGCAGTCATGAGTTAGTTGAGTGTCACTGTGGTAAATAACATTGAGTGGTCTCACAATTGTCTTTTTTTGCAAGATATATTTCTATCTAACAAAAGATGATGCGCAAAAAAAGCCATGATGTGTTGAGATGGCATAAACAAACCATTTATTTTGTGTTTTAGTTTGCAGGACTACTCATCACCCAAGGGACTTCATCAGACTGTCTCTCAGGACTTATTGGTGCTGCAGGATTTCCATTAGCACTAATTTGCTTTTAGATTTCATGCTCTATCTACCTGGAACCAGTTACCTTGCAGCTTGATGTCTGAAATGAAACTGCTATCTGGACCCATCTTGATGTCTGTGGATATCTTTAATACTTATTACTCCCATCCTGCCATTGAGCTGTCTGTTTGATCTGAACTGTTTGTCTTTCGTAACGATGGTACACTAAACACTAGATGTTTTTTAAAAGAGATGCCTGACTAAATTAAATTTGGATTTGAAAAACAACCTATTGATTTTCTCAGCACGCTTCCCCCTTGGTGTTGCATGTTGACAGTGCTACTGTAGGTGTGAATTTGCGTATCACCTTAATTTGTGTGAACAAAGGGTACTCATAGCCTCCAGTGCTTTATTCCTCCCTGGCCTCTCTCTGTGCCTTTCACTCCTCTTCACCCTCCATTAAACACTGACATGCTCTCCCCATTTCCCTCGTCTCGCTCTCCTCCTTCCCTTCCCATGTCTCGATATCTGCTCTCTCTCTCTCTCTCTCTCTCTTCCAGTTTTGCAATCTTTCCTTTTCCAATTCCTCCCTGCATCACACTCCATCTCTGTATTTCTTGCTCCTTCTCTGCGCCCACACGATCACACAGTGTTTCTGCACTTCCACACTCGTATCAAATACTCCCTATCCAGGCTTCTCTTTTCAATTTCTCTCTCCATCTTGCTCCACTCTCTAGTCAATCTTCGCTCACCTTGATACCCACAGGATCTGGTGAGTGTCAATATTTCATTTGCAAACACACACAACCGCACACTGAGGCACACAGTAAATACAATATGAAACCTGATTCGAAGGATAAGGCTGGTGGGTTTTTCAAAGTTGTTTTAAAATGAGCAAAAATCACAAGAAAAACTCACAATAAATGTATACAACTAACAAGTATTGTCTTTGTGGCCTGAATATGCCTTAGTGACGTACAAATCCATCAGCATTTAAACATAATTAGATCAAACCAATGTGATTTGGTGGATACAAATGTTCAGTTATCCTGATTTTAGGTTAGAGGGTGAGACCACGTTCTGCTTTCTTCTTAGGTTGTCTATTTTTCTTGTATTTTTTCCATTCAATTTGTTAGTGAGAAATATTTATTATATTTAATTTGTATATGTTTACAGTTGCAGTCTTGCTTAGATAGCCCCAGAATAAAAAAATAACCACCTGGTACAATCATGGTTCTGTTGAGAATGAGAATCTTGTGCCAATATCTGCTGTCTCTTTTAATTATCTTTACAAGGTAGATCTATGTTTGCCAAAGGATGACTTATCTTTGTTGTTTTTGTTTTGTCACTTCTCCCTGTGAAGTCTGTGAAGCAGAACAAGTAGTGCTTCACTTTTAAAAACACTATTTAGCAAATATAGATACTAGATATATTTAGTATATCAAACGAGCCACAAAGTGTGTATGTTGCTGCCTAAACTGCAGCAGGAGACAGGGGCTGCTGTTACTCCTGTGTCACTCAAGGTAACATTCACCCTTTCTTTGCACTGCAACAAGAGTCCAGAGATGTTATGTCACCATTACAGGCCTCTCCTCTCTGCTTTGTGCTCTTCCTGGCAGCAGAGAGCAAACTCACTGCACAGGGAACCATCCAGGGTGAATTGAGCTCCGACAGTATAGTAATGCAGTTCCTGGTTAAATTATCCCACTATACGTCCCTGCATAGATTTCCATAGCTATGTAACTTAAAGTGGACCTATCATGCTATATTTGAATAATACAGTGGGGCAAAAAAGTATTTAGTCAGCCACCAATTGTGAAAGTTCTCCCACTTAAAAATATGAGAGAGGCCTGTAATTTTCATCCTAGGTCTACTTCAACTATGAGAGACAAAATGAGAAGAAAAAAATCAGATTTTTAAAGAATTTATTTGCAAATGATGGTGGAAAATAAGTATTTGGTCACAGACCTGTAACTTCTTCTTTAAGAGCCTCCTCTGTCCTCCACTTGTTAACTGTATTAATGGCACCTGTTTGAGCTCGTTATCAGTATAAAAGACACCTGTCCACAACCTCAAACAGTCACACTCCAAACTCCACTATGGCCAAGACCAAAGAGCTGTCAAACGACACCAGAAACAAAATTGTAGACCTGCACCAGGCTGGGAAGACTGAATCTGCAATAGGTAAGCAGCTTGGTGTGAAGAAATCAACTGTGGGAGCAATTATTGGAAAATGGAAGACATACAAGACCACTGATAATCTCCCTTGATCTGGGGCTCCACGCAAGATCTCACCCCGTGGGGTCAAAATGATCACAAGAACGGTGAGCAAAAATCCCAGAACCACACGGGGGGACCTAGTCAATGACCTGCAGAGAGCTGGGACCAAAGTAACAAAGGCTACCACCAGTAACACACTACGCCGCCAGGGACTCAAATCCTGCAGTGCCAGACGTGTCCCCCTGCTTAAGCCAGTACATGTCCAGGCCCGTCTGAAGTTTGCTAGAGAGCATTTAGATGATCCAGAAGAGGATTGGGAGAATGTCATATGGTCCGCTGCTGCTACTTTTAAATCCAGACTAAAAACGTATCTGTTTGGCGCTGCATTTGAGTGAGCTGTTCATATCCACACTGCATGGTTTTTATTCATGTATTCTATATCTGTTGTGATTATTTTATTATTTTTGCTTTTTAATGCCTGCTTTTAAATGCCATTTGATAATGTGTTTCTGCTGTATTTATTCTTAAATGTCTTAAATGACTTTGAATTGCCGTGTGCTGAAAGGTGCTGTATAAATAAACTTGCCTTGCCTTGCCTTACACAACAACAAACACTTGGGCGTGTATAATTAGCATATACAAGAATACAAATCTAAATATCAAAACTCTTCATCTCACTCCTTATTTTGTTTGATAGGTCCTTATCACATTGATGTGGAAATCATGAGGCAAGTAATGTTTTTTCGAGTAAATAAATAAACACCCACACAGGCATGGATGCTCACCACACACACACACACACACACACACCACTCACTCACTCACTCACTCACTCACTCACTCACTCACTCACTCACTCACTCACTCACTCACTCACTCAATCACTCACACAGTTGTTGAATGCATATCTGTGCATCCATGCATACGTGTCTGGAGGACAGTGTGTGCACCTGTGTGTGTCTGTGTGTCTGTTGGAGGGGAGTAATGATGTGAAAGCAGGAACCATGTGATAGCTTTGCTGGTTGTCAGTCACTGGAGGCTTTTCCCCTTGGCTGCTCCCAGAACAGGATTAACACAAAATACTTAGCAGCATTAGTCACTGAAACCTGGGAAGCACGCACTAGCATTTGGAAAAAATGCTGAAGCATCTTCCAATATGTTAGCATATTTCCTAGAACTATACTATGTCTGCAGGGCATTACAAATCTGCACAACAAGTTGTTTTGTTAAAAGTCACATTGACCTTGATAATTAGGTGAAGGAACATTCAAATACAGCTTTGAGCCTGGACCACATCATTTCTTTAAGTCAGAGACAAAACAGTATATAGACTTATTATAGTAATGAATCTGTACAGTGTAAACAAGCCGAAACTGATATGAAATGCTCTCTACGTATAGTAGTAGTTGATTTGCATTAGAGATAGGAGTAAATGAAAGTTTGAATACTTGAATCTGGTATATTCTTAGGAAACGTAGAACTAACACTGCAAATATTTCCTTTTGTCTGAAGAACATAAGGCGTTTACTGTGAGAAATGTGTTCAGGAACATCAACCAGAGTGTTCATTTCAAAGTTTGATGCCATTTAAAGACGTTTAATCTTTGATGGCAGTTACTCAGCAGAGCAGGATGTTCAGATCATTAAGCCATCAGCCTAAGGGTAACACAGATGGTGGTTAACAACTTAAAAATGACAAATGATTTGATAAAATGAGCATAAAAAATGAATTAAATGAAACTCCAACTCTTTTGGATTAACATGAATCTAGGAGGATGTTCTCTATGTCCAAGATACACCCACTTGCACGAGCACCTACGCAGCCACACACACATACACATATGTGCACACACACACACACACACACACACACACACACACACACACACACACACACACACACACACACACACACACACACACACACACACACACACACACACACACACACACACACACACACACACACACACACACACACACACACGCACTGACTGTTCCAAGTGTAAATGGGACGAGAGATAAAAGTGAGGCTTTGGCTTTTCACAGGATCGGATCAGAGGAGCCACAGCCATGAAAAAATGCATTACTCTGAAAGAGAGAACTAACACCTACACACACCACTATAAACAAAGACACAGAAAGGACACATTATTTGAGGTGCACCAAAGAGTTAACATCTAAAAATACAACCATTTTAAATTCCCTTTTTACAGATTAGTGCTTAGTCAGTGTGAAATGCTTTATGTAAAAAAGGCATGAGAGCCCTGTTGTATCCCTGAATTAGAGAAACCCATAGAGATTGGGCAGTGTAGCTGCCACAGCAAATTCCATCCCAACACACAGAAAACACACACTCACAACCACACACACACACACACACACACACACACACACACACACACACACCCACACAAA
>NW_011333040.1:20896674-20903791 GCF_000735185.1 Notothenia coriiceps
ATGATACAAATCCAATATGTGATACATAAAACTACTGAGCCAAATCTCACACACACACACACACACACACACACACACACACACACACACCCACACAAACAAACACACAACAAAGTACCACAGTTCAGAATAACAACAAAATGAAGTTATTTCTTGGTTATTTCTGTCTGAGGCATTAAGTGTGGAGTGACACAGAGATTTATTTGGAGTAAGTATACTTTTAGGTGCACTACCAAAATTTAAAAGATAACTTGGGATTGTTGAACTTCTCTTTTAAATTAAAGTTATTGTGAGTCTGGACATTTGGTGACATATACAGGTATTCAATGTTTCTCTGAGCTTTACCTCTAATGTGCAGTAGTTTAGTTCAGTTGATCAGGATGAGGATTAGCACCTCTAAGTCCTCTCTTTAGAAACTGTTTAGGTATCTCTCGGGGTATTGCTCCGTTTATGTTCTTGATTTTGAGGCACCTCTCCCTAACTTTGAGAGGAGTCAGTTAAAGTGGTTGACACAACTGTTAGCTGCTTCCCGGACACCTTTGTTTTTAATTTGATTATGTCCTAGGCCCTATAGACTGAGCGTAGAGATTCAGGACAAAGTGGAGGGTTTGAATCTCTGTTTGCCTGATGCGCTCTAAGGACCCCCCCCCCTCCCCCCTGGGGAGGGAAGTCTGAGCTACCAGAAGTGACACAAGACGGTGGAGTCGAAAAAGGCTTTAATGTTTGGACAAAAAACCTGGACAACTGTCAGACTGGACTAACATGTCAAAAAAGGCTCTAAATCATACCCTGCTTTATCTTCTATTTAACTGTAAATGGTATCCAAATTTACAAATATAAACACTATGTTGTTTTGAAGAAGACTTAAAACTAGTGATTGAGAATATAAACTTTGCTAGAGTTCCAAATCATAATCAGTTAATCTTTGAGTTTATAAGAGCGCTACAGTAGAAGAAATTTGCTCCAAACGTTCCTGAGATATCCCGTTTACAGGAATGGGACAGACCAACAGACATCCCAAAAATGTGTAATAAAATATGATTCCACAGTACATCTGCTGTATTGCATCAGATTACATCATACAGTGGTTTTTATTTCAAAATGTTGGTCTCTGTGTACTTGTTGACAAAATCAGGTGTAATTCCAATTACATTTTTAAAGCCTCACCAACCCCACATTTTCCTCTAGGGGCTCCGCAATCTGTGCAACACCCTATATCCTTACATCCTCAATTCAGATAATAACAACTCCTGCCAAAAAAAGGGAAAAGGAAATGAATGAAACCTCAGTCAGAGGAACAACAGAGACGTTATACCTCTTTCAGACACACAGAATAGATCAGAAGTGGAAACCTATGTTGACAACACATTGATATTCTGTTATTGTTTCTGACCTACGATTTCTTGTTTAAATAATTTCCATATGTCTCATTATCATGTGTTGTTTCTTCTGAAAAATCAATCTCCAAGTGAGTGAAACAACTTCTTCCTCCTAATATCCAAAGTGAAGACTTCCATTATAACCAGACGACAGTGAGGTGTTTGTGCCTCCGTGCTGCTGATTAGAGAGGAAGATATGCGAGAACTGAAACTGCTATGGATTATACCTAAACCACAGTCTTGACCTATTCTTATTCATTTATGCACGGCGCCAATCAAAGAAGCCATTACTGAGAGTGAGAGTTTAGAGAGCAGGCCGCTCCTCAAACATCACCGTTGCCAAGATGGATGGAGCCAGTGCGGTTGCCCCGGTAACCATAAACTGGCCATTTGCCAGGATCCATAATGATTTCCCATCAGCTGCTGTGCGGAGAGGGGCAGGGACCCCTCTGCAGGGCTGACAGCACATAAATCCCCCACAACACATACAGGCACATACTGACAGATATGTACTGTACCTGACTCATACTGAAGAAACCCTGTCATATACATGCTCAAAAAGAATAGGCAAACACACACACTGATTCACACACACACTACACAAACTGCCTCTCAATCGGCTTCTCTCCTGTGGTTCCTCTTTCAAGTTAAACAGCCGATTCATTTTCCCTACTACTTTATGTTGGTCAAGAAAGGAAAGTATTTTTCTATTCAGAGAGTCAACTGTCTCTCCCGAGCTCTTCCTGCTCTGCTGACTTTTAGCACACAGTAATCAGACACAGTGCATGGCTGTGTGTGTGTGTGTGTGTGTGCGTGCGTGCGTGCGTGCGTGCGTGCGTGCGTGCGTGTGTGTGTGTGTGTGTGTGTGTGTACAGCTTGTGTGGAAACATGCCTATGTGTCTGCTTGTAAGTGCAGGCATGTGTTACATACTGTTTGTAGAATAAGGATGAGGGGAAGTTGTCATTGAGACTAGGCTACATGTGAGTGTGCAGTATTACTATCCAAAAATGAATAATCACTTAAATGTAAGACTGATAATCACTTTCCAACATCCATAAGGTTTATTCAGGCATTTAGAAGAAGGTTCTATGAAATGAACACTTTGAGCTATACTTAAATATCTCAACAACTATGAGATAGAGAGCCTCAAAGTGTATTCACATGTTTTCAGTCCCCAGATGATACATTTTGGTGATGGCTGACTTTCATCTAGCATCATCATCCGCTCAACATTTGAAGCGTCGAATACTTTATTCCCTCACTCACCCTTCTGCTGTTTTAATGTTACCATAAGTATTACCACACTTGGTGATTAAATCTCTTGCCTTGTAAATATCTTCTCTCTGATGTTATTGCTTTCCCAGCTGAATCCTGCGCTGCTGTTAAGATGAATGTATATCTTAATATAGTCTATAATTATGTATACTATAAATGGACCTATACACATGTGTCTTGAAAATGAGAAAAAAAAGCCATTAGTATTTTTAGTATGAATGCCGATCAATTCTAAGATTTCCTTTTGAGCAAACAGGGTGGTTTATATTTCCCTCCATTTGGACATTGTTAATGTTGGAGCTCTGGAGCTTTGGAGAAAGATGTAAAATCTCATGATGTTCTGAAATCAATAAAACAGACAGAAGACGAAAAGGAAAGAAGCTCTAATAATATGTTAAATCACCTTGTTTTTCACCTTGAAGTACATTTTGTGTGTGTGTGTCAGAGTGTGTGGTGTGCGTGTGCGTGCGTGTGTGTGCGTGTTTAGATTTCCCCAGATGAAAGACAAATGAAGGTGATTCAGAGCTGAAATCCTAATGCTTGTATGACCATTTGGTCTTCGAGGAACCTTAAAGTAACATTTGCTGGCTATGATTGAGTGTCACACATAATGCGTCTCTACATATTTCTGTATAAATGTATTAGACATATTTTAATCTATGCAACACAGTGAGTGCTAGTCTCAGAGAGCAGGAGATCTCCACAGCATGGATCAGGAGATGTTTGATGCAGAGTCTCCGCACTGCAGCGCGTCTAACTGGAGCTGCTGCTGACAAAGTTAACAGACGTGAACACTTAGCCTCCTCGTGTTCCCGTTGTTACAACAACGACAGCACTTTTCTTCCCCTAACATCCGTTTCCTACAGTATTCCCTTTTTCTCTCCACCTACCCACCTGCTCCTCCTTGCTAATCCCCTCCCCCCACCTTGTATATCATCGCTTCGCTTCGGATCGCAGCAGCACCTCACTGCCGTTGCCATGGAAACAGTGGGACAACAGCAGGTTGGCTGCTGCTGCTGCTGCTGCTGGTTGTTGGGGGNGGGGGGGGGGGGGGTTCTCCTCTCCTCTCACTCATGGAGGTCTGTAGTACCTCTCCTGAATCTATGAATCAGGAGAGCAACATCCCCTCTGAATGTGAATCACGAGCAGACAATAACACGCCAGAGGGAGAGAGTACATCAGCTGCAGCCTGAGAGTGAGAGCGGGTCAACATGACATGAACTGGAGTATGATACTGCTCCTTTTCAACATTTACAAGCTTCCATAAAATAAAGATATTACATGTAAGTGCAGCTTGTGTAATTGCCCGGTAAAAAATAAGTCTCTGGTTGATATACAATGCCCTGCTTGCTGCTTTTTACTCAAGCGGAGTGGTTGTAGTCTTACTTTTGAAGTCTTTACCACATGGACTAGCTACTTTAGTGTCTTTTTTTAAAATACAGACCTAAAACACATATTTTTAAATATACTAATAATAATGGATAGTGGGTAGAATCCTCATTTTTATTATTACCCTTTTGTTAAGGTAAATCCAATCTTATATTTTGTTAATATATGATCTTTCTTATTATTTTAAAAAGCATTTTTGAGTGTACACTTTTATTAAATGGGCTGTATTAATAAAAGTGATTGAATAAGAACAGCTTGAAGCATTTAAATGTAGAATGTAAGTTATTGAATTCATAAGCATGCATGGAAGCATGAATGTAACAGGATTAATCATTCAGTACATGGTTCACACTTCACCAGGATAAACCTTAAAGTAGGCACTAAGGAGAGATATATCCGCATCCTTTAACCACATCATCACTATAAGCATTACCTTCGTCATACACCTCCTGTTTCAGTGCCGTTTTTCAGTCATTCACCTCAAGCAAGGCTGATGGCCAGACACATTCCTAAACCAACAGAACTGTTGTCTGTTCCCGTTTATTTTCTTCTATTTTGTGTATAATCCATGCGTCCTGTCTCTACACACTAACAGAGAAATGAAGCTGTTGCCCTGCCGACATGCTGCTTTAGCACTAGTGTTCAGATATAATGATGGGGGATGAAGGATCTGATTTGCTAACCAATGTGTTTTGTGTGTGTATAATTACGGGAGCTGAGAGGAAATAAAGAGAAAGAGGGGATGCAACAAAAGGTCCTCAGTCTGACAGCAGCTGGGACGTTGTGATAACATGGCCTCTAGAAATTACAGGACATGCCATGATAGGATCTAGAAAACTAATTATACTTGTGTTCCATCAACAATATTATGACCATCTCATGGTATTGCATTTGAAAATCTGAAGTTATCAAGAAGGACACTCCAGTGTTGGCCAGAGATGAGCACTGCCTCAATCTGTCCCAAAGGCATACACTTTTACATCTTCCAGGTACAAACACACACGTGCACAGGGCTTTATGTGGGCAATGCCACTTGTTTTGAAGAGAGACAGAGAGGAGAGGAGAGGGGAGGAGAGGAGATGAGGAGGAGAGGAGGAGAGGAAAGGAGGAGAGGAGGATCAGTTCAGTGACTCTCTGGCTTCTCTTCCTGATTTAGATCCCCATCAGCCTCTCTGTCTCTTGTACACAGGCCTGTCACACATGCATGAGCACAAACGCAGTTACACATGGACTGCCTCTTCTCATTTCACAAAAGCTTCTTTGATGCTGCAACAAATGAGAAAAAAAACATTCATTTCTTCCTTTCAATTATCCAGATATTGCACTCAGGGACCTACTGGCTGCGACACAAGAATGAAAATCAACACACGACAGAATCTGCATTACGTTTGGTTGTTAAATCCTCAAAGCAGAAAAAAACAACCACAAGAAGACACACAATTGCCTAGAGGTGGAAGAGACGTTACTAGAAGCGTTTTGAATGATGGATATTTCCCTCCTGATGGTATGATGCACTGATACGCTGCAGAAAGAGGTTTGTAATCTATACTTCACTTCGAGTGCCAATTATAAAACATTGACTCTTGCAATATTTCACCAATCTGGCCACCACTAAAAAGCTGTGTGTTTTTCATCCATTTTGTCAAGTTGCTTAGATAATCTTTTCTGTAAATTACCTGTGTGTGTGTGTGTGTGTGTGTGTGTGTGTGTGTGTGTGTGTGTGTGTGTGTGTGTGTGAGTGTGAGAAAGAGAGAGAGAGAGAGAGAGAGAGAGAGTGTGTGTGTGTCTGTGTGTGAGAGAGATAGAGAGAGAGTTTATCTGTGTGTGTGTGTGTGTGTGTGTGTGTGTGTGTGTGTGTGTGTGTGTGTGTGTGTGTGTGTGTGTGTGTGTGTGTGTGTGTGTGTGTGTGTGTGTGTGAGTGAGAGAAAGAGAGGGAAAGTACTAACTTACCTGGATGTGACCTTACTTAAATGTATTTTTATAATGTGCTTCTTTTGCAATTTCACATTGTTTTTAATGTTTCATGTAAAGCGATATTAATTGATTGTTGCTGAAATGTTGTGTACAAAATAACTTCTAACTAAGTTCTGTATGGTCCATAACCAGTAGTAAAGGTCTGGCTGCAGCAGTGTGCAGCAGCCATGCATCCCTCCTGCATACAGCTGCAGTGACTCCGACAGCTGAATGGCGCTTTCAGTCCTCTGCTGACGGGATAATCCCACCCTGCAGACAACCACATTTGAAAGGAGAGAGTGAGTTGTGATTTGGTGGGCGTGCAGGCTGTATCCCCTCATCTGCATCAGCCTGGCTCAGAATCGGAGATCTTGATCCTAGTATTTTAAAATATTGCTGCTGTATATTGAGAAGTTATGTCCCAGTGTGGCAGCTGTATGCAGGACTCGGTCTTTATAAATCAGTGGGTACTTTTAGTTGATGTCCCCTCACACTGTTAAATCAGGAGAAACATGAGACATGAGTGAATATCTAAACAATGGCCACTTTGACCCATGATCTAACGGGAAAAGATTAGGTATATGACAAGAGATCACTCCACAATTATCACAGCGAGACAAGATCAGACCTTTGAGAATGAGCAGGGAGTTTAAGACATTTAAAGGTCCCATATCATGCTTTTCCGGTTATTACACGTCCCCTTGTGTGTTATGAAGGTTTTTATGCATGTAAACGGTCTGCAGCAGACCGTTTACATGCATAAAAACCTTCATAACACACAAGGGGACGTGTAATAACCGGAAAAGCATGATATGGGACCTTTAAATGTCTTAAACTCCCTNGCTGTGTACCTGAATCTCCCGCTGGTCCAAACAAAGTAGGAACAGCATCGTTCTTCAGTGCCCTACGCTGTACATATCCGGCATGAATTGCTGAAAGGTTTGGGAAGCTTTGTTTCGTGAAATGCTGGCAGAGGGTGTGGCCTCTGCGTATCCCCACGTCAGAGTACCCAGGAAGGAAATAGGCTTGTTTGAGACAAGCGAGACCTGCGCAGACCTGCGCAATTGCGATCAACGTCTTGCTAGTGCGTTTCATGATGGTTAGTCATTTTGTCCGACTT
>NW_011333040.1:20903836-20939365 GCF_000735185.1 Notothenia coriiceps
TGGTACACAGTCGTTATATGTACAACTCAAGAAGTAATTGCCTGAGGCGCAGGCCTCTGTGATGTTTTACGGCAAAATCCTTCATTGCTTTGTATTGCGATGCTGACAGACTTTTGAACAACGACAACTTCATGACTTTTTCAAGCTCAATGACCCAGGTTTACCTCTCCACAAGTGTCAACCAAAACTAATGATTTTTGAAATCATGCTGGTGGACACTCAAAGGAACTGGTGGGCTTGAGATCTTCTAATTTCTGTGCAGTATCCACAACAAAGTAAATACATCTAATAGTGATGACGCCTCTAAACTGAGGCAGCTGGCCATCCGCTGGTTTGGTATAACCATGATTAAAGCAACAGTATTTATTTACTGTACTGTGACTGTGCTTTAATAGTTAATCTGCTTTTATTGAGCGCACATGTGAGGGGAGTTGGTTAACTACATTACAAGGAAGATCAACTAGAACTCAAGTAGCGAACATGTCATATACCTATACAGCCTTTATCTTGCTGCAGTTGGTTGGCCAAAACCAAGTCGTATTTATCCTTTAAAGAGATCTAGAAAGGAGTTATTAATTGCCCTTATAACCTCAAGACTGGATTACTGCAACGCTCTGTATGTGGGTATGGACCAGGCCTCAATTAAACGCCTGCAGCTAGTCCAAAACGCAGCTGCACGTCTTCTGACTGGCCATAAAAAGCGTGGCCAACCATATCACCCTAATTCTGGCCTCACTACACTGGCTTCCAATTTGGGCTGGCTCCTGCCTATATAGCCGAACTCCTCCATCGCTACACCCCAGCTAGAGCTTTAAGGTCTGCTGACCAGCTATTGCTGATAGTGCCCAAGACCAGGCTCAAAATCTGAGGTCACCGAGCCTTCGCAGCAGCTGGCCCCAGGCTCTGGAACACTCTGCCCCTCCATGTGAGGTCGGCCCAGACACTAGGGTTTTTTAAATCTACACTAAAAACACACTTCTTCTCCCTGGCCTAGTCAGAGCGGAGCATGACTCCTGAGTATTCCCTGTGTTTTTTTTTTTTATATTTCTGTTGTAAATTATTGTCTTTTATTGTGACTGTGTAATGTGTTTTTATTACATGTACAGCACTTTGGCTCGGCCAAAAATCGCTTTTAAATGTGTTATATAAATAAAACTTGATTTGATTTTGATTTGATTTGCTGCAGTTGGTTGTCTAATATTTCCCCTTAAATCCCGTCTCCCCATGCAAGGCTGCCACTACGTAATGTTCTCACTTACACATCATCCGGGCGCTGTGGCCCGGGGTGAGAGCCGCTCATACCTCATGACCTTTCACAAGGTTTGAAGAGAGTGGAGGAGACAGGCGGCTGCCCTCACCCACAAGGACTTCCCTGTAAAACCTCCTCTCCTCCCCAGGAATACAGCGAGTGATTTAAAGCTCCACCACATTTCGGTTATCAAACACTCACACCCTGCAGGCATAAAGGTGGATGTAAAAACGTTATAGTTTCCTATTTTATGGAAACTTTTGCAGCAGTGGACACCCTAAATTCATGTTAGTAACATCATGAAAACATCCTCTCAACTAGTCAGATGTTTGGATCAGAAATATCTATGGGCCTGCATGTCAATATCCTCATGCTCCATTTGAAGCTGCTGATCTGTATTTAGACACATGTCTGTGCAAGGGCTGTAGGTCATTGATCTCACATTTACATATTTGACCAAACCTGGATGGAAATGGCAGAAATAAAGCGTTTATTTTGCCAGGTTGGTGAATAAAAAGCTTCAGTATCTTTGCCTACATGATGACAATGAGTGGGGATGGCTTCTGCATTATATTCAGCATTATTGCTTCACTTTTACGCAAAGCCCATAACAAAAATGTAATAAAAATGGTAGCAGACAAAATATAAGCATGTAAATAAATACATTGATGAAAGTAACCTACATTTGTGTGTAGGGTAAAAATGATATCAGGCAGTAGAAGTCAAGCTTTATGCTAAAATAAATCATTTATTGGCACTATGTATGTATGTCAGTCTGCTGCACACATCAACTTGCCTTGTATTTCAACTAAAAAGTTAGCCGTACTAATAATATGGTAACTTTAATCTAAAGTGGAAATACCCAAAGAAATACAAATACCTTCATGAAGCACTCAGGCCATTTCCAGTATATATTTGGAGTGGAGTCGTCACACTAACTACATGATTTGTGAAGTTATGGAGGATGTGGGAGGATGTTGGGTTAGGTTTCTTGTCCTCATAAGGGAAATTCCAAACTATAAATGGTGATGATCTTTAGGCTCCAGATCCTAATGTGGAATGAATGTCATCAAATTAAACCCGATTAAGTTTGCTGGTTTGAACGAACAAAGAAACACACACTACAGAGTCATGCAGAAACTCAGAGCTAACCCCCTGCACACTTCAACAATCTAAAATCCAACAACTTTTCTGCGTCATTACAGATCTTCAGCAGATCTACAAAGCCAGAGATTTATAAGCCAGCTCTGAGTGAGGGGGGCTGTGAGACGATTCCCCGCTCAATACCAGAATCATTGTAAAGTGTGACAACGCCCAGGAAAAGCATGCATCAGGCTAATGAACACACTCAGCTTCATGTGACCGCAGCACATTCATCATTTCATCAAGAGAAACATAAACAAATGAGCAAAGCTGACACCCGACTCGCTGAAGATTACAGTGTGGCTAAGCACAATTATAACATTGGAACACTAACTACACTTTATATATGCTTATGCAGCGTTGCACACATCTCTGAAGAAAAATAAGACATAAAAAAAGAGCAGCTGAAGGCAGATGAGCACTGCTTCCTGTGACTTCCTGTGAGATCACCGCCTCTCAATTAGATCTTTAATCCAGTGAGATACATTGTGCATGTGTGCCTTAATGTCTCAAATTTCCTCTGAGGATCACTGAAAATTATTTCAATTTAAACTCCTGCAAAGGTCTCAGTTACACAAAGAATGACATCCCTTTAAAAATCCCATATTGCTTCGAGAACGGCCTGAGGGCAAAATCCTTCGCCAACAATGTGATTTATGGCTCCTTCCTAGGGCACTTTTTATAGAGATGTAGGAAATAAAAAAGCAGTTTGGCAAACTCATTGTACTGCTGACACTTGTTTTCCTGGTAATACTCCAGTTTACAGCCCGGGAATTAAAGTGTAATTATTGAATATATGTATAGGATTTCATCAATGTGCTTACTGGGTAAAGTGGACGCATTGTAAGTAGTGGGTAGGTTGTGACATTCTCCTTTTCACTGAAATTAAAATGTTGAAAGGGGTTGAGCTGCAAAATAATGTTTGCTATTTTACCTGTTAATAGTAATTTTACCCTTGTAACTATACACGGTAAGTATTTCATTCAAACCATGTTACTTTTTACAGCTATTCTTATGTAAAAGCATGTTTCAGTTTCCCTTCTCTCCGTCCCAGACCAGCCCACCTTCGACGTCCGGGTGCTTTAGAGAGATTTAGTTGATTAGTTGTTTTGTTTGTTGATGCAGTGCCATGCTTTGTGTTGAGTCAGCACCTAATTCCACTGCAGTTGTGCTTTGTTTGCCTACTCATTTTTTATTTCACGGCTGCGTGATTACATTTCAAGGGCATTTCTGTCCCCATTAATTTCTGTCCTAACACAATGTTGTCTGCAGAACACCTGAATAAAGTGTTATTGAATGCATGAGGTAAATGTCAGCTGACTTGCACACATACACATACTGCTTTCAAGAGTATTTTAATCTCTTAAACACCTCCCTGCTAACGGAGAGAGAATCATTTGGCTGCGGCTGATTATAAAATATATCCCACCTACAGTAGCTCCGGCTGAATCACTGCACAGAGTACAAAGGGTGATTTTTTTGTATATTCTCCTGCTGCGTTGAATTATGAACAGCATGTTGCTGACTGTCAAATGAGCCCCCATACTTTCATGGATATTAAAAGGGCTTCTTACCCCGCACTTATCATTTGAAAATAATCGACAAACAATCAAGAGTGAAGAAGTCCTCTCTTATTAAGGTGGTTAAAAGTTTTGGAATACAACAATTGAAAGAAAGTAAAAATACAATGTTTTAATGTTTAAGGGACTTTTTCACAGGGCCCTTCAGGGGGTTGGTATTGTGGACAGATCCATAGGCATCAATTCAAACACCCACTCACACAACACAGAGGCAGAGTGCTCTGCAATGGACCAACACGAAGGCTAAAACCCCCTCAATTTATCAAAGTGGTCCCACAAATCAATGTGGATTACTTTGGGAGAAAGCATTGCTCATGTGGCTGTGCATTTCCATTACCACACAACAATATTGGCCTTTTGGGAGACTGCGGTAATTTTATCTATTGATCAAATCACAGGCAAAGATCATATAACCGCGTCTTGGTTTAGGCATAACTCAAATATGGAGGAAGGCGAAACCTTCCTCTGTGTGTGGAATATAGCCCTTACACACATACACAGTGCACTGTACAACAGACCTTGATCACAAATCACATCACTGTAGAGGTCAGACCAGACTCAAGTAACATATTGTCAAATAATAAAAGGGATTATCCCTGTAATCCAAATGGTGAACACCTCCGCCACAGCAGTGTTTGTGACCTTGTCTGATGTCTGACCACCTCTGAAATTTAGATAAGCCGAGTAATTCAAATTTGTGCGTTTAAGACCTAAAGGAATAGTTTGACATTTCTGGAAATATGCGTGTTCACTTTTTGGCAGAGTTAGATGAGAAGATTGACACCACTCTCCAACAATGCTGCAGGCCAGCAGCTAATCTTCAGCACAAAGATTTGAAACGAGGAGAAACAGCAAGCCTCACTCTGTCCTAAAGTTATAAAAATCCACCTACTGTACAAGCTCACCAACTAAGAGGATGATCAAGCTCCGTGATCAACCTGGCAAATGTTCTTTTTCAAATAATGACCACCTCGCTGCACATTATCCCTTACTTAATATACCTGGTAATTAGTGGCACAGTTTGATTTTTACCATTTAATTAATGAGTTTAGAATTACTAGTAGGCTGTTTTTATAGCCTCTAACAAAGCCATGTCGGCCATTTCCTCCCCTGTCTTTGTGCTAATAAGCTAACCAGCTGTTGGTTTAAGCATCTTTTTGAATAAGGTAGTAACAATTTTCTCATCTAACTCTCTTCCAGAAAGTAACCCAGAGTGTTTCACAAATGTGGAATTATTTATTTAAAATAGAATGCACTTTAAGGTGATGGTAGTGTTACTTTTTAATCTCACATTTTATTTCTTTGAAAAAAAAGACTCTCCTGGCTTGTTAAATGAGAATTCAGTGTTAATCACAGTAAACCCCAGTCATTCTCAGTATGCTATACTCAAATATGTTTCACCTTGATGTTTCATCCACTAACACAAACCAAACCAAATCATGTGGGAGCGCCTCTTCAGTGCTAAACTCAATTAAAAGGGAGGAGGGAGGGTGGTTCTTCTGAAACCGCAGCGCAGCCTTGGATGAAACACAAGTCAATGCCACATGAAGAGAATCGATGCATTGAGCTGTTGTGCGAGACCTGCTACTCTTCCTCTGCACTCCTCAGACCCTGAGGGTGTGAGACAAAGAAAAGGGAGCCTTGTTGCTCACTGGAGAGCAAATTTCAAATTGGTGTTGCTCGAGAGAAACAGAGAGCAACTGGGAATCTAAAACGCTGCTGTGTGGATGTGAACATCAGCTGACCTTGGAGAGTGGCACAGCAGGGAGTGTGAGAGGCAGGCACACACTGCGAGGGTAGGCTGCTAATAATGGGAGTCCTGTCAACAAATCTTACACTCTCCTGTTATTCAGCTCACACATTATCACACACCTGCTCCTCTTCGCTTAAATCAGATACAGTTATAATGAGTAAAATCCACCGTGGATGTGACCACAAAGGAGCAGCGCATCAACAGGATGTTGCCAGAAGTGAAACACTTTTTATATTTTGCTTCCTTGTATCTGCAGAGGAAAAACTGGATGTTTTCCAGAGGTGAGATGTACAGCATATCCTCTGCAGTAAAAAACATTCAGATAAGTGATATAAATAGTTTGGGTGCATCCCTGTCATGACTCCTTGTTTAGCAATCTGTACATCCATGTCTCTTGCCATCTCTTCTTTCTTCTGATGGAAAAACACGCTGTATAACTTTACATTCCTATACAAAACAACATGACTGGCAGAAACTGTGAGAGACATATATAAACCCACACTGCAGTGACAATAAGCCAAGATCCCTTTATCAGCTGGGACTGAGCAGAGGGCGTTGCTCTAGATACGCACAATTGCTCCTGCTGCAAGTTTTGTTGGGTAATTTGTCCTATATGAGGAAGCAGAAAACCTGCAGGGCTGCGCAGACAGAGCCCAAATTAAACATGTAGCTTCAGCTCATCCCCTCTGTGTTCTGCAACACAACTAGGAGGAGGTGAGAAAATGCCACATTGGTGTCATTTTGTTCACACTGTAATTACAAGCAACCAATGTCAGAAACAAAGTGTCAACTAAGCCACTGTCACTGGCAGTTTCAGCTAATTAAAATCCAATAATAACATAATTACAATCAATGCATCCAATTCAAAAGAAGCTGCGCCGTTTGTATCTGCTTTCTCTTTTCAACAAACTGCCACACAGCTGAGTGTTTAGTGCTTCAAATTTGGATTAAAACTCTGAAAAAGTACATATGTAGGTTTGGACTAGGAGAACATTTTACACAGATGTAACTTATCAGATTTAACACATACAGTACATCTTTTCATTCACCTCACAGGCCTACAATAAGAGGGCTCAGACACTAAAGTCTATGCAGCTGGTTAATCAAAGGGCCTGGGGGGGTGTTAAATGCGGAGAGAAGAGTTCAAACCCCAGCAGCACCTCTTCCAACCTCAAACTCAATTACTATTGTTCACCAGCTACTTGTTCTGGTTGGTCCAGGACAAGAGTGGTGAAGCTTCAGTAACAAACAGTGCATCCAGAAGGCATCATTCCAAACTGAGAGGCAAAGATCACAATCTATCTAAAATTGAAGGTGTCTCCGTCTCTCTTTAAGCCTTTCCTTTTGATTTTTTAAGACTACCATTGTTTGGATCATTCCACAGTTGGCGGGTGTATTGCTGAGGACGTACAGAGATGAGTACTGGCTCTTCTGGACCTGTTTATTAGTAGTGTGATATGAAAACACTGTGGTGTATTGAGAAGGGACCCTTATTAACTGTTACACCATCAAAAGTCACACTTCTTCTTCAATATTTGTTTGAGCTGTTTCACCATAGGGGAGCTGGGAGATGCAACTATGCCATTGCGGTTGAAATACCAAAGGAAGTGTCCAGAGTGGTTTTGAGGGAGCCAAGCATTCTGCCCATTCGAACAGGCATGATTTGTATTAAACACATAAGGACAACCATTTTTCATTAATGCCTAATTTGTATATTACTTTCATAAGGTGCAGTTTGCAGCTATACTGTTTTTGCTCCTGTACAGGTTACTGCTGCAGCAACATCATTTATACTCCAAGGTTCAACTCTGCTTTTTTCTGACAGTGTGACATTTTGATCAGATCCTCACTTGTTTCAAAGGTTTGCTTCCCTTACATGTTTGAAGCCCACAGGTTCTCTGTTGTTTCATAACTCCAGATGTTCAGAAACGCAGACTGCATCAACCCCACATACACTCACGCGCTCTGAGGTCTCCTTTCATGTGCTTCGTCATACCCACTCACTGTAGAGCATTCATGATGGACAATTCTGTAGAAAATCTAATTATTCCAATATTATCTGCTAATGACAACTGCAATTAGTTAAAACGTTATATCTCACCTCTAGGCTTTGGTATGTGAAAAAGTCCATATGACTGCAATTATTTCTGAACAATGAATGACACACGTTTTTTTATTTAAATAATATCTAGAACGTGGCCTTTATGTATGTTGCATTACATTAAATTAAAAGGTTAAACTTTGCCCATATAGATTGATGCATGAAAAAAATGAAGCAAATAGACTCATATTTTAGATTTGACAGACATTTCTGCTTAATTAGCATCAACCTTTTTCCTTGTCTTGTCTAAATGTCCGTCTAAATGCCATCTGTGCAACTCACTAACATGACTACTGAAAGCCTTCTACAGCATCAGACATCTTGTTTGAATATTGTTAATGCTAAATAACATCCCTTTTTTTTTTTAACCCCAGTCATGAGATGACCCCTCTGTGATACGATGGACTCGTAAGAACTCAGATGCTCAATTCCGTTGCTTGGTAATCTTCTTTATTGTTAAGAAAACCAAAGCTATCAATAATGACTCCTAGGCTCTACTAGGATTCTCCATATAATCACTAGGTAATGTAACATGAATCTCTGGTAAACAGGCATAGAGATAACGACATCACAAGACGAACCGACACCAGACAAAGGGAGAGAAGGACTAAATATACACATTAGGCAATGCGGCACAGGTGGACACAATCAGGGGTGGGAACAACAATCACTCTAGCAGGTGCCACACGGACAGGAAGTGCCGACACCTGGAGAGAGAGAGTAGAGTAATAAACATCAAAAGACAGATATACAAAACACTAAAACACAACAGCTAACAGGATACTATCGCTAAAACCTTACACTCAGGCCTTGAGAGCTCAGACCAAAGCAACATGGAAACTGCTGGAAAATGGTTAAAAGACAAGCAACGGAAGAAAGCATCTGCACAAATAAGGGAACAGAAAAACCTAACAAACACAGACATGCTCAAATTCACACAAAAAAACAACCGAAACCAACAACTTGTAAACTATGTATGTTGGATTATCTGCAATTTGCAGCAAGATTCTATACTGTCTGTGGAAAAACTGCACATTGATTGATGAAGGTGTTTGTGCTTTGTTTTTTTAACTAGAGAAGATTGTTAACCTGGTTTTACCTTTGTAGTGTCTTTCTTCCAATGAAATGTCTGATCATGTTACTGGGGGCAACCAACAAGTATCTCCTTAACGACGATGGTGAATAAGAAGCTGGGAGACACAGAGTGAGTGATGAAACAAACAGCAGCTCCGAAGATGGAGCAGAATACAGACATGGCCTCACATTTATTATCCTGTCCAAGAAGAAAGTACAGGAGGAGCCGGAGAGCTGCTGCACACCAACACAGGTTTGAACTTCAGTTGTCAAAACATTGTGTTTGTCCTCCAGTGCCCGCTAATGAGAGGGGTACACAAGCATGAGACACGGCCAGACTCATTACTCCACAGAACAATGGCTGTAATCGTCTTCAACCAAAACATTTCCCTCTCACTCCTCGTCCCACTAATAGAAGTCACTCTTCTGAAGCCCCTGTTGTTCCTCCGCTTTCATACTGCTTGTCCCCGCTCCCAGAGCCTGTCTCATCTCAGCCATGACGAGCATCTCTCTACGCTCTGATCCTCGTGTGCGACAAGTGCTTTATCTTCCACACGCTTCTCCTTCCCCTGAAAGCTCGTTCCAGCAGACGGCAGAGACACCATCCCCCCCGATTATCTCACCTCCCTGAAATGATGCTGACAGGTAACAGGCCATTGTAACTGTCTCTGCCATAGTAGAGGACCTTGAAGAGGTCATAATCAAAGTTGATATCAATTAACATTCTAATATCACATTTAATATGATTTATGACCAAACTTTTCACATCAGCAGAGCCCTCTGGGATATCATGTGCTCGTTACTGTTCATTTTTGTCTCTCAATTTAAAACGAAAATTATCTTTTCAACAGGTTTCAACTATGTAAAACATGGAGTGTGTGTGTGTGTGTGTGTGTGTGTGTGTGTGTGTGTGTGTGTGTGTGTGTGTGTGTGTGTGTGTGTGTGTGTGTGTGTGTGTGTGTGTGTGTCACACGGTTTTCATGCAGAGGGCTCCTTGCCATCCCTTACTAAGCACAGTTGGGTGTACTGATCAATACAAAAGAAAAAAGCTTACAACATATCTTTGCATTTTTCAGTGTTTATGATACAGACAGAATAATGAGTTTACAAATGGTTTGCTGATGGGGCTCTTTGGGTTTGTTCAACAAAATACGCACTTGCAGATGTACGTGTTGAGGGGAGAAATGAACTAGCATGCACACAATGTTCATTAACTTTCTATATGATGTTCAGGCTGAAATAGATCCTACATTTTGCCTACATATTACAGAGGGGGGAAAAAACAACATGTTTCTATGTAAGACGTGTGCAAGCTCATGAAATTTGAAAGTGCAATCCCAGAGGCGCGCTCTGTGCTAGAGCCACAGCTAAGACATGGATCCTGCAGAGATGCAGCCTCCAGGGACCGAAACAGGCAGCAAGGGGAACAAAAAGAGTGTAGATTATGAGAGGGTGTGTGGGGGACGAGGCATGCTAACCAAGCTGTAGCCGAAGCCATGCCAAAAGAAACAGTGTGAGCTGGCGATGAGGAAGAGGGAGCTGAAATATCAACCTAAGGGAGGAGCTGCTGGCCCAGTGGGGGGGCTGGCCTCCTTCATGCTAGGTAAACACAGATTCCCCATCATCCCCTCGAAATCCACAGCGATGTCCCTTACTTTCTATTTGCCTTCATGCGTATACTGTATCCCATCTTCTTTTTATTTAATAGAGCATATTTCCATAAAACCCAAACGGTGAATAAGAAATCCACTTGTGGATAAAGAGAGAAAAAACAGCACCTCCCATAATGCAGTGCGGCCTGGGGGGAGTTTGAAAGTGAGTATGTGAGCAAAGAAAGCATCAGGAAGAATCTCTCTCCCACTAGAGTGCAGAGTTGACAATGACAACAGATAAAGACAGACGCAAAGCGGGACACGTTCTAAATCTGACAGTAATGCAAACATGTTTGGTTATGTAATAATTATCAAGAAAAACTACAACTGAGGCGTGTGTAGGAGTGCAGAGGAACGCTAGCTGTGGAGAGAAAATAGTATTTTGTGGAAGTTTTTGCACTTAATATACTCCCACTGAGGCTCTGAGGTCAGATAATTCAGTTGTGCATATTTTCTTCTCTCATAAACACAAAAAGTCTATACGGGAATGTCCAGAGATTAACTTGTTGGCCTGCTTCCCTGTTGCCAGTCCCATAGGAACTGATTAAACAAAAAGGAGAGCTGAAGAAGATGCATCGTTCAGGCTGTTATCAATGAAAAATGACTTTAAGATTATGCACTCCACCATGGAGACTACAGGGAATATATTACAGGTGACAAATCTGATCACTGCTTGACGTTAAATGAGTGTGTGTGCGTGTGCGTGTTTGTGTGCGTGTGCGTGTGTGTGTATTCCTCCTCTTGAAAAAATTCACCATTTCAAGTATTGCTCTGACTCTTTATTACAACATGTGTGTTTCTATGATCATTTGGAGAGTTCTTGTTAACTGCATTTATTCAAGAATTGATGCCTCTCAGATTTGTCTTCAGGCTCTTTATTCATGTTTCGCACCGCCTCATTAACCTCGAAAAAACAGTGTTCAGCACTGTGGTTGGCTTCTTTCTTAGGTAATGAGACAGACAGACAATGATAAAGGAAAATATATGATATAAATGTTGTGTATTGCTCTCTCTTCTTCCCCCTCTTTCTGTTACAGTAGTGTTTATCTGCAGCCTGTCGCCTGAACCTGCCTACACACAAATAACCACCTTGTTGCTTATCTGTCTAAGGATCACACAACCAACCTTTACATCTACTTAAGCTCCATATACACAAATATACACACAGGCACGCTAACCCACACCCCCTGACCTACCCTCCCACATGTGTACACACATAAAAGCCCATCCAGCACAACACAGCTGCTAATCATAGAACAAAGGGAGCTCCAGTCAGCAGGCTCTGCCATTGATCGGCTATAGAAAGCAGCAGGGAGGGCCGACAGTCAGCTTTGTAACATCAGGAGGAAGTTACGGCTCAATAGCAGGTAAAGGATGGAAGTCAAACACGTGAACAAAGCTCCGCCTGTCTTTCTGTCTGTCTGAGCGCAGTATCAGACCTTTACACTGATGATGGCCTGTTGCGGCTCGCCACTGAAAGCTCTGCATTTAATTAAAAAAAGGTGAAAGCCAGGAGGTGGAGGTTGATGTCTGTCACTCCACTGAAAACTAATACTCTCCATTCAGTTCATATAAAAGATGAGTCTGCTTCATAAAGCTTCTCCTTCCTGTGGGATTTGACATGATCGCAATAAATGTGAACACGGGTGTTGTTCAGTAGCAGCACCTGTGAGTGTTTTACTTAAAGCAACAGGCTCATCTTCAGAATAACTAAAGCTCATGAAAGACTTTTGCCTCTGGCCGTCTTGCTGCCTCTGCCTCCCTTTAAGCTCCGTTCACCTCTGTTGGCCTGTTCTATTCAGCAGTCTGGCCGGGTCGAGACCGCTTGTAAAGAAGTGCAGCATCAAGCGTTCTGTCAAACACATCCCAGGCTGCAGGTCAGACCAAAACACAGACACACTACAGACTGGCAGGCAGGGGAAAGAGAAGACAGACTTATGAGAGTGATATGCATATAAATACAGTATATCATGCATCAAACACAAAAAGCTTTACCCCCAAACACATGACACTGTCTCTTCTTCAGTCTTCCCACATGTTTTCAGTTCAGGTCTGAAAACATCCAGAAAAACAGAAAAAACCTTGAGCTTTAATTACACAGCAACCGGCTTCGCGTCAAAATGATGTATGGCTGCTGGTTTTTTGTGTGGACGCATTTTGATTGTGTCCAAGAAAGCGTCTGTGAATACAAAAGGGGTTGGTGCGCAGAGATGTGAGAGCACACAAGCAATATGTTTTATTATTCCAAGGTTTTAAAAGATCCCCTTCAGATCATTTTAAAGAAATAAAAACAACAATTAAAAACACTCTGCTCAGCATAATAATTTGTGTCTGATTTGGTTTTATCACAGAAAATACCTGCGTTTACCTGCCTCATTGAAAAAAATCCAAACTATGAATGTGCGAATGTTGTTACTCCTTAATACTCCTTAAAAGGCGTTTCAAACTTCACTGAAAAGTCCAGTCTCACCGATGCGTTGGAACATGTTTTCACATCACACTTGTGTAAGATCAATGCTGGACACAACTGGCTTTCAAACTAGTTGAGAGGTCACTATCTCACCAAGCTATGGCAAGGGGAAGTATGGTGTCACTAACAAATATCCTGCCCGGGTTAAATTGTTAGAGTTTGATTAGCAACTTGAGACACAAGGCAAAGTTGACATCTACAACCAAAGGATTTCAAGTGACGCTGGTTTAGCTAACTAGCTAAACAAAAACTGCGTTTTTGGGCAGACAATAGCCGAGTGGTTCTGCCTCTTCTGTTCTCCTTAGTCCTTACAAGAGGTGTCCCTGCATACGACGAAAGCCCGCTAAAATTTGATTGCTCGATGCAACTCGGACTACAATTGGAAGATATATGAATACAGAATCTAGAGATTAAGTCACAGTCATGTTTGTACGAGTTAAACTGAGATTTAAGATGAGCAAACAGAAGCTCTCTGCAGCAGGTGAACATGAGAGTTCTTCCCTTTATTATGGGGTTTTGGTCCTTTGTTAAGATAAAAAGAAAGAAGCTATTTGGCAATGTCACCTTCTCTAGCTTACTGAGATCAACCATGAATCAGGAAAACAATCAACATTTTATCGATGTTGGACGGGATCAAGAGTTGCAGCTTTAATTTAGTCCTCTTTCTCTAATGTCCCAACATAAAAAGCATTTTACTAATTGATCAAAGAGTAATGTGCACTTGCTCTGATTTGTCTGGCCAGCAAAGTTTATAAAAACAAGACGATTCTGCAAAAGATAAGCCAGCCAATATTCACTTTTTTGATGACCCTGCGTATTTCCCCCCAGAGCAATCTTTCTCAGAGCCCCCACTGCGTCTCTGCAGATCTTTCGACATAAATGCAACCCCGACATTCATCTTTCTCTTTTGCATTTTACCGATGACTGCTCTGTCAACCAGACGTAGTTGAGTGCCAGGTTTTCAGCTATGTTGCTTCGTTGCTTCATTAGGAAATGTATAGCGAAGAGGGGGAATGGGGATGGTATGTAACAAGCAGGCTTTTAACACTCGGTCTTACACCGATGAGTCTCAGCTCATCCTTTACTGGGTGTTAAACACGGATCACGAGACAACCCAAACCTATCAGCGTAAAAGCAGAGGATGGAGACGAGAAGATGGGGAGTCAGGTCATCACTGCAAAGCACACCGAGACATGGGAATTAAGTGAAGTTGACAACTTGAAATATTAGAGCCTCTCTCGAAAATGTAAGGTGTGTGTTCGGTGTGTGTGTGTGTGTGTGTTGAAGTGGGAGAAAGGACAAACTGTTCTTTCCACCATTATGGGGCTCACTGGTAGCACTGGAGTGGGGGCAGGATGCTCTGGAGGGTCCTCAGAGTAATGAGTAGCGGCAGGCTGAGTGCCTACTTACTTATTATGAAAAAGGTGCAACAGGAAAGTGAATTACAGCTGTTCAGCGACACCTCGTCACAGACCAGGAGCGTAAACTACATGACATCATCACACACGTTTTAAAAGACACAGACTGAGGTCACTGCAGAGATGTTGGAAAACCACCAAGTTAAATGAAAGTAAACAGCAGTGCGATGATTGATGAAATCCCATCTAATCAGTTGATCAATATGAGAGTTAAGGGCGGCCGGTGGACCATGAGCGCTCTGGTCTGAGAGCATGTGTGCTGACCGCACTCTCCATTTAAACTAAACTGACAAGATAAGTAAAGCAGCCGAGGAGACACAGCCTTATTGACAGCTGGGAGTAAAAGGCTGCATCTAAAATAACAAACGGCCCAGTGGACCTTTGTGTTGAGTCCCACAATAATAAAATAATGCTTTTCTCACACTGTTACAGCAGGACGGTCATCTGTAAGACTTGTGATGTCGTTGTATAATGTCATTTACATTGACATCATAAAAAAAAGCTTTTTTCTTCACTGGGTGTATTAAAATAACTTCTTCTACAACCTGTGATTCACTAAACAATCAGATTAACCTCATTTAAAAAACGCCCTTGTTGTGTCTTGCCATCCAGGTGGTAAGGAAATACTGTCATTGTGCTCTGAGGATCATCCTTGGTGGGGCATTGTAAGTCATTAATTGCCAATTATTTTCTCTAATCATCATTAAGTCTACTAAATGTCAGACTAAATAAATAAAAAATGTTCATCCCAGTATCTCAAAGGCCAATTTGATGTCTTTAATTGTCTTGTTTTGTCCAAATCCTATAGAAAAACAGGAAAGCTCCACATGAGGCTGAAAGAGAATTATCTTCCATTTTGAATCAAATACATTACTTAAACCAATAATCAATTTTCAAATAAGTTCCTATTATTGTTTTGTCAATCAACGTATTGATTTGTCAACTAATCATTGCAGCTCTAATTGATAGCTAACTGCAAAGACAATTTCGATTTGTTTTCTTCTACATTTCTATGCTGTGAGTTCCACAAACATGATATAAGTGCTACACCCCTGAACCTGGGCAAATAAAACCCAAGAGATCACTATACGTTCAGTACTTTTTGGGTGAACTGATCCTTTAATGGTTCCCTGCATCTCTGTATTATCCACACATATCTGGATATATCACCATCATGAATTTTTATATTTAACGATAGTGAATTATACATTTTGTAGAGTTTTACACACATGTTGCAGAATCAACAATATCTATTTGTTTTGGTTATGGCAGCTCATCATCACTATGTGCTAAATAGCAGCACTTTTCTATGTATTATACATTGAATGTTTCAATTCATTTCACTTTTCTTAACCCGGCTCTCTGCATCAGAACGCTATCAGGGGGCACATCTTTCTACAGATTATGTAGTAAAACTCCAAAGAAAGGCAAAAGAAAGAGACAGAGACACTAATTACTTCAGTGGAATAGAAAGCAATGTGACCTGGAACTGAAACTATGAGTCATTGAGATCTCTTTGTAAAACCATACAAAAGAAAGTTACATATCTAAACACTTCTTTGACACTGAGGTGGAAGTATTAAGACTCACAGGAGGAGACTGATTGAACGTAACTCTTATCTATGTTCACTTTGATGTTATGAGTCTGACATCAAAAGAAATACAAAAATGGTCTCAGTATTTCTGATAACAACCAAATCTTAAAATAACTGACTTCATTTTCAACAGAAATCACAATGATGACCATTTCCAACCAACACTGCAGACTTCACTTTGAAGTATGATATATGTGCACACATTGTGTATTTGTGTCTCAAGATCTGTTGCCAGGATACAAGCGAAGCCTAATAAGCCAGTTAATTAATGATGATTCGTACTCCCCTGCTGGAGAAAAAGAACTGAACCCAGCAACTAAACAATCAAATCAAAACAATTCACCTCTTTGTCTTCGTCTGCTGCTCTCTGTTCCTCACTGAAACCACTCAGAAAAGGGAAAAAATGCAAAATGCAGACCAAATGTTTCTGCAACAACCAGATAAGATCCAAATCCAAAGTCTTTCCAATTTCCTATAGGCAAAAAGGCAATAACCTTGATGAGAAAACTCTGATTCATTCAAGCTTCAAGACAGAAACGCAGGAAAACAAAAGCCCACTGGATGTATGGCACAGCAGTGCTTTGAGCTCAATGTGAATGTCAGCATGCTAACATGCTCATTATTTTTGCAGGTATCTTTTCATGAACCAAAAATAAAACTGTCTAGGAACAATGAGTGTAACAAACCTTGTGTCAAATACCCCAGCAGATTTTTCTTTTGTACAAAATTGCATTTTAATAAAGCCAATGGTTGGAATATGTTGGTGCTGAACAAAATAGAGACCCAACCATGCTACCAACCTGCCCACTATACTTAAACCCCAATAGTCCTAAAATGTCCAATTGATCAAAAAGCCCATCATCCTGTAAAAAAAAACAGCCCATTGCTCTGAAAATACACACTCCTAGCATCAAAGAAGAGCACATATGATTAATTATTTTGCAGAATGACAGCAATATTTGTTTTCCTTCTATGGTGAAGTTATGACATGTCCCACTCTGCCTCTGATTGGTGAGCACTCACTGCCTTGGTTGGTCAGGTTTAGGCATGAGTTTTGAGATTGGTAAAAGAGAAGGTAAGAATATCAGGTTCAGTCAATCAGAGCCAGAGTAGAGGGGGCATGCCTTCGCTGCATTCTGTGAAAGTATTATCCATATGTGCTTATGTTTGTTCCAGAGAAAGTGTGTATTTTAAGAAAAAAATACATTTGTTTACTTGCTAACGGACTTTAGCAAAAATAGGAAACATTTTTGGATTGTTGGGATTTTTGTAATTATGGCTCAATGGAGAACAATGGCATAGCATGGAGACGAACATTGCCATCCTTCGAGTCGAGGTAGAAAGCGAACGGTTGACAACTTTACTCCAACATGGACCTTTGCCTTCTTTCCACACACAGAAACACACCAAGACAAAGAAGTTGACAGCATCCGAATATGCCCCGCATCACAACCCCCTACAAAACACTTTGGAGCTTCTATTCAAACACTCGCTCAGGCAGATTAACGCAGAATTTGCTGACGGTTTGTGCTGGAAATGCTGCAGAGAGAGCTGCCTCACGCCTTAAGCCATCTTTGTTACGGCACTGTCTGTATATTTGGGTTGTTGGAGTGTTACTTTGAGAGCAGCTGTTCACATAATTACCATTCATCTTCTACCACACAACCAGGCAGGGGGAGGGAAAAGGAGAGGAATAAATCCTAGTTCTTCCTTCTGATGGATTTACGTATACACATATTTTGTACCTCTTGTCTTTATTCTCCATGACAGGAACATATGAAAGGAGAAGAGATGATTTTTGTGCATTTTTGTATACATGTGTGTCTGTGTTGGACACTTGGATCTCTTCTGATCGTTAAATTGTGGAGACGCGAGGTGAACAGTAATTAGTTCTGCTTGTCAGCCAGTGACAGCTTCAGAGGCCCTTTGGCGGCCACGTCGCCTTTTTCAACCGAGACCCAGCAGGGCGGTATGATTCACGCCCAACAGGTAAACGTGCTGCTAATGTTTTTAAAGAAAGGCTGGAGGCCGCTGTTTGGTCGGCCTCTGCAGCCTCAGAGTGTGCACCACTCTGCATCATCTTTGTCACCAATTATGAATGACTAATTGTGACATGTACAGGAAGTGACTGTGGCTGGCAACTGGAGTGCCTAAGTGCTACAGGAGGGGTGTGGGATGATTACAAGCCCCAGGTTGGGTGCAAGAAAGACCAAGATATGAGTAGGATTAGTCTCTGTTGGCCAGTCAAGTGTGTGGGTGCGTGTGTATGTATGTGGCTATGAGCGTGTGTGTATGAGTTTGCATTATTGTGCTGTCAAACACACATATCTAAACATCAAAGCTGTAAAACATGTTTTCCTACAGAGTGTGGAAGATCAAAATGAGGGAGACAGATGCCTTGTTATTCACAACACTGAAGTGGGATGTGTGTGTGTGTGTGTGTGTGTGTGTGTGTGTGTGTGTGTGTGTGTGTGTGTGTGTGTGTGTGTGTGTGTGTGTGTGTTCTACAGGGATTGCTATGTGTAGGATGGAAAGATTACGCCTTCTCTCACTGTGGCTGATGTGAAAATGAATAATGCCAGTCAGCACAAAGATCCTTAATGACATCCCACAGTGACCACACAAAGACACACACACCTACATCATGCACAAACACACACGTTACCTTACACAAACACACAAGCAGGATATTTTGTCAACCTCCTCATTAGCTCAACATGATAGGAAGCTGTACATAAAGTCTTCAAGGTTCAATGCTAAAGCACAGATGCCATAATATCAAGATGTTTTTTTACTCCTGGTAACAGGGGCACTTGTCTGCAGGATATCAGAGGTTCATTTAAAGTGCACCTATCATGCTATTTTTAGGCAATAGCATAGGTCTCAGATATATACAAATATATAAAAAACATGTCGTGTTTTGCTCAAAATACCAAACAGATCACCCATTCTAGCCATGCCTCATATCCCTTTATTTCACTTCCTGTTTCAAAAGTGTTGATTTTATATATAAAGCTATTATTATTTAGGCTACTCAGACAAAACTAATTTGAAGATTTATTTTTTTCCACAGTTTAGAGCTCAAAACTTTACAGAGAGTAACTTCCCATGTCTGATTGATTGGTGATGGAAGGGATTTGCCCACAAGCAGAGTCCCCAGATGTGGAGCTGATATCAGACGCGTTATCTGGGTTTCGGGACCACTAAGGCCCATGGGTCTTCCTCCTGGCTATTTGTTTTCAGCACCTGGCTCAGCTTAAGTTACACTAAACCTTATCTTAGCTGTGCCTTATACACAGTTCCTCTAAATTCTTGATAACATTTAATATCCTTTACTGGTCCATTTTTCATTGACACCTCTTCATTAGTGAGATCAGTTTGTGAGTGAAAATGTGTCTCTTTTGACGTTTGGTGCAAACATAAAATACAAAACATATTGAAAAACAGTTTTATGTGTAGCTGAAATAAACCAAAATCATCAGATGTAGAAAAAGGAAGGTTGATGGTCTCCCTGAAGACAAAATGCTTTTTCTTTGTTTATTGGATTTACATTAGATTAAAGATGAAGTACATTTCATGTTATATTACCCATTATAAGAACATCACTAAAATTTTAATAAAATACCATTCATCTCTGAGAAGATGTGGATTGATGAATATTTGAAAGAAAATGTTTTCGCTGTGTTTAAGAAGAGAGCCTTTTTTTGGGCATGTTTTGCTCTTGTTTGCGGTGTAATCAATAATTGTTTTGGTCGAGGAGATTTTGTGCCTCTCTGCAGCTGTATATTTGTTGTTTGTGCATGACACAATAAATAACGAACACACAGTCAGGGGACAAAGGTACATCAGGTTTTGGTGCACAAAGAAAGCAGGAGGTAAGATTCAGCACAACAGCCTGACAGACCTCCAATAAGCCTGAGGAATCGATCAAGAATGTGCATTGACCTTTGCCCTCTGACCCCTGTGATTACCTCTCTTCCCTGTAACTATACACTCCCACACAGAAGGGAACTGACACATGTTTCCTCACTCTCCCCCTCATTTTATCTCTCTCTCTTACAACAACACCCATTCATTGACCCTTTATATTTCCATCACTGCATTATGAAAAGCAACACACACACACACACACACACACACACACACACACACACACACACACACACACACACACACACACACACACAAACACACAGATGGCCCTTGTGCCACAGACCTCCCCTCAACCCTGCACTCTACCCTGCTGCATCTATAATTAATGGGGCAGCCCTGCTTCGGGTCTGTGGCAGAAAATCAGGGATGTGTGTGCATTCATAAATATTTACGTGAAACACCATGAAAATTTAACATGAAAAACAACATCTCAAACAGAACATGCTGTACACACCAAGGAGCACTGTAAAGCATTCCAAAATAAATACCCTGCTCTTTGACAATATCTCTGTGTGGAGAAATAGAGACCCAACCATGCTACCAACCTGCCCACTATACTTAAACCCCAATAGTCCTAAAATGTCCAATTTATCAAAAAGCCCATCATCATCCTGTAAAAACAAACAGCCCATTGCTCTGAAAATACACACTCCTAGCATCAAAGAAGAGCACATATGATTAATTATTTTGCAGAATGACGGCAATATTTGTTTTCCTTCTATGGTGAAGTTATGACATGTCCCACTCTGCCTCTGTGTGTGTGTGTGTGTGTGTGTGTGTGTGTGTGTGTGTGTGTGTGTGTGTGTGTGTGTGTGTGTGTGTGTGTGTGTGTGTGTGTGTGTGTGTGTGTGTGTGTGTGTGTGTGTGTGTGTGTGTGTGTGTGTGTGTGTGTGTGTGTGTGTGTGTGTGTGTGTGTGTGTGTGGTATCACTGATGATTAGCTCTAAACGAATTGCCTAAGATTGTCACAAAAATGTATTCAGAAACCTAATTTCTTCCTGGCGATGGCACCCCAATTAGTTCAGCTCTCTTCAGACTGAAGAACGGAACCTCTTTGAGACATAACACAAATCAAGTAATAGCTTATAGTATCGATATATTGTTATCATAGACACCACGTTGAGATCATTATGCATACAGATTATTGATAGCCTACTGTATTGATGCAACTATACCAATCTGTAAGGAATTAGCTGCTACACCACCTTTCTTCCTCTTTACAACATAAACAACTCACATCATGCTTGTTTAATGCCACCAAATAGACGCAGCAGTGTGTAATGTAGTACTCACAGAGAAACCTGCCCAGAAGGGGCACGAGTGGCGGACTCTGGGGGAGGTGGTGAGAGCCAGAGCCGCGAAGCTGACGGCCAGGATGAGACTCCCCAGGACCATCTGAGAGACCCCCAGTGCCAGCATGATCCTGGTCCGGGTCCGGTACTCCCTCAGCCGGGACAGGCTGCGGGACAGCGACGCGGGGCTCAGGGACCCCGGGCCGCCCATGCTGCTGCCGCCGCGGTGCAGCGCGCTCACCGGCATGGTCACTGAGGGGTACGACAAACTCAGCAGCACAAATAAACGAAATTACATCCACAGACAGCAGAGTCGTTGAGTTGCCTGCAGTGCGCCGGTTAACGGTACACTGGAGGTCAGTATCTGGTGGGGATGATCCTCATCAATTAGGATGCTCGGAGTCGCTCCAATTAGAGCTGCTCTGCGGCGGATGGGAAGAGAAAGGTGAGGAAAGAGCGGACTGTGCGAGCCAGCAGATGTTTACCATAACACTCCTCCAAAGTATGAGGATTCTCAAGTCAAAACGCACCAAAAAAAGAGCTGGGGTTCTCGACGTCTGCTCCGGCAAAGAGCCCATTCCTCAAAAGTGGAAACACAAAAGGGCAAAAGCGCATCATCCTGCTGTCAGCCAGCCTTGCACCATTGTCACGCTGTCATGCTCGCCTCTGCAGGCTCTTAAACTCCTATAAAGCGAGAGGTGAAGCCTCATTAAGACGCGAATAAAAGGAAAGGTGCACTCCTGTACGATTAAACAGAGAAACAACGTTGAAATAAGGCAGAAATCATCGGGGTTTTAGGTGTCTATTTAAATATCCGCAGTTGTGAGCGAGCAGCGTTTCCTCTGTGTGAGGTTTTCACAGACGACAGCAGCTCTCGCAGCCAGGACAGGAGAAGCACACTGCGTATTGGAGAGGTGCCACTCTGTGCGTCTTCATGGCGGCGAGCTGCACGGAGTGTGTTTTTACTACGAGAGTGGAGGAGGGGAGGAGGAGGGCTCTCTACTATCAGGCACCATCAAAAACATGCGCCTGATTTGTTACTCGCTGCTGGTGAGGTAGTGGTGGAGGAAAACGTGAGCATAGCCTATCTATAAATAAGGTTATTTTGTTTTAGTAAAGGAGTTCACGTTTTTAAAGCGTGAAGAAGAGTGTTATTCATCATGTAATTAGGATTAAAAAACAATCCTATGTTTAAGTTCTTGTGGGTGTACATTTCTTTTTTTTCAAGTGACCGTATAAACCTCCAGCCGCAGCATCAGGACATAATCGACTGCATTGTCATTGAACAATGTCTCTGTTTGTCCTTCAGGCTGCAGGTAGTGAATAATGCGACACACCTGGTGAGGATCCTGCCTGAAGAGCTTCTTAAAATTAGACTGGGCACATTATTAAATAATTAGTGATTATTACAAAATCTCTCGTCAGGTTCACATTCGTTCAGGCTTTTGATCAGTGCTGAAAAGTACAAATATTCACTAGGCTACTTAAACAGTTGAAGGTAGGCTATACGGTTCCTGCTTAGCTTGAATATTTTCCAATTTATGCTTCTTTAGATTTCTGCTCCATTCAATTTGAAATCCAATATTATATATAGCCTACATATTTTTGCCACTGAGTGTGTGAGTCTTATTTTTTATTTTAACACAAAATCACCGAATTAAGTATTGTGTATTATGATGTATTAAACTGGCAGGATTTTAGCCCCTCCTCTAGCTGCAAATACACATTATTAATATTAGACCTGAAGGATATACTTTACTGGGCCATTCCGCATTATGAGAACTTTTACTATAACAACTTAAAGCATTTTTGAATGCTAATACTTGTGTAACTTAGTAAAACGAAGTCTAACTGGTTTTTCCATCAATGTTGTGATGCATAATTAAATGCAATCTTGTGGAAATGAGATTAAGAAGTTCATCCCAGCAGGATATTTTTATATTTTTGTTTTTGAGAACCAATGGTAGCACTTATCCTGTAAGGCTAATTTAATTGCTCAGATGTTTCATCATAACCATTCATTTCTTACACATTGATTGGGACTGTGTCGTTTTTAAAATAATTGCTTAAGGCTTTTTATCACTCAAATATGTTGCTTTTCTTTCAACATCAAATTCCTTTTATCACAGCAGGCCGTAGAGACTAAAATTAGAGAAATATTGAAATACATTAAAATCACATCTGAAGGACTTCTGTATTTCTGACCTTGTGAAGCACTCATGCAGAGCTAAACTGCACCACCTAGCTGTGAAACCTGAGCATGATGTCCATTAATGAAATGATATACAGCTAAACATCTAGATTAAAAAGAAAAATTGAGTTAAATAACAAAATTACATCTTCAATTATTAAAAACATGTACTGACTCAAGCTCTTTAAAGAGGAATTTGTTATTTATTCTTATAGAGCATTAAACTGGACATTTTTGAGTTTATGGTCCAAACATGTAATTTTACATTCACCTGGATAATTATTTTTAACACTTCACTATATTCTGATATTTTATTGATAAATAAGCAATATTTTCTTCTAAAAATAATACAAATATACTGTTAAATGTTTGTTTCATTGCAATCCTGAATAACTTATGTGCATCAGCTGTGGTGAAAGTAAAGAAAACATCAATCATCATCAAATCAAAACGTCCTTACAAACAGTTACTTTAAAAATGATTTTATTTATTAATACAGTGGTATACTTAAAATTGTGTTGCAGAGGAAAAAAAAAGTCAGCCACACGTGAAGAGCTAATATCCAATTAAAGCCGTGTTATAGCTAAAATAAAAATGGTACTGGTGTGCCATACATCATATATCGTCTATTAGTACAAAAATACATTTAAGGGCACACGATACAGCATCCAGTATCACAAATCAGAGTGGGGGACACTTTGAGAGCACACCCTTTTTAAAAGAACAAGTTTTAAATGTATTTTAGCCCAAGCTCTTTTCTGGTCCTTTAAAGAGCCGTAAAAATACCTTTTTTGTGTGTGACCTTAACATAATGTGAATATATTGGTAGAAAAGACGTGATGTATTATTGTTAGGTTACAAGTTCCAAGGCTCGAGGGTATATCCAGAATACAAAGATTACCACGTTTACTTTCTTCCACTTTTAAAAACATGTTTTCTCTAAGTTTTATACAAAAAAGAAAGACATACAAAAAGTTCATTTACAAACAAAAGAAACAAGGCAATATGCTAGTTTTATTTACAGCCACTTCTTTTCAGTTTTTTTTCTTTTTTAAGTAATGCATAGCAGATAAAAGAAGAGCATACCTTTGTTATCCTTTATAAACTGTTATTGTGTGCTAAATCCCAAGTTCATTTATACAGTGGGCTCACAGACGAATGGCAAAACAAATGACAGTATACCATAATTTATCATAACTTATGTTGGTTTTTTCTCTGAATGAAAAGTGAATAATCTGCAGATAAGGCATCACTGCTTATTTGTGTGTGAGTGCAAGAGCGCACAGAGAGAAGAAGGAAAAGGAGAAGAGCTAGAAAGAGAGAGATTGCTATGAGGAGGTTACTGGACCTGAGTAAAGAACATGCATAGATCTCCCTCAGGCTGGAAGGAGAGACGTGGTTCTCTGTAGGAAGTTCAGCTACAAGATATCACTGTAGAAAAAGGAAGCGTAAAGGAAGAACGTCTCTGCAAAGTGTGATGCTTGGGTTTCTTTCCAGCTCATGTTTTACCATCTCCTTCGACAGATACCTGCACCTCTTAACTTCACGTCTCAAACCTTCATTACATTTCCTTAGTGTGAAAAAAACATGGAGATACATGTTTGTATTTAGTCACCTGAACTGAAAATAAAGATGTTGACTGGTAATTGAATTTACGAGTACATTTGTTTTGTGTATCTTCTCTATAGTACTATATATACTGTATGCATATATAGCATAAATATACCAACACAGATCTTTGAAGCATGTATGCTGCCTCAAAAGTCATCCAACTATATTCATGTACAAATTACATTAAACATCACTTTATAGTGTCAATCCTCGGTGGCATGCATCCATGGTTTCATTTCACATCAAAACTTCATAACTGGGGGAGGGGGGGAGTTTAAAGAACAGCTGGTGTAACGATTCATCAGTGTCTCGCCTTCATCCGTGTGTGCCAGGGTAAACAGCACTGGCGCGTCTTCTTCATACTCCATGAGATAGCTGCTGCTGCCTGGTTCTGGCCGAGCGCCCATCTGTCAGTGTGTGTGTGTGTGTGTGATGTTTTTTGTGTGTCCATGCCTCTTTCTATTTATCCCCATGGTTTCCACATTCAGTAACATCACAGCTGATGGTCCGTCCTTAAAAGGTGGTCGATGGAGCACAGAGACAACAGTCGGCTCCACCACGCCGTAGGTTGGGTCTCCGGGGAGAGACTTGTTCTTGCCAGCTTTTTTGGGTCACCTGCGGACAGACAGATTGGGGGGGGGGGCGAAGAGTCTATAACAGCTAGCTTTCTTGAAAATGAGCTGTAACGCATCTTCACAGCACTATTATCTGAAAAATCTATTGTACGGCACTGAGCTTGATCGTTATCTTATCGTCTCCGAGCCATGTGAGCGTAATCCTCACATGTGCTTCTTGTGGCGCTATGCAGAGCAAGGCTCAAAGTGATTTCACATTTTTATGAACTCGTCCATGGGGCCTCTTGCCGCGCCTCAAATTACAGCCTCCGCCTTACTGTGCATGGTCTGAGTTTAATGGTACGAGGATTGACTAAACTGTACAGGTCGTGCTGTCGCAAGAGGAGCGTTCGTCTAATCAATCAGAGTAGCCAGAGCCAGCCTCGGCGCACCCGCCCCATCGATGACTTGTACGCTCAAATGTGACTCATCATAAACACTTGACTGTGAACTCTAGCCACTAAACTCGTGGGCTCGCTAATGAAGATGGTACATGTGAGACAGAGGACTCTTCTTCAACCTGAAACTGTATACTTATCAAGACTTCGTTTGTTATCAGCGTCAAAGCTCAGTGTTGTAGTCACTGCCTTCCGTTGGCAGTTGTGTTAGGTTCAATAAGCAGGCTCATACTGCTTGGACTCTTCAGTAACTCATTTCGTTTTTCCTTCTAGGTAATTTGTGGAGAGCGCGGAGCGTTTGAATCCTTGTGGAAAATGACAATTGCTATATGTTGGAATAGACACCTGACGTCCGCAGGGGCGTGTCTAGTGCGGCGGGCGGCACTGAAGTGCGCGGCGCGAGAGGGGAGCCTGACCTGTTTGCTGACATCTCTTTCGGTGATGTGAGAGGGTAAAGCTCGACTTGTTGTTTCCGTTCTTAGAGTAACTGTAAAACAGACTGACACTTTAGAACATAACCTTGTCTGCAAACATCCTTTGCTGGCGTCTGGCGTGTAGCTTTGTTTTGAGCTGTACTGGATGCTGGCCTCAGAATGAAAAACAAATACGACCTCACTGCCAGGCCTGCCTTTAGAGTCTCACAGCCTCTACGAGAGAGGTAAAGTGAGCGGAGAAGCGAGAAGCAAGAGTCTTTTCTTTATCTTTGAAGAGCGGTGTGCCAAAGCGCTCAATCTTCAGAACTTCAAATAACCAGCTGCTCTGTGCCTTATCATTTCTTTGATGTCTGCCTGTGAAGCAGCACCAACACGAATAAGTGGGGAGGCTGTCCTTTGGTTCCTGAGGCGAGGGAGAGCACAGGGTCACATGTAAAAGTTGTCAGAGCGGTAACGAAAGTCAAATGAGGACTTTCATTCAGCATTGTTGAAAATGTCAGCAATAACTCAGGGGGAAATCTGAAAGAGTAGTCTTGGGAATCTGTTTCGGATAACTTTTGCTCACATTAACATTAAAACAAAAGTCACAAGTCAGGTGATATAAAAACAGTCCGGACATATAATAACTATGAAGACTTTAAAGGAGAACCCTCGTGAATAGTGGTTCATGTTTAGCGTTCTTCCCAAACCGCGATCGGTGTGTACTATGCTTAAGTTCGCCCCCTCAACTTTACCGTCATGTTAGCTATTGATTAATTCTTCNCAGCAATTCATGCCGGATATGTACAGCGTAGGGCACTGAAGAACGATGCTGTTCCTACTTTGTTTGGACCAGCGGGAGATTCAGGTACACAGCCTGTAAGTATTCATTGTTGTTTGTGTATTTATGATGTTTAAAACAAACAAGGTATCTACCACGACATACTTTACAGAGATGCTGTATGAGAAACCAATGTGAGTTTGGAAAATTGCTCAGTATAAATCTATTTTAGTATACCACAACAATGGAATTATGATCAGTAGAAATGGCCATGACATGGGCCCTTTAACGATTTGTCCACCCCCAAAAGTCTCAGAAAGTTGAAACTGATTTCCACCTGGATTTATCTCACCCACAAGATGTTGTGTTTCTGCTGCAGGGTGACACTGTTCACTGGAGTTACTTTCATTTTCCAGTTTTTTTAAATCACATATATATATATATATATATATATTTCCTGATTTTAAAAACAAAGATTAAACAAAAGTGCTGAGCCCTGTTCTAAAGGATCTGAAGGATTATTTCCATCTGCTGTAAATTCTGAAACAGGACCATCTCATCAGACACTTGAAAGCTTGATATCTCAGCAGGCATAAAACTCTGCTAGTCATTAAAACAAACTAAGACAAACACCAAACTGTCTTTCACAGGGAGACAGCTGAGCACACTTTCAACTCAAGAAGTAATTAACGCTGAGGCAGGCCTCTGTGAATGATTACGACCACAAACTCCTTCATTGCTTTGTATTGATGCTGACAGATCTTCCTGCAACACAACGACAACTTCATGACTTGTTTCAAGCTCAATGACCCAGGTTTACTCTCCAAGTGTCACCAAAACTAATGTATTTTTGAAATCATGGCTGGTGACACTCAAAGGACGACTGGTGGGCTTGAGATGCTTCTAATTTCTGTGCACAGTACTCCCACAACAAAGTAAATACATCTAAATAGTGATGACGCTCTAAACTGAGGCAGCTGGCATCCGCTGGTTTGTATAACCATGATTAAAGCAACAGTATTTATTTACTGCTACTGTGACTGTGCTTTAATCAGTTAATCTGCCTTTTATGAGCGCACATGTGAGGCGAGTTGGTTACACTACATTACAGGAAAGATCAACTAGAAACTCAAAGTAGGAACATGTCATATACTATAGCTTTATCTTGCTGCAGTTGGTTGGCCAAAACCAAGTCGTATTTATCTTTTAAAGATCTAGAAAGGGTTATTAATGCCTTTGTAACCTCAAGACTGGATTACTGCAACGCTCTGTATGTGGGTATGGACCAGGCCTCAATTAGACGCCTGCAGCTAGTGCAGAACGCAGCTGCACGTCTTCTGACTGGCCATAAAAAGTGCTTATCCACACGTACGTTATCAACACGCATATCTAAGATAGCGCTTTCTAAACTAGGCCGCCGCCACGTGAGCACGGACTTTGAGCGCACCTATGATACGTCGCCGTGACGTCGCTTGTATTCTACGTCAACCCATTCAAAATTGATGGAGGCGTTGGCGCACGTTGACACGTTAGTTCTCTGCTCAGTCAGCTTAGTTATCTGTTCTTTGGCACAAGTCACACCTTATACATCCGCGGCCAAGGTGGTGGACCGCTCCACCAGCGTCACCACCGAGTTCGAGAGCAGCGCAATGTTGTTCGCCGCCGCCTGGAAGGCACACTGGTGCACCCGGTCGGCCTGGCGGGCAACATACTGGTCTCTGGGGGCGACCAACGTAGGACGCCATCCAGCAATCAAGTCTGTTTTACCCCGAAAAACGCCGTCAGGCTCGGCTCCAGAGAAGGGGTGGCTGGGAAGCCCGCATCTGTAAACCCCTCCACCTTGGTGAGGGGAACCAATGTGTCCTTCAGGGCCCTCGGGTTCACCACCGACCTCTCCTGGAACCTCCTGATGGCAAGATCGGGTCACTCCTGACCGTCTGCACCCGTGAGAAAACTCCGGCCATATTGTCCGGAGCACACTGAGCCAGGGGAACGGGGAGATTTTTGCAGGCAGCCGCCTTGCTAATGATCTCCGGCAGTTCCACTAAAATGCCACCTATCGCTGGTAGCGCTGTGGCGGCGGAGAAGGGAACCGTGCGTTCGGCCGCCAACCTGGCACCCTGCTCCGACTCTGTCTCCCCCGTCTGGGGGAGAGGAGGGAGGGGGGAACCGAACGGTGAACCGTGGAGGGAGGCAGGGTAGGAGTCGTCCGACTCCTGCCCGGCACTCGGCTCCAGGAACACGAGGCGCTCGTCCGCAGGCTCGTAAGCCGGGACGGGCAAATCGTCCTCCTCGGCCACAGCAGCGAGAGCGTCCGCTCTTCGCTGTCTGTCGACCAGAGGAAGACGGGCACAGTGAGCACATGCCGCCTGCTGGGTTAGAGCCGCGTCAGCATGCTCGGACCCCAGGCAGGACTCGCACATGTTATGTGGGTCATAGCTCATGATGTACCCCGAACCACATGAGGGACAATCTCTTACACAATTGTTACTCATGTTTGCTTCTTTGATCAGAACTTCAGTATAACGGGGTGCTGAAGAAAAGAGGGCGCAGATTGTCGGGCCTCCTTCCTACTTATACCGGAAGGGAGCCCGAGGGTGGGGCCCACCTCGCGGGTGGGCGCGGACTAAAAAGTGTTTTCAGTGCTGCGCGGGTGCGCAGGGGGATTACCCAATAGCGATAGCCTTAGAGGGCGAAGCCATATACGAAATAGAACAGTGTGAATGTGGAGCTAAAGCCATGTCCAGACATTAACCAGTTCAAGAGGAAATACAGAGAAATTATTTTCTCGAGGTACAGGGATGGGGAGGGTGTTTGACTGTGTGTGTGTATATGGGTGAGTATGTAGGTGTGTATATGTATGTGTGCATATATGTATATCAGTGTATGTATGTGCATACATACACTGATATACATATATGCACACATACATATACACACCTACATACTCACCCATATACACACACACAGTCAAACACCCTCCCCATCCCTGTNATTTCCGAGCAGAGTGAGGTCCGGCTCTTAAATACTCTCTCGTGCTCGCACACAACAAACAAATGAGCGAACAGCAATCTTCTTTGCCAAGTAGTATTTTACCTCGCTCCCTGACCACCATAAGATTTGAGCAGAAAGCAGCCATATTGTCTGTTTTGGTCAGCCCTGACCACGCTGTTCCTGCTGCCGTTCCCTCAAATAAATTCCGGAGGTTTTTTCTCCTTCTTTACACGCTTTAATCCCCCGCTCACTCCGCACTCTCACCTCCTCCGCCGCAAAAAAGGCGAAAAGTAATAAAACTGCGAAAACAGCTGGGAATAAAGGATACGCTGAAGCTTTGCACGTGGATTGATATTTTTTTATTCTGCAAGGTGTGAGTCGATTGACGTCTGTCCTTCTTATTTGTTGGAGGAGTGTGGATTTAAGGTGCCTGCTAAAAAGTCTTCTGGAAGGAATCTGAACCAGGATACCACGGATCACACATGAGTTAAATCTTCACGGAAGAATGGATTGTGGCCAATTTAACTCCAGCTGCCACCTCACTACACCAACTGTTCCCACCGTTAGTCCGTTTTAAGAAGACATAACAGTGCAATTTGTTTTCTGCTTTGCTGACTGAGTTGCTATTAACCCATGAGCCTCTACTGTAACATGAATCTCCATGCTTTAATGTTCTAAAAGCTCTTTCATTTGTTCTCATACTGCCCTGTGCTGCCCTGCACTCTTTTCACCCTCTTCTGAACAGAGCCCGAGATCTGTTCTGATTGGTTTAGCTTGGCCGGCTCTGTTGGGATGGTCAAACCGGCTTAGAGATGTCCCCGCCCTTTAAACCATCAGGTTAACGATGTGTTTGAGCGTAAGCCTGTCTAGAGGAGCAAGTCTGTTTCATTTTGTTTCACTATGTTCTGGAAGAGTCCCAATGGAAGCTAGTGTGTGGGAGAGAAAGGGTTGAGCCTTAGCAGGACCAAAGGGAGCGTGTGGCCTCAGTGGATGGAGCGTTGGTGTTTGGATCAAGGGAGCGCAGGTTCAAACCCCACTGCAGTCAGCATGTCGTTGTGTCCCTGAGACACTTCACCCCAAATGGCTCCTGTGGGGATTGTCCACAGTATTGAGCATGTAGGTCGCTTTGGATAAAAGTGTCTAACAAGTAACATGTCATGTACACGCACTAAAACATATATAACACTCTACAGGAAATGGAAAACCCTAAAATGCACACTCGGGCCTTTTGAGATTCAATATCCCAGTCTGTACGCTTCTGTTAGTGCTAACTCTCCAATTCCACTGTTACTATGTGTGGCTATTAGTGCTGATCTTCGTGAATTGTAACTGTATAATAACCTCATTTTAATACCTAGAGACGGCTCAGGAGAACAGAGACACTAATAGCTCGGGTAGGTTCCACTTTGAGGTGCATTCTTCCCCCTTTGGTTCCTTTGCACTTTACTTTGTGTCTTATTGATGCGGTTGAATGGACGGCCAAAACAAACCCTGCGTGCGATAAGGGTCAGGTGGCACACTTTAACCCAACACAGTCTGCTTCAATTTGCTGCAAAACAAACACGTTTCCATGATAAAACATCCCATAACGCCTTTTATGGGATCAATGAGACAGTTTTAAACATTAGGGGCGTTCACACCAAGTTCTTTCCCCACAATAGTTCATGAGAACTCAGTTAATCAGAACTCTTTTAGTTCCGATTAACTAAAGCAGATCGCGTTCACACCGCAATGAGTTCCTGGGGGTGGATTAGGCAAATGAAGCCGCTGACGTCACTTCTTCTTCTTCTGCTTTGGGTTTACTGGCAGGCCGCAAACCACTTCACGACGTATACTGCCACCCGCAGTCCCCGGCCTGAAGTTGACCGATCATTATGTTCAAACATGCTCCACTAGACGGTATGCAAAGTAAACCCCTATAATCAAATCTCCATCAACTGATTCTGCTTTCCTGCTCAAACCTTTCCCTAAAACTCTCGAACTCAAATCCTCTCCCGGAGTGAAGCCACCTGGAACAGAGCGCTGAAAATGACTCAGGTTATGAACATCAAATGTATCACAGCTTCCACAAGGGATGAGCAAGCCTCTAATCCAAACATGTCGAATAAATGCATTTTGTGTCATGATAAATATTCGTGAGGATGGAGGGCCACTAAGGGTGGGCGTCCTCCTCTTTAAGGGGGGGAGGAGAGGGGGAGTGTGGGAGTGTCCCCTGCCTGGAAATGAAGCCGTTTCAAAGGTCTGTAATCTGTTTATGTTTCAGCCGTCCCATTTGTGTCCGTCGGATCGATCCAAAGCTGCTTTTCCTGAGGCCTTATCATGGAAGCAGGGAGGGAGGAAGAGGACTGAATCTAATTCTGCGCTCCAGCAATATTCCACAAAGCAATATAACCAGGCTGCGATCATATCACATCCAAAGGGAAAGCGCAATATTTTTCCATCATTCTTTTTCTCTCTTCCAATCCTCCACTAATGCTGGCCTTTTTCCCCCCGTCTCTCTCTCTCTCTCTCTCTCTCTCTTTCTCTCTCCCTAGGCTTCCCTCTTTTATTGGACAGAATGAAAGGACTTCGATGGAGTGCTGACGCTCCGTTTCACCACGAGGCTGGTGGCTCATCTGAAAGCGTCCTGTGGGGGAAATAGTTCCTCCACACCATCTGTCATATAATTTGATTAATTAGCCGTTGGTACCACTGTTGCCCCCCACAGAGGGACGAGGGTCGGCACTCGTCCATCGCTCCATCTCTCCGTCTGTCACACGCAATATCTGGGATGCTGCTGATCAGATTTTGATGAAACTTCAGAGGAGGATATTTGTCACGGCTCCCGAGTCCCGGCTGGGCTGCAGCGATATTAAATATTGTACAGTTGGTTTATCCCGGCCAGGATGATTATTTCAGTATATTATGTTGCCTCAACAAGAGCCACAAGTGGAGAGTTTGTGGTTCAAACACTATTTGAACTGATAATCAAAACACACATGATGCAACAGAACTAATGAGGGGATTTAGATGCAATTATAGTTGATGTCGGAGTTTTAAAACTTACATTAGTTGTTTCCAAGAGTTTGAAATATGAATATGAGGGGTTAAGATATGAACACATGCTGTGCAAATGAACATTGTATATGTTAATTGTAATGTAGCTGCACTTTGTCGCAGGAAATACTTTCTTTAAACTCTACAGACATTTAGGACAATTCAAAAGAAGCGATCTGAGACACATATTCATCATTTAACAGTTTGAAACTTTAAAGTATGCAACCTGTAGCTATATTTTATATTAAAATGGCGTTTTTCACTTTGATGTGACCCATTGGTTTGCAGACTTCTGTAAAGTGGGAAAGTGTCATGTCGAGCAAAGAGTAACCAAACACTGGACAAGACATTTTAACCTCCAAATGTTGGAATCTTATTAATTATAAGGTTGAGTACTGACTGGAAAGTGACCGGTTGCAAATCAATAAAACTCAAGCGCACCCAATACTTTGCTGATATCATGTATATTATTCTTATATATAAACAACAATTAACAACGTTGTTCCTCTTGTTTTATATATTACGTTTTACTTTTGCTTTTTAAACGAGATTGATCAATCAGAGTTTTACCTTTGAACATCTTTCTGTTCTGCTGTAAAATCGACTAAAGTATAAAGGGATCTGTTTGAACATTTAAGGGAAGGTTTGGTTGTTTGAAGTTGGGGTTGTTTGAGGTCCTTCTCCAAAGTTACCTTTATGCTGCTTTAGAGAAACAGAAAGGAAACAAAGCAGTGTACTGCAGTAAGCAGAGGATGGGGCAGCCAAACTAGATATCCGTTCAAGTGCCTTTAACCATGCTCTCTTCAAAAAAACCTTTGACAAAAACAGTCATTTCACCTCTCAGAAATCAGAGGTTGCTGGCCTACCGCTGCCTCCATTTATGTGTTTCTGTAAGAAAGGATAATGCACATTAATCAACATTGAGTCCATCACGTAAATGGGCCAGATTCAGCCATAGAGGCTCATCTGGCAGGTCGATGGTATCAAAGGACAACATCTAAGAGAACATATGCAGCACATATTAAAGCCCTTTTTCCCAATTAAGAGCCTTATATGCAAACCATTAACATGAAACAGACACAAAAGCACATACAAAGGCACAGATAAGAGCTAATAGGCACGGAAAATGTGAAAAATAATGATAAGAATCCAGTTTGATAGTCCAGTAATCACCGTTTGACATGTTTGGATAAAAGAGTTGATAGATGTTATGTTCCTTAGTTCATAGGGTTCACTGTTTCAGGTGTTTGCTGCCAGCTGACTGCGCCAAGGTACTTTCCCCTCTGGTAGTAGCTCTGGTTCATGAGTTTGGATGTTGTTTAATCAATTAATTGAGCGGAGGGGGGGACCATGACACGTTTTGTACACGAGTAAAATATCAGTACATTTGATCATGTATTAGTTTATTCGCTAATGTTTGACTTTGGAAACACAAAAGCCAAACAATAACACAAAAATATAATTGAAGTTACATTACATGTCACTTGTTAGACACTTTTATCCAAAGCGGCTTACATACATTCAGTACTGTGGGCAATCCCCACAGGAGCGATTTGGGGTGGAGTGTCTCAGGGACACAACGACATGCTGACTGCAGTGGGACTCGAACTTCCTATGATTCAAAGTCCAGCACACTATCCACTACCCACTGAACCACAGCCTCCCTATGCTAAGTTAAAGTTACAGTTTTTGTGAATGGGCTCTGGAGGATTCAAAGAGTGAATAAATAACACTTCAGCTGGCCGTCATAAAGGGCTGTCTGACAGCAAGGCATAGCACGCAGCTCCAAAAACAAGTTAAACAATAATGAAAACAAGCTGTTTTCACCTGAAATAAGTTCAAACATCTGCCAAGTGAAAATCTGCTTGGTGAGATTTCTTGAAATAAGAAGGGATATTTAGATAATTCAGATCTTGTAATTGGGAGAACACATTTTGAACTATATTTGACCAGAATCAGGAAATGCTCAGAAGTGTTCTGTTTTCTGATGTTAGGTGCTGATTCTCTAATAAATATGTAAAGAAATATGTGTTTAATCCCAGATACAACTCAAAATAAGATTTTTTGACATAACAAGATGATGCATTGTCTAAAAATAACACCCCATATCTCACTGCAGTGTTACTTCTGAAGTTACTAGGTCTTATATCAGGTGTAGAGACATATTCTGACTAGATATCAGACACACATACTTGATGATTTCGAGTTTTTGTAGTGCAGTGAAAAAGTGTC
>NW_011333040.1:20939390-20939739 GCF_000735185.1 Notothenia coriiceps
AACTGGGGGAGGGGGGGGGGGAAGTTTAAAGAACAGCTTGTAACGATCATCAGTGTCTCGCCTTCATCCGTGTGTGCAGTAAACAGCACTGGGTCTTCTTCATACTCCATGATGTAGTGTGTGTGTGTTGGGAGTGCATCTGTCAGTGTGTGTGTGTGTGTGTGTGTTTTTTGTGTGTCCATCCTCTTCTATTTATCCCCATGGTTCCACATTCAGTAACATCACAGCTGATGGTCCGTCCTTAAAAGTGGTCGATGAGCACAGAGACACAGTTGGCTCCCACCAGGTAGTTGGGGTCTCCGGGGAGAGACTTGTTCTGCCAGCTTTTTGGGTCACCTGCGGACAGACA
>NW_011333040.1:20939948-20943917 GCF_000735185.1 Notothenia coriiceps
GGGGGGGGGGCGAAGAGTTATAACAGCTGCTTTTGAAAAATGAGCTGTAACGCATTTCACAAGCACTATTATCTGAAAAATCTATTGTACGGCACTGAGCTTGATCGTATCTATCGTCTCCGAGCCATGTGAGGTAATCTCACATGGCTTTGTGGCCTATGAGAGCAAGTCAAAGTGATTTCACATTTTTATTGAATGTCCATGGCCTCTTGCCGGCCTCAAATTAAGCCTCCGTTACTGTGAGGTCTGAGTTTAATTACAATTATAAACATACAGGTCTGTGCCAAGAGGAGCGTTCGTCTAATCAATCAGAGTAAGCAGAGCCAGCTCGGCACCGCCCCATCGATACTGTACGCTCAAAGTGACCATATAAACACTGACTGTGACTCTAGCACTAAACTCTGGGTCCTAATGAAGAGGTACATGTGAGCAGAGGACTCTCTTCAACCTGAAACTTATCAAGACTCTTTGTTATCAGGTCAAAGCTCAGTGTTTAGTCACTGCCTTCTTGGCAGTGTGTTAGGTTCAATAGCAGGTTCATACTGTTGGACTCTCATAACTCATTTCGTTTTTCCTTCTAGGTTTGTTGTAACAGGGTTGAACGTTTGATCCCTTGTGAAAATACAATTGCTATATAAATGCAGTCAGAGGTTTAGTGCAGCGTTACTGATTCATTGGGACTGAGAGGGAGCCTGACCCTGTTTGCTGACATCTCTTTCGTGATGTGAAACTAACTCGACTTTGTTTCCTTCTTAGATCAACTGTAAAACAACTACACTTTAGAAATAACCTTGTCTGCAAACATCCTTTGCTCCCGCGTCTGGTGTAGCTTTTGTTTTGAGCTGTACTGGATGCTGGCTCAATGAAAAACAAAACGACTCACTGCCAGCCTGCCTTTAGAGTCTCACAGCCTCTACGAGAGAGGTAAAGTAGCCAAGACACTAATCAAGAGTCTTTTCTTTTATCTTGAAGGAGGCGGTGTGCCAAAGCGCTAATCTTCAGAACTTCAAATAACCAGCTGCTTGTGCCTTATCATTTCTTTGATGTCTGCCTGTGAAGCAGCACCTAACACGAATAAGTGGGACTGTCCTTTGGTTCCTGAGGCGAGGAGAGCACAGGTCACATGTAAAGTTGTCAGAGCGGTAATCGAAAGTCAAAGGAGACTTTCATTCAGCATTGTTGAAAATGTCAGCAATAACTCAGGGGAAATCTGAAAGAGTAGTTGGGAATCTATTTCGGATAACTTTTGCTCACATAACATTAAAACAAAAGGTCACAAGTCAGTATATTAAAAACAGTCCGGACTATAATAACTATGAAGACTTTAAAGGAACCCTGTGAAGTGTTCATGTTTAGCGTTGCTTCCCAAACCGCATCGTGTGTATACTTAAGGTTCAACTTACCGTCATTTTAGCTATTGATTAATCTTCTTGAAGTTAATCATTTGGACGTTCAAATATTTACCAGTTTCTAATGTGCTATGTTCACATTTCCTATTGTCCAAATCCACCCACTTGTGTTCAGTGTATATGTTAACAGTGTAAAGCAGCAAATCAGAGACTGCTTCAGAATTGAGGAAAAGATTCATCATTTGCCAAAAATAGTTGCTGAATCATTTCCCGACTACCCATCAATTAATCAACTAATAGTTTTTACGCTAGTGTATTCTCAAGGCTTAGTGCGAGGTCCACATAATTACATTTTCTGAAGCGTTCAGCCGTATCTTGTGACCTTTATGAGCAGATAAGAGTTTGCCCCATCTGAAGGTTAAGACCACAAAAAGCGTCTGAAAGCTCCTAAACTTGTCCAGTAAATTGAGCTTTAAGGTCACCGATAAAGACTAAAGCTACATTTTCAAAGCCGTTCAGTTTCAATAAAACCTGCGTGGTTCATAGCGATGCTTCCTGTGCATCGGGTGGTAGACTTTGTCTCCTGCTGAAGCATAACTTTGTGGGATGACAATACTACCGGAGGATGAGTGAAACAGACGGCAGCAATTTGTATCACATTACCTGCCAGTTTGTTTTTTGGGCGTCCTGGGAATGTGGAAATAGAGCATGGAATACAAACCTACCCACCAGCCCAGGGGATCAATACGTATGACAGAAACAGGCACCACACTTATCAGAACATTATCTCCAGACATGGTCAAACCCAAAAGACTGCATAGAATATGAGGTATTTGGACATCATTTGATGGTAGGGCGTTCAACGTTAACAGTTATTTGACAGTATCTAATTTCAGCCTTTACGTATATGAAGTGATCATCGACAGAATAACACAGTATCCATAGAAGGGAGGAAGGAGCAGAGAGTTGTTTATAGAGAGAAGCAGAGTGAGAAGGAAAGCAGAGAAGGGCAGGAGGAGGCCAGAGAGTGGCCTTGCTTCACAATAAGAGGATTACGACGCAGACCGATAATCCCCCCACAATTCAGCGGGACAACAGAGTGAGCTCACATGTCATTCAGCCCTGAAAGTCTCATCCTTAAAATGAGGCTAATTAACAGCTAATCTCGACCACTGCCAACATCACCACTGGTTTGGAAGAAGACAGCGACTTTGTTAAGAAAGGGGAGAGGGGGAATTAGATATTTTATTTAGTTTGAATACTTTCACAGCAGGAGCTCAACTGAACCAGGGTTATTTCCCTAATGTCTGTTTTCTCAGTCACATGACACACTAGTACATGATGATATATTTGAAAGGGTTTATCTTGGTTCTGACTCTCATTATAATGATCTGTGCAATTTGTCCATACACTGCTGATCATTTCAAGTCTAAATATAAATATCGACTTCACAGACAGTATTCTGTTCTGTGGTTTTGGACCTTTGTAGGCAATTCTTTATTAGATGGATGACATCTTTTATACTGTTCTTTATCAAATCTCAAAAACAGATATTAGATTTACATTTTTGAGTAGATGATAAAGTGTAAACAGCAAGATAACCATTTACTGATGGAGGGTTTACAGCTAAATATATGCATTTGTCTGAATCCTCTCCTGCAGCCCACTTCCCTGTTTTACAATCCAAGACTGAAGCCAGTCTTAAGGATGCATTTACAAAAACATAAATGTTTGAGTCACCTGAAAGCAACCTTGAATAATGGGAACACTAAGGAAGATGGAAGCTACATTTAGAGAGCTACATTTTGACGTTTCACAGTTTTGAAGGATACAATACAAGCATTATTGGTCATGAGTCATGACAGTGTTTCATTTTCCTGGAGGATCTATGAAAGCTGTTCTTCAGGTCGGGATTTGGGTGGCTATGTGAGAATGATCACTCAGAGCAGCATGCATTACACTTCTACCTGATGAACAAATGATTATACAGCCAAGTGTTTGATGCATGAATGTTAAGTGAATTTAGAGAAACTTGTTAAAATGATTAAAGAAGTAAGAAACAAGAGTGAAATACTGCAATTAAAGCATGTGAAATCAATGAGGAGACCGAGATCAGGACACCAAATGAAGAAAACCAGTGATACAGTGATTGTGAGTTAACTAGTGTGAATGATGAAAATGATTCAACTAAAGCAGTCAATTATGAAAAAAAGATTTTGCCTCTAGATTGGTTCTCAGATGTTTAGAGTGACCAAAATGTAGATTTTTTTTGAATGAAGAGAACCAAAAGTAGGGGTAAAATCTACAAATAATAATTAAACAGTGACCCACAACCCAAAAATTGTCACACAGCCAGCCCAAACGACCCCAGAAGAACAGAGAGAGCACAGCATACCCGACGAGGAGTCGGAGGATTTTAGAGCAAAAGACCAACCATCAGGGGTCATAGACGCACAGTGAGGTAAGCGCAGCTCCACAGGCTTCAAGAACTTGAGGCCGTGAGGTCCACACATCACCAGAGGGCTGAGCAGAGTCTCTCCTGGGAACACAAACACACATTCAAGACCATTAAAGTTAACACACATAAGCAGGTCTCAAATGCACTTGGATTAGGACTACT
>NW_011333040.1:20944165-20957102 GCF_000735185.1 Notothenia coriiceps
GCACAGGCAGTATGAGAACAATAAAGAGCTTTTAGAACATTAAAGCATGGAGAGATGTTACAGTAGAGGCTCATGGGTAATAGCAATCAGTCACAAACAAAAACAAATTGCACTGTTATGTTCTCTTAAACTGACTTTAATCGGTGGGAACAGTTGGTGCTAGTGAGGTGCAATGCATGGAGTTATTGGCCACAATCCATTCTTCGTGAAGATTTTTAACTCATGGTGTGATCCGTGGTATCCTGGTTCAGATTCCTCCAGAGACTTTTTTAGCACACCTTAAATCCACACCTCCTCCAACAACAATAAGAGGAAGACTGTCATATCGACTCACACACTTGCAGAATAAAAAAATTATCAAATCCAAGTGCAAAGCTCAGCGTTATCCTTTACTTCCCAGCTTTTTCGCAGTTTATTACTTTTCCCTTTTGCAGCGGAGGAGCGAGGAGGCGGAGGTGAGGCGGGGGATTAAAGCTGTGTAAAGAAAGGAGAAAAAACCTCCAGGATTTATTGTGAGGGAACGGCAGCAGGACAGCGTGGTCAGGGCTGACAAAACAGATCCAATATGGCTGCTTTCTGCCTCTAATCTTATGAGTGGTCAGGGAGCGAGGTAAATCTACTTGGCAGAAAAGATTTGCTGTCCTCATTTGTTTGTTGTGTGCGAGGCACGAGAGAGTATTAAGAGCCGGACCTCACTCTGCTCGGAAATGCTCCTTCAATTTGAGGAAAAAACACACTGAGAGACAAATTAGGACGGTGGCCACCGCTGTAATGGCCGTATGATGGCTGGATTGTTTTCCCGGGGCAGAGTCCGCTCTTATTTTCCCGGCAGGAAGCTTTTCTACCTGATTAGCGAGCAGACAACCTGCTGAACAGAGTGAGACGGACAAAGAGCAGAGAGGCTGCTTCCTGGTACAGGACACACACACACATGGGTTGTGTAAAGACAGCACACCAGAAGAATACTGATGTTAACCAAGTTCTCTCTCACATACACACACACACACACACACACACACACACACACACACACACACACACACACACACACACACACACACACACACACACACACACACACACACACACACACACACACACACACACACACAGGCAACACGTCTAACGAGTTCCCATGGTTCAGGAACCTGGTCACCTCCAGAGATCTCTGTCAACATGCTGGGCGTCCAGAGCTTTCACAGTACTGACAACATACTGTCATTACTACAATACTGTGATCTTGTTACCCGGGTCCAGAGGTGGACACTTGGATGTTTAGCTTAAGTTAAGGTAGTAATACACAATTAAAAGAATATAATGTTTGATGCCTAATGTAAATATACATTAGGCATCAAAAGTACACATTCTTGCCTGTTTCAGAATATTTGTTGTATGATTAGATTATAATTATTCGTGTTACACTATAATGTTTCTGTTGGTATATGAGCTGCTTGGTTTCTTGACATTTCATCAAATAACTAAATATAGTTGTGTTAAATCCACACCTCCTCCAACAACATGATGAGGAAGTATCTCATGTGAACTCACCTACCTGCAGAGAAAACAACAAATCCAAGTGCAAAACTCAGCGTTATCCTTTAGTTCCCAGCTTATCGCAATTTATGACTTTAAAAATATGAAGTGTACATTGAGTGATGCTGAGTGAAAGGTAAATCCATCAGCTAGTGGAGTCTCGCAGCGGCGAAACTGTGACGTGCTCACACTATTAGGTGCGCTGCGTTTGGGGGTACAGGGGGGGGGCTGCGTGTGCTAGTGGAGCCTCGCAGATGGGGGTGCTGCAGCCCCCTCAGCACCCCCTCCTTCCCGCGTCCATTCGCCAGCTCACACTGTCCGCTCCTCGCAGCAGCGAGCCCCGCAACGCCCCGCCAACACGGCACCCAGACCCCACGCAGCATTCTCATCTGTTTGTCATTACTGGTGTCATTTCCTGGTTGCTACAGTAACTAACGCCATGGTAACACATAATTACTAATGTTCCGCTGTAACGGTGGTGGACTCATCAGAACAGAGTGGGCGAGCTGACCAATCAGAGCACAGTGGGCTCACAGGGAGGGGGGAGGGGGGGGCAGGAGCTCCAACAAACCGTTGAGGACAGAGAGTGAATACACATACTATACGGAGATGCTGGATGAGAAACCAATGTGAGTTCGGAAAATGCACAATATAAATCTATTCTAGTAGACCTCAACAATGGGATTATGATCAGTAGAAATGGCCATGACATGGGACCTTTAAGTACATTTCAAAGCCAATACTTCTTTACTTTTAAGTAAAGAAGTTTAGTCAGTACTTCTACTTTCACCAGAGTATTTTTAAACACGAGTATCTGTACTTCTACTTGAGTAAAGGATGTGTGTACTTTTGCCATCTCTACAGGTTTCCCTCCAAAGCTTCAGTGCAGCGTGAGCGACAGTTTCATCACCCGCAGGAAATGTGGCCTGTGATTTAAAGTGACGCTGAGGGCAGCCATTATTCTGTCAGAGTTTGAAACTGATCAGGGCTATGATCGGCCGCTCGCTGGGAAAAGAAATAGAAGCAGAAAAGACGAGTTGAGCGAGATGAAATCATCGGCGGTGGATCTAATCCTCGCTGGTTCTGTGCCGGATGATGGAGGCAGAGATGGAGCAGAACCCATCTTCCCTTTAAGTGTTTCTCCTCTCCAAACTAAACTCCCTGTCTACGGCTGAAACTCCTGAAAATACTGAAGATACAGAGTGATGAAGAGGAGGAGGGGGGGGGCAGCCGGCTCAGAGAGGGGAGAAATATTTGGAGGCTAAATGTTTTTTTTCACTTACAACAGAGGCCTCGAAGCAGAGGGACCTGTTTTTAAGGAGGGGGGGAATACGACTGTCTCCTGTAGATGTTACCGTACACACCAAAGGCTGTTTTCACTTTTTATTTAAAGGCTTTTGCGAAGTAACTAGTTCTTATCCAGGAATGTGATATATTGTCCTTTTCAGAAAAAATGAGGCTACTCAGAAAGGCCTCTGATGTAAAAGGCTAAACCTTTGAAAAATGTTCATTGCTATCTATCTATGCTGTAGCTATTATCTAATGACAAAAAAAGCTTTGAGTTTATAGCAGGAAGAGGTCGAGATGTATTGATCAAATAGGGATACATAAGTGTGCAGGCAGATAGGTACGGGGTCACATTTCTTTAAAGCAAAGCACAAAGCAGAATAACAAACGGTAGAAAAGCATCAGACTGGGGTCGAGGGGAAATGTTCATGATAGGAAAGGAACTTCAATTTGTCTTTAAAGGTCCCCTTTTATACTCTTTTTCATCAATATATTACAGGTCTCAGATATATACCGAACCTGTCTCTGATTGGCTGAAACACCACACAGATCATTGCAGCATTACCCATAATCCCCTCTGTTTCAGCCCTGTTTCCAAAGTGCTGATTCTCTGTCTGTTACTTTAGATGAAAATAAGGAGCCCCTCCCCACGCCCCTCTGAGAGACATTTTGTTACAAAGAACTCAATGGTGCTCTAGGAGGAGATTCAGGTGATAAGGTGGGATGGGTTACCTTGGTTGGTGATTGGCTATTGGTTACACAAGCCAAAAAATCGTTATGACATCATAAAGTGGCCAAAATCTGATCAGCTCATTTTCAGACAGGTTTTTATATAAATGGATCAGGACAAAAAGAGAGACTCTTTTTTCCTGAGACTTTCAGAGTCTCTCTACACAGAGGGGACACATGGTGATGTAGAAGAGACATGACAAGGTGGATTTTGTACAATAGGTGACCTTTAAATGACCTGCCTGTCCTTGCATATGTTTACTTGCAAACACTGAGTTATGAATGACTAGGAGGAATAAACGCCAAATGTTTTTGGCAATTTAAGAATTTCACCAAAAAAAAGGTAAAGCTGAAGTAACACACAGTAAACTATATCTGCTTCAATATAAAAAGCTGCACAGGGACACACATGTGCAATACCACTAATATTGTGCCATATGTACGTTTGTGCAATTCATTTTTAGTCTTCATATTTCATTTATATGTATATATATATATTTATTTGTTATTTGTTCCTTCAATACTTTCATATGTTCACTTCATTTTAAAATAATGCTACTTGTTACTATTTGTATTTTGTCTATATTCTTAATAACGCATCTAACTTTTTCGTAAATAGGCAAGTCTATTACTTTTTTATTCATTTGATCTGTACCTCGCTTTTGTTGATTGTGTGACTAATTATCCTTTTACTGCATTTTCATTTCATATAGTGCTATATACATGTTATTGCTCTCGTGCAACACATTTCACTGCACCGCTCACACCGAGTTAACCTGTGAATGACTAATGAATTACGCATTTCTAACGCCAGAATTACACAACATAACTTAGGACACCAGACCATAAACACATTTGCACACCGATAAGTTTAACATAATATTCATTATTTTCTGCAGGTTTTACACTGTTAACCTCACTTTGATGTTGTCACTTTAACAGACATGCAAATACAAATTAAATAACAAACTATATTTATTTACATCAGCTCTGCTTCAGGACTACACGCAAAATACAACATCAATAGGAGACATGTGGCTGCACAGCCTGCTGAGAGACACACACACACACACACACACACACACACACACACACACACACACACACACACACACACACACACATTATGGGACCGTATATTAGCATGAGGGCATCTCCTGTCTACAGCTGCAAACATTTATGCATGAGTTGCGAAATATTATGATAACAGATTTATTAGGTTGTTATATATAAAATGCCTCAAACTAAGCTTTTACATGTGAACATCTTTGGAGACATTTCAGGATGTCATTTTGAGGTTAAGTAATAATAGTTTTTTTTACTACTTTCTGACATTTTAAAGACAAAACAACTCCTCTAAAAATAAAATAAGCAGATCTCGAGTCTCCTGAGGAGCACGGACACAAAGAGGACAACGCCTCAAACTATAAGGACAGACATATAGAAACATAAGGGCTTCCCCAATCTACAGCTTCAAAGATGTATGCAGAAGTTGCCATTTTATTAAATTAAAAGCCAACTATTTAGACAATTTATTCCTATATTTCAGTAATTTAATGAGAGAAAAGTATTTATGTTTTGAGATATTACAGGATTTGTCTTGAGCTTAGGGAATAACTGATGATTCACAATGTTCAGACATTCTATAGCCTAAAAACTTGGTTGAATATTCAGCAGATTGATAGACCTTGACAGTCATGTGTTAGCTGCAGCACGGATGACTATACATCAGTGAAATATTTCTTAAAGATTAGAAATGATATTCTCTTTTTCTCTTGACATAACTGATACTTAAAGAAATTGTGCAAATTACTATTTAAGAAACACTAAACAAAACCTGATTGTGGAGTTTTTGATAAAATATATTTTGCATTTACACTTATTAACAACACATACTGCATTAATATCAAACTTCAACTTACTTCTCACATAGCCTTAAATCAATACTAAGGAGGCATGTGGCCATATTAATTCTGGAGCACGAGAGCATTCAAATGCACACAATATACTCTTAGATATCTTAAATACCAGCAATCTACACTAAAGTGTGCATGCACCCCCCCTGCAGGATGCACACAGGTAGATAACATGCTCCGCCTTAGTACAAAGTAAAATATAACCATTTTCCTGACCCTCAGATTGCAGATGACTCAGTGCCTGTGGCCTCAGACATCAGCTGCTCTGTATTCAGAGCCACTCTCTGCACACCGTCAGAAGCAGGAAAAGGTGCCACACACAGACAAAGAGCACGCCTCTGTTTATATTCAGCACATTACTGTACAACACTCTGCAACGCCTTCAGCACAAACACTACTGAGGACAAACACTGATCTGTCAGCAGGAACAAACACGCCAAAAAACGTCCTCTGAACATGTGGACAGCATCACCTGCATGATTTAATTTAGTGTCAGCATCCTCATCTCAAAGTGTGCATGCATCACATCGCACGACAAGCCATCGCCAGTAAGGAAAATAAATCAAACGCAGCGTGCTACAACCTCAGTACAAAAGCAAAGCCTTTTCCATGACTAATCTCTAACAAGAGTTTTTATTGCTACTGAGTGACATCCAACCTTCACAATCAATCAGTTTACTGTAGAGCCAACTAGGCCCGCTGTAGAAACTCCAGATGACTGCAGATACAAGATTTAGATGCAAAAGGTAACTGACTTTGTAGACATCAGGTAAACATTTCACTAGTTTTTCACATTGCAATATACAATATGGCAATGTCAGTTATATACAATATCATGCATTCCTTTTTCTTTTGTATGTACACAACACCCCCAGACCAACCGCAAAACAATCTGTGTGTGTCGATTACTTCACAGCTATAAATAAATATCCTGTTGATTCAGCCTCTTGTTTTCAGACTCCTAGGTTCATATAAGTGTAAAAAAAACGATTAGAAGAATATAAAGAGACATGATTATTACATGGATTAAAAACACAAAAAAGGAGTGCCCTGTGCCATTCTTTTAACATTTCTTCAAATTAATGGACACGTGAATGTGTGCATAACATTCCTGAACAAAGCATGAAAGGCATACAATTACTAATATATGGCACACACCTCTCAATCTCTGGACCCTGAATGCACCACCACATGAAGCTGTATCTTTACTGTAAGTGCAGAGAGAGGCTGATAATGTCGTTTTAATTCAGGAATTAATTTCTGCAGAGAGTTGCAAATGATGTTACATAGCAAAAGTATAATATTAAATACAAAATAGAACTACAAAGCTACAGTGCTCAAAGCAATGTATTCCAGTAAAAACGGTATGAATAAAAGTGCTTTCAAAATTGGAGTATTGTTAATGGCAAAGCTTTTATTTTAAATATTAAAACCAATGCGTTTACATTATGGATATATCTGGTGTAAATTATATTGTTTAAAAAAAAAATTGATTTTTTTTTTTTTTTTTTAATATTTAAGTTGTTGTAATTTGTAGTCTTGCACACATCTATTTTATTCGTTTAATTTAAAGGGAAGCCCGTTGAGCTGCATGTTACAGCCGCAGAGCTGCAGGTGAACAGAGCTCTGATTGATTAACGAGACACACCTGTGCACTGCAGCACACCTGCACTGACTACCAGAAATGCTAACTCAGAAACACGGAGGAAACCCTCTACAGCACGACAAAAGCTAAACACGGAGCATTCATATTTGTAGGTGCATTGTGTTAAATGTTGAGAAAGTACATGCTAGTCCTGCAGAGAGCAGCAGGCGGCGGTGTGTGGGACACAATTTGGGTTAAACACACCGCTGGAGGTTATCGAGCACACTAATGCAGTATTAAATCATGCTAGCGAGCTCAACGTGAGCTCCTGCACCGAGCTTTGTGACACTAGCCGCGGTCAACGATAAATGCTTTCACTTTGCCTACATTTAATGCACGGTTGATATATTTGATATATTTAAAATAAAGAATGTGTACCCTGGGGGGCTCTTACCTGTAGGTGTTTGCTCGGCGCTGCGGTTATTTATGGAGATAAAGTGTGCACTCTCAAACTTTTGGTCGCAGGGGTTTGCGCAGCGGAAAAGGGGCGGTGGCGGGAACACGGCCACCCTAAGTAAACTAATCAGAGCCTCAGCCAATCAGCGTGCAACCCGGAAATACACTATAAGGCATTGATTAGCTGCCGTGCACTGCGAGATGTACAGATAGCCTACATTATTTTACTTTTGGCATCATAATTATAGTTATAAAAGCTAATAAAATGAATGCTGTTAAGTGGCATTTAGCGTTTAAAATACGTGTATTTTAAACGCTAAATGCCACTTAACAGCATTCATTTTATACAAGCCTTCAGCCTACAAGCCTACAGTTCTTATACTGAAAGAGATCTCTTTCAGTAGAAGAACTGTAGGCTTGTATACACCTACAACAAGACCAGAAATTCTATTTAAACATGCAGAAATTAACTCCAAGTGCACTTTAACCTATAGGCTAAATCACAAGCATTATTTAGCATTTAAACCATTGTAATCGCCTTAGTTTAAATCACGTGTTTTAGATCACGTGTTTTAAATGAAATTCTCAATTAAATCCAGGTTGAAAATCGTTTGTTTTCAGCAGCCATAAATCTCCAAATACAGTCCCGATCCCGAATATTCCCAACATGACGCGAGTTTTACTCCGGATGCAGACTCCGTGCCTCGGCCTATGGACACAGATACACTCCGGAGCATGTCTGGCACCTTTGAGATGAGGAGGAGAGGAGAGGAGAGGAGGAGATGTGGAGAGGAGCACATGTGCAGCATCTCTCCGTCAGAGCACCATGAAGCATCACCAGCGTCAGTCAGTGTCGCATGCACACAGCATCCATCACAGCGCTGCAGGGGAATGAGTGTAAAAGAGATCTTACCGTTTCTACAAATGAAAGTTACGGACGTCCTGAGGAAACAATCTCTGAGTGAACCCTGGTCAATAGTCACAATGACGGCTCCGCTCTTTAACTCGGAAACATAAAAGCCAACACAAACAGGATAAAATGAGGAAATGAAATATTTATTAAATCAAAACACACAAACAATGAGCTCCTCTCAGCAGAGGCATGAAACAAAAGGAAAAAGGAAACAGAAGAAATAAAAGGAATCAAATCATTAAAAAAGCCGGCAGTGCCTGTCTCTCTTCACAGGGGTGCCACACACGCGCGCGACATTACTGAGTGGCAGCGCAGCGCGAGGAGCAGCTCTTTAAAGGAAGTAGTCCTGACCCATGATATACAAGCCACATCACTACGTCTGTAACCCTCCGCCGAAGCTTTCGACATACACACACACACAGCGCGGAGGCATACCTCACACTCGTTCGCTGTTCGAGCTCTGCAAGGGGATTGGCTGCAGGGATCTCCGCAGACATCCGCGTGCCATTCGTCCTCCACACCGTCACTCACTGCACTGTCAGACATAAGACATCCACCCTGCATCCTTCTATCTACCCTATAGCCTACTATACATCCATTCTATCCAACCTGCATATTAAAGGAGCCCTATTCAGCTCATGTTCAGGTTGATATTTGTTGTGCCTCTACTGTGACATGTTTACATGTTTTAATGTTCAAAAAGCACTTTATTTGTCTCATACTTCCTGTGCTGCAGCACCTCTTTTCACCCTCTGTCTGAAACCAGAGCCCAGTCTGCTCTGATTGGATGGCTGGACACAGGGCCGCCCCTCCCTACACACAGACTTGCGGATGGAGCCTCATCTGGGGCCTCATTTATAAAGGGATATTGTGTGGTGACTCTAGTTAACCATAATTCACTTTTGGGTCACAGTTCCTACACGGACCTTGTTTAGTGTAACACCGGAGATATAGGTTGCCAAGCTAGAGCTAGCAAGGCACACTAACTTGACTCCCATCACTGAGTACATGTCTGATATCACTATTGCTTGATGGAAAATAAAGAGTGGAAATCCATCTTAAATACTCCGCCTCCGACTCCTTCTTACCGGCACTACACTGGTGACCCTGCATTTTTCGAGATAGTTTCTGAAAAAAATTTGAACATGGCTGAACGAGAGGTTTTCGTTAAGCTGCCAGAGTTTTGGGAGCATGCCGCGGAGGCATGGTTTGCACACGTGGAGGCTCACTTCGCTTGCAAGCATCTCCACGACGAAGAGCTGAGATATTACCACGTGGTGGCTTCGCTGGGGGTTTCTACTTCAGCCAGCTTAGTGGGTTTCATCGCAGCACCCCCACGCCTCGGCAAATACGAGGCTATCAAGGCCCTTCTCCTGAAGACATTTGGTTTATCGACGAGAGAAAGAGCCCGCCAAATTATGGACATTCAGGGCCTCGGAGATGGCAAGCCATCTCAGTTGATGGAGAAGATGCTAAGCCTACTAGGAGGGGAAGATACCCAGATTTTGTTCATGGAGATGTTTCTTCAACACTTACCTCCCCGGGTCCAGATGGCGTTGGCCAACAAACCCATCACGGAGCCCCGCGCGCTGGCCGGAGAAGCGGACCGTTTCTTCCTGGCTACACGACAGTCTGGTGCGGAGGCGTTGTCTGTGGCGCACAGCGGCCCTTCGGCGGGCAAGAAAGCATGGCGGAGGCCGGACACAGCGGCGCCTAGTCGGCGAAGGGATACCGATGGGTGCTTCTACCATGCACGTTTCGGGACGATGGCAAAGAGGTGCATCGCTCCATGCAGCTACAAGCCTCCGGGAAACGGGGGTGCCGACGCTCACTAGTGGCTCTGAGTGTCGGCGGCAGGGGCAGGCTCCTTTTCGTCAAAGAAAGTGTTTCAGGGAACCTGTTTCTGTGTGACACGGGTGCGCAGCGGAGTGTGGTTCCCGCGTCGAGAGAAGACATCACTCGAGGCGGGCACGGCCCACGGCTAACAACGGCTAACGGCGGGCCCATTCGCACGTACGTATTACGGCTTATGTGTTTGTGCATCGGTGGACAGCGTTTCAGCTGGGAGTTTGTAACAGCGGACATTTCTTTTCCTCTTCTTGGGGCGGATTTTTTGTGTGCTCATGGGCTGTTGGTGGACATTAAAAATAAACGTTTAGTGGATGCCTTAACGTTTTCTTCTCTCGTGTGCACACTCGGCAGCGTTCACGGGTGTGTCTTGGGACCTCGGACTCTGACGGCTCCTTTACAAACTGCCTCGACGGTTGTTCTGTGGAGCATGGTACTGTGGTGCTGCGCTATTTTCGGGATCGGGTGCAGTTCGCCGACTTTCAGTTCTGTGTTCTCTCCTTGCGGGAGGCCGGTTGCCAGCAGTGATGGACTCCAGGTACCCCTCCTCCATCGCTTTTGTGGGACTCTCCTCCGTGCCTGTATGGTCCAGCTACAATTTGTACTAGTTAAGGAGAGACTCGTGATCCTTATGGCAGTTTTCCCTGCGTAAGCACCCGCCAGTTGGAATCGGCGACAACCTTCGGTGCGTTTGTGGGCCCGGGTCGAGCATGTAGAGGAAAAGTCGGGTGCGGTCTGGTTGCGAGCGCCGTGGTTGTTCCGTGGCTTCCAAATTGCGGGTCCCACGCTGTTCGGCCACGTTGGTGGAGGCTTTAGTCCTGGAGGTCAGTACCGCCCCTGCTGGCCTCAGACTGTCAGGGGCATCCGTGGCAGGTGTCCTTCCACTACGGCGCGCAGCGGCTTGTGGTGCAGGAGGGTCAAGTTCGCCTGCCGTCAGCGTCATGTTGTGTGTAGTGTCTGTGGACCTCACTGCCCCTTCTATTTGCTTCCAGGACCTTTGGCGGTAAGTATTTATGCTCGTAGTAGGGCGCGAGTGACTCGTGCGGCAGAAGAGAGAGAACTGACTGCCTGAATGTGCTCTCCGTCTCAGCGGCGACTGTGAGTTGCTCTATAGCTGAACAACAGCGTTGTTTTTTTAACTCATTAAGTATACAGACGCACTTTTTGCATGCGTCCACTTAAGCAGATTTCCTCTGCAGCGGGTCACGAAAACCTCTGGCACGGTTCGGCTCCTCAGACGAGCGCGGGTGCCCTCGAAAGTAGAACCTGTACCGTTTCCACTCGCCAAACACAGTGTTTGCGGCCTTGAGGCCGGAAGGTTGTCTTTTGCTTCCGGCCAGTGTCGGTTTCTTTCTGGGTCCTCGAGGGCCAGTTTCGCGACGATGAACGCAAGGGAGAGCAGTCGCGGACGACTTTTTCCGCTCGCCAACGGTTCGAGGCAGTGTCGGTGACAGCACGTGGCGGCGGCCGACGATCAGGCTTCGTTAGGCATCAACTACCTGCTACCCTCGGCACCTACTTCGAGCACGTATACGTAGAGGTGCTGCCTTCTCGATCTGCTTATACTGGGCAACTCGGTCGCTGCCCACAAATCCTGGGAGTGCGCCTCTTCCGCAAGGGCAGGAGACGCAGGTCGTCGGTCGAATCACCTAAAGATGACTAGGCGGCGTGGCGGACTTGCCCCCAGAAAGGGCGGAAAGTCTTCGGAGTTATTTTTACCCGGGACGTACTACCCCGCCCTGGGACCCCCTACCTTTCCACCGATCTGTTCAGTGGTAGAGGGTCACTTGATGATTCGGTCGCGTGGTCCCGGACATTCGCCAGGCTCCCATTTTCGGGCGTTGTCGAGGTTGGGAGTGGAAGTGGTGCCCGGGCCGTCCCACAACGTTTGCTGGCAGAACCCACTGCGCGACGACGTTATGGCGCCACGGTCGCTCTTCCATTACAGTCTGTGTGGTTTGACCGTGACCAAACGTCCTAACTACAGTTAGGTAGAAGCGACTAGGACGCACTATGTCCCGGGCCTCCCCTCTGTGGCCCGAGGAGGTGACTTTGCGAGCTGCTGTTCCTAAGCAGGCGATGTGCTTGTGCTTACCGCCAGGGCGTCGTGGCTTAGGTAGTCCGCGACCTTGCAGACCCGCCGTAAAGAACCTCGGTTTTCCGTAGGCGTCCTTAGGTTTCTCAGGTTTTCCCGCATATGACGGCAAAACCTCTACAGGTCCCACGTACCCGTGGACCACCATAGGTGCGTGGTCCAGGTGGAACCTCTTTGGAAGCCGGCGCGGTCTACGCGACTTTAAGGGACATTACACGCCGTGGCCTCGCCAGTCACCATCACCGTAGCACTCAGCCGCCTTAGGGGGCAGGTCGTGCCCGCCTTTGGCGGCAAGACGATCCCGTGCGCACGTCTCCTCTCCGGTTCCGACAAACCTCGCCGCTAGGCTACGGGTCGGCCTGAGGTACCAACACTTAAGGCACGGGAGGACTGCCGATCGAATCTTCGTCAAGTTTGGCAGTCCGGGACCGATCTGACCTCCGGGAGCCACCCACTGCACCACGAGGTGTGGTATAACACCACTCGCGACCTCTTTCACCCCGTCGCTGTCTAGTCCTTTGAGCCGGTTTTCAGACTCTTTTTCAGGAGGGGGCTGTCGCCCTCGGGCGTCGGGC
>NW_011333040.1:20957147-20974814 GCF_000735185.1 Notothenia coriiceps
GGGGAATAGTGGACTTAGAGGAGGATCTTCGTGGTAACCTCAAGAAAAATTGGTTTATAGAGAGTCTCCCCGCACCCCTCACCGAGGAATAAAAGTAGATTTCATTGTCTGGTCCTCTTAGTCGTGAAAACTTTGTCCCGACTTTGTCTCCCCTAATACCCATTACGATGTTTCGTACTAGACAAACCACAAACCTCCGGTTTGTGAAGGTCTCTGTACAAAAGATATATAGACTCTGGATATTATATAACTACTTTTTGTCATATTATCCCCCGTGGGAAATTTCATCTAGACGAACACCGAATTGATTGTCCGCAGCATCTGTAAAGGTCACTATGCTTCGTGATGGTCGTGACAACCCACCCATCTTTAACGGTAATATATTATTTATTATTATTATTATGGTAACCCTAAAAATATCGCGAATACGATTACGAGTTTCTGCGGAAATGTAGTTTAGTCTTGTCTTTGCCATGTTTGCTTCTTTTTCTTTTACTTTGTCATCAGGATTAGGTTCACGTAAACTCTGGACGAATACACACAATTGAAATTACCAGAACTTACACACCAACACAGGGTCCTCTCTGGAGACGAGTCGGGAGACCACTACACACCTGGAGTGCCGGAGTTCAAGAACTTCGGGACAACCTCGACGACGCGAATGGAGTGACACCGGCAGATACTGGGGGACTACCAACCAGAAAACGGAGATTTTTAGGAGGCTGAGGAAGCAGCCCATACGACACGAGTAGAGACAAGGAAGACCCCAGCAAACCCGACCCACACCACTGTTAAAAACCCCAACACCCAGTGACAAATTAATAATAAACATCTAAAAATGGGGATGAAAACCAAGAGAAGTAATTTTTTTTTAGATGTAAACCAGGTAGAGTTTGTAGGACTCTTGGTTAGAAATCTCCGTTTTAGAAAAAAAGTATATTAACTGACGAAATCAACTTAGTAAAAGGTAGTAAGTGTGATCAATTTGAGTGTTAGTGACATAGTGACCAAAAGAAGTAAAACCACAGGACTAGAGCCAGAGGAGTAACTAAAGCTGTACGAAATTAACGGTCATAAAGTGAGAACAAAGAATGAAGAAATTAGTTAAAATTGTTCAAAGAGATTTAAGTGAAGTTGTAAGTACTAGTTTGTGAACCGACATATTAGTAAACAAGTAGTCCATCTCCACATTAAGTACGACGAGACTCACTAGTATAGAGTGTATCGGTGGGTTTAGGGCTGGACTTCTTGTCGAAAATATCTAGGAGGGTTCTTTGACTTTGTGACAGTACTGAGTACTGGTATTACGAAACATAACATAGGAAGTTTTGACACTTTTGCAGTTTTACATCGAGAGATTTACATTCGAAGGGTAGAAGGAAATTCACCAAAGGGTAATAAGTTCCAACGAAAGTCCACTGAGTTTTGTAAATACAAAACATTTACGTAGGAATTCTGACCGAAGTCAGAACTCTAACCTTTTGTCCCTCCACCCGACGTCCTCTCCTAAAGTCTGTTTACGTGTATAAATCGACATTTTGGGAGGTAGTCATTTACCAATAGAACGACAAATGTGAAATAGTAAAGAGTTTTTACATTTTAGAATTATAGACAAAAAACTCTAAACTATTTCTTGTCATATTTTATACAGTTAGGTAGGATTATTTCTTAACGATTGTTTCCAGTGTTTTGGTGTCTTGTCTATGACAGACACCTTCAGCTATAAATATAAATCTGAACCTTACTAGTCGTTACAAACCTGTTTAACGTGTCTAGTAATATTAGCTTCTCAAGTTGGTTCTATTTGGGAAAGGTTTATATGTTAGACATGATCACACAGTACCACTTGACTCTTTTGTCTGTAATCCCTTATTGGGACCAAGTCAACCTCGAGGCCGACACTTTCATAAGTTTGATTTATTTTATAGATTAAGGGGGAGAGGGGAAGAAATTGTTGTCAGCCGAGGAGAAGGAAGGTTTGGTCACCCACCTACCAACCGTCACCAGCTCTATCGACAATTAATCGGAGTAAAATTCCTTACTCTGAAAGGTTCCCGACTTACTGGTACACTTCGAGGTGAGTACAACAGGGCGACCTTACAACACCCCCCTAATTAGCCAGACGGGGCAGCATTAGAGAATACACTTCGTTCCGGTGACGCAGACCGAGGAGGACGGGAAGAGACGGAAAAGGGAAGGAGTGAGACCGAAGAAGAGATAATTTGTTGAGGAGGACGAGGGAAGGAGGGAAGATACCCTAGACACAAATTAAGGACTATCTACTAGTGAAGTATTATGCATTTCCGACTTTAATTCTATAACAGTTTATTGACAATTTCAACTTGCGGGATGGTAGTTTACTACAGGTTTATGGAGTATAAAGATACGGTCCAGGAAAACCCAAAACTGGTACCAGACCTCTATTACAAGGACTATTCACACCACGGGACAAGAACAGTATGCAATACATAGGAGAGAGACCCGAACCACCAACATCCAACATACAAGATACGAGATAAAGGTGTAAAAGGGTCCTGCAGGGTTTTACTGTTTGACGATCATACACTATAAGTATTAAACAGAACGGCAGACCAAGTGAGGTAAGGAGAGACCATACAAACAGTAGGGTGTTTTCAAATACGAAGTCGTCCTCTGTTTCAGGATGGTTGGGCTACGGTGTCCTTCGTAGCGATACTTGAGTGCGTCAAAAAAATAACTTTGACTTGCCGAAACTTTTTTACATCGGAAATCAGGAAATAGCCCACTGGAATTTCGGACTTGGTTGGTGATTGGCTAATGGTTACACAAGCCAAAAAAAAATCGTTATGACATCATAAAGTGGCCAAAATCTGATCAGCTCATTTTCAGACATTTCAGGTTTTTATATAAATGGATCAGGACAAAAAGAGAGAAAATCTTTGTTCCTGAAACTTTCAGGTTCTCTTTACACAGAGGGGACACATGTTTATGTAAAAGACATTAAAAAGAGGATTATGCATAATAGGTGACCTTTAAAATATTGGTTTCAAAAAGCAAAGATAATTCAGTGGCCCAAGAAAAGTCCTTCTTTATCCTTTCCTCATTGATTACCTTTCTCCTTGTCGAGTGGCGGCAGGATGCTGTTGTCCCTGCAGACCTTGAAGTAGATCTCCTGCTCCACGCCTTCAGGGATGGCGCCCTGCGGGATAATAATGCTGACCCCTGTCTCGATGGAGCTCAGGACGCCTCCGTTAGAGTTGAAGATACCTCGTGCTGTTGCCACCACAGTGTGGCCCTCGTCTTCATCCTCATCATCGTCAAGGGCACTGGGGCTAAAGGGCGGATATACCTTTCATTTCACACTCTCATATCCAACACAAAGTCATTTGATCTGCAGCGGGACGGAGTCTCTTACCTCACAGGGATGGCCTTGGGCACAGCGTTGATGTTGTTGTGCTGGTTTTTGGAGCGGTGGTCCATAGTGCGTGTGAAAGTGTCCAGGCCGCTGTCATGGTCTATGTTCTGGGGCTGGGGGGGGGTCTGAGGCTTTACAGTGCTAGAGTTCTGGCCCTGTGGTAAATACAAGAGGGTTATGTGTTAGACTGGAGGTAAAAAGAGCAGCTAGATGAAGAGCTTGGGTTATTTATGAAAGACAACAACAATCAAATTAGTAATAGTTTCTTATTGTGAACCCAGCATACTCGGTATAAAACGGGTAAGATATGTGCGTAACTCCCAACGATGAAGAATTGACACAGGAGGAAAGAGAAGGCAAACTACTTCCCGCTTCAGATTGCTAACAATTCCAATAATTTAAAAATAAATCCTTTTGGCTACTGTCCCTTGTGTATCAGTTATTAGAGGACAATCTGTTCTAAGTACAATGGAATTACAAATTGTGACAACATTTAAGTTTAAAAAAAGTGAATTCCACATAGATAAATGCATGTGAAGAATTGTAAAAATAACTGAATATGCAGATAAGTAATTATATCTGAGTGCTACATATCTTATATCCCCCCCCCCTTGCTTCATCACTTATTTGACCATCTTTAGAATGCTGCACTGAAATGCTCCTCTGCCTACCTTGGGAGCGGTCTCCAGCTTGTCGTTGGGCAGGAGGTTGTGGTTGAACTTAGGACTGTCGAACATGCGCGCAAAAGGCTTGGCAGACGTGGTGTAGGGCTTGGGAGTGTAGCGGTTGTAGCTGGTTGCTGGTGGAGCCGTTTTTGGAGGATGTTCACTTGTGCCGTTAACCGGAGACTTCTCAGGGAAGCTCTTCTGAGGCAGGAAGTTGGCCTGCACAGTGTTGGCTGTGGGAGAGACACGAGGGTCAGACAAAGAGCTCTGCAGCGTCTCTCAGTACACAGATAGATCTTCATGTGATTACAATATTGGATAATACTCTAATCCCTCTCTGCTTTGACCGAAGGCAGAACATGTTTACCTTCAGGTGCGGGTTTGGGCAGTGTGGCGGGTGGCAGAGTAGGCGTCACCTGGGGAATTGGTTCGTATTTCTTCTCCACTGGACTTGGTTTCTCCACTGACTCCGTCCTATATCACATGACCAAAACCATCAGTACAAGATATAAAGTAAAAAGGAACAAAGACATTCATCATAAAAGCATAAAGCATGTTTCATAATTTAAGGAAAAGGCATGATAATTGAATCTAAGAAGATAAAGCCAACGATGTTTCATTAGAATATTATATGTGTGGGAATGTGGATGTGGCTGAGCATCACCTGGAGTAGTTGTTATTTGTTTGTGCTTGTGGCTGGGCTTTGTTAGGACCGGTCTGGAGCCTGTCAAAATACGACAGCTGTTTCCTGTAGTAGTCCTCGTCCTCGTCTGGGTTGTAATGGTTGGAGCGCACGATGTCATCAGCGACCATGGATGGAGGCTGCTGAGGCCCTGGGGCTCTGGGATAAGAGAATCAAAACGGTTCAACACAGGCTGAGATGGTGAGAGCAGAGCAAGAGAAGATATTACAATGACTAAAGGACAATGGTGTGAAATGAAAGTGACTTATTACAGTTGCATTTAGGCAAGCTTACCTAAAGGTCTTCTCTTGATCCAGGTTGCTCAGAGAATTTGCTTTTGGGATGACTCCACCTGCTTTCAAAGGTATATCGGCTGCCTGCAATAGCAAAAGCAATGAACCGTATCAGTAGGATAACAAATGATGAATGTCCACTTCCAAATTGCTTATTTAGCAAAAAGATAAAGAACAAATGCACAATTTAAGCCCACTAGTAACAACTGCTATATTTTATAATTGAACTGCAAAACAGTTTACCTTGTTCCCAGAAGACTCTACTGCCACTCTGTCCACCGACACGGAGCGCTTGTTCTCAAACATCTTGACCCTCGTCAGGACCGACTGTGCCCGGGCGGCGGGTTCGTCTTGCAGATCTCTGGCGGGGAAAGGATTCAGAGGATCGGCAGGCGAGGGTGAGGGGGCCTCTGCTTTGGGAGGGGGTGTGGGGCTGCTTGCAGAGTTCACAGGAACGGGGTCATACTGCTGAGGTTTGTAGCTCTGCTGTTGTGCTGTTGGTCCCGGGTTATAAGCCGGCCGCTGGGCAGTGGGGTCCGGGGAGTGGGCAGCCGAGGGGTACGCGTTCAGGTGAGAATCCTGGTCGTAGTGCATGTCGGACCCCGAAACAGGGGGTGGGGGGTCATCATAACGGACAGGAGCTGGACCGGTCGGTTTGCCGTAGCGAGGCCGCCCGTCAAATCCCTGCTGAGGCGGGGGCTCGTCGTAGCGGAGAGGGGGGGTGTACTGGGGGTCAGGGCTGTCCCCGTATGGCAGGCGGGGGTCGTAGCCCTGGGAGTTGGCAGTAGGGAGCGGCTGGTTGTACGGGTTCCACTGTTGCTGGTCGTAGTGAGGCACACTGTTCTCGTAGGGCAGGTTAGAGTCATAGTTGTTTCGGTGCTTTGGTTCTGGGAAGCCCCCTCCGCTGCTGACTCCACTGCTGCTGACATCATACCGGCTGGGGGGATGGTCGTAATCTCTGTATGGCTGCTGGTCGGGGTGATATCCCTGCTGAGGGTTGTAAGTCACAGGCTTCATGCTGTGACCGATTCTTCCTGTGTTGTCTGGGATGTATGGATCCTTCTGGTACATCTACCAAACAAATGAAACACAATGAATAAAGTTAACAACAGCACAGCATCCTAATACATCAAATGTGTAGTATGAAATAAGCCGACATACAAAATCGGTTAAAGAAAAGGAGAATATTAAAATAATTTTGTTGAAATTAAGTGCAGAAGAAGAAACAAGAAGGGAAAGACCTGAAATAGAGAAACTGAGAGGGAGGGGTTACTGGTCAGGTAATACACAAGATTAAATAGAAATCGCAGCACAGCCAAACACCCAATGCAGCGTAAACACATCACAATGTACCACTGCAGCTCCAAATTAAACACTACAGTTAAGTAAACAAGGAAAAACAAAAGTTGTCCGGAACCACATCAAAACAATGGGATGCATTTTACTTGTCTGAACCGACAGAATTTGAAAAGATTTGCAGGATAGTTATGTCATAGAACGTCTATCGATAATTTGACTTATAATGTGGGGTGCTGCATAGACAAGTGAAAATGTCACCCACTGTCTTGGCGCTATTATAAAGGCAAATCAGACATCCACAATAATATATAACATTACAAGAAAATACCCATTGTAAAAAAAAACATAAAGAAGTCCTGATAATTGAGAAGTAACCATTGATTATCCATCCAGAGTATTTTTGTTTCAATTATGTCCGTTTCTTGGCTATGGCTATATTTCAACCGCAGGAAAAAAACTAAACATATAAAAATGGTTGGAAAATGAATGGTTACTTTTACAAGAAAACCATCTGCACTTATAAAAAAACACAACGTTGAGTTGTTAACAGAGAATAAAGGCAAACGTATTGCAGCCATGCAGAGAGGATAAGCAACAGTGAGAGCGTCAGGATTCTGCTCCCCCACATGTAGGCATGTCAGCGCAGCCTCACCTCCAAGCCCACTGTTGTTTACCAGCATTTACTCCGGCACATGCACACACAAATACACGCACAATTACGCCCACACACACACATCTCTGTCTCTTCTGGGCAGCACTTTGGTCAGCGGACATGCAGGGCGGAAGGATAGAGAGAGAAGCGTGGCAGCAGAGGAGGAAGAGGAGGACAGGCAGCAGCAGCAGCAGCAGGAGGTCTGAGCGGCTGAGCCGAGCCGGGCCACGGAGTGTCCGGGGGGGGAACATGGATACCTTTGTTTCTGAACCGGCCAGTCCAGACTGTAGAGGCTCTGGTGAGACGCTCTGAGGGGCTAGCTCAGGGGTGGGCATCCTAAGTGAGCCCGCCTCTGGGTCGGGGCTTGGCGGGCTGACAGGAGCTGCAGGAGCCTCGTCAGGGCTCACCCCCCCTACAGTTTTTACAGTAACGTCGACAGCATGGGGCAAAGTCTCAGCCGGGGGCTCAGGCTGCGGGGGGACGCTAGGGACGGCAGCGGCCTCTGCTTTCTGTGAAGTGGTTCAGAAATGTTTAATAACACGTGCTGACACAATACTAACAAATGCTACTAGCGTTACAGCATTCTATATCGCTCTGCTGATCACTTACACCAATCTGCCAATCACCCACCTCCACATTAAACAATAGCTGTAGGTCAACCAATGTCATGCGAGAGTTAGGAATTAGCAGCAGGACAAGTTTTCATTGTTAGAGTATACTAATTCGATTTTAATTCTACGGTTACAATACAATGGCTTATTTTGTTTACCCCTTTTATGTTCATTAACACATCATTAGACGACAAACGTTTCGATTTGGGTGTCACAGCGGCCAATTGGGTGTTGATTAATACATTTCACAGGTACACTGGATCAACACTGGTAATTCCAACATGCACATAATACTTTGTCTTGTTGTTTCGTCACAGTCCCGATCACAGGTAAAACAAGGGTAGGAAGTGCACATAGGTGAGTACTGGTACAGACAAACATACGTTTCTTTTCCCAGAGGCATAAGCAACAGTCACACCGATAAGACATCTTGTGGTAATACAGAATACAATAGTAACAGTAAAACTTATCTCCTTTTCAAAAATAAAAAAACACACGCTAACAAAGATCAATTTACAAACACATATAGGCAAATAGATAAAATAAATAATATCATAAATATAGATGTATATATATTATATATAATATTTATATATTGCGATAAATACCTGACCACAGAAGTTTTAATATTGTTTGGTAACAGTAGATACAGAATAACTGTAAAATTGAAAAAGTGCCTTCAATAGCGCCTCCAGAAAACCCTTCTAACGCAAACCACGTCCTCCAGACAACAGGGAACACGTGCGGCTCTCAGAAACGCTACCTGCTGCGGAACCGGAGCCTTGAATCCTGCCGGGTCGATGCGGTTCAGGGGGGTCGGCTGCACGGTGTGGAAGCTGGCGTAGCCGGGGGGCTCCTGGATCACCGGGGGGTCGTCGCGGACAGGTTCGGAGGAGCGGGTGATGGCCGGCTCGGCGGGTGGACCCACGTCGTCGTTCAGCGTCTCGTCCAGCTCCTGGTCGGTGTAGGCCCCGCCCTCTGTGTCCGTGTCCTCGTAGTCAGAGGTGTGGCGGCTGTCGGTGCTGTACATGGAGTACTCGCTGCCTGGTGCAGACAGGTAGGACAGGCGGTCGTCATGGATATCCAGGTCATCCTCAGCTGCCCCGTCAGCCTGGAAACAAAAGGAGAGAGAGAAAGGGGGTCACATCAAGAATGAGTCTGTTGACAGTTTAAATATCTATGTTTTTCTGTGTACAAACAGATTTGATTTTGCGTCTTTGCTCATATATGTATGCATATGCATATACGTCTGTCTTTGTGAAGCAGCTTGGTGCAAATCCTGTTTTGTTTTTGAGTTTTATGTAAATGAAATACAATTGTCTACATTTCCAGTCTACATGGTTTGTGTGTGTTGGTCTCACCTTGCCCTCTGAAACCCACACCAGCTGGTTCTGCTGCTGCTGGATGATCTCCTTCAGAGCTCCAAACCAACCATCATTCATGTTGTTCAGGTTAATGGTAGCTGAATACAGACAGAAGAGAAACACACATCTCTCAACATATTTTCAATTGACAATGAAGTACAACAACAGCTTCATAATTAAAAGTTAATTTGAGACATGAACTGTACACAACTATCTTCTTCATCAAAGTGATCACTAAACAAATTGTGCTTTTATGGTCAATAAAATGTCCCAGTTTCTCCAGGTCCAAGTCAATTAGTAAATGTATTTTTGACAAATGTAAAAAATATCCCAGCTTTCTCTCTTCACTAGTTATATATAAAGTACAGACAGTATAACATTATTATGAGACTTGGATCTGAAAATAACTTTCAAGGATATGGTTGTCGAGGTTACATTGCAGCTTGTTGCATTATAGTTATGGGAAAGTTGATTATGTGAAGTTAATGTTAAAAAAACATTAAAGAAAACTATCTAGGGATTCTCTAATATCTGTTTCACCCACAGATGCTTCTAAGGCATGGTCACACCACCCCTCCTGACAGAGAGACATTTTGAGGACGGGCCCTGGGGGTGCGCTTGTGTGACGGTCAGTGCTGAACCAGCGTTTGTTAGGAATCTGACAGAATAGGGCCAGGCAGCGGAGCCTCAGCCTCTAACGCTGTGACACTCAATTGTCAACTGCCTTTTGAAAGTGTCAATGCTGGCTGTGAAATCTCCACCACACCCCTCCTTTTGTTTGGAACCGCAATCCCCCCCCCCCCATCCCCTCTTTCCCGCTGGACTCACTGGTGAAGAGGTGGTGGTTGTTCTTTCTTAATTTGTGGGATCGCTCAAAGAGCTTCCTGGCGCTCTTCCGAGACTCGGGGCAGAGGCGGGTCCTCATGTGCTTGACGCCCTGCTTGGTGTCGGGGTTGAGGAACACCACAATGGGATACCACTGAGCGTAGTTCAGACGGTCCACTGCGTTAGGGGTGATGTCCAGCACCGCATGCTTGTCCTAAGAACATAGAAAACAAAAAGAATAAAAACATAAATGACTTTGTTTCCATTTTGTGAGCACGTCCTCTATTGAAATGTAGGGACAGGACGATCAGAGATACTATTATTTTATCTTGATTATTTTGTATTTGTGGTGTTTTTTGCTCTATATCATGTGAAATGTATCAGGATGTTAAAGCAATACAATGATGTGACCAATGTTCCAGTTTGTGTGAGGGTGGGGGGATTCTGTTTGTTTTCTTATATGGAACAAAAGAGAGAGAGTACTGCAATTTCCTGTAATAAGAAAACCAAAACCAGGAAATGTGAAAAATAGTTGTATTGTCTGTTAAATCTGCACTCCTTAATAAAGAAATAAATAAAAAAACCTAAAGATGTTTTTACATGTTGTGTGCTTCAGATCTTGAACCATTGTAAGAAGTCAGCCTGGATTAGTATTTAAAGTGAACCTGCAACCCTATAGTTCACAGGGATGCAGTACGGACACCAGAGGGCAGCAGTGAGCTGTGCACATCATCGTGGCTCGCAGCCATCTTTTCACTACCGTAACAAATCTGTAAAAAGATGTTCATGTCTCTACATGTCATCTAGTTTCTCACCCGGTCAATGATCTGTTTGATAGTGTGCAGGCGAATGATGCCGGAGTTCTTCTGGTCGGTTCCTGCATCCCTGGGTTCACTCTCTACGGAAGACAAATGGACAGAGTTACTGCATCATGTCAACAACAAGAGAGAACAACAATAACACCAAGCTGTGCCCCAATTAGACATCCTCGCAGCGTGCAGTTGTCGACTCCCATAGATAGAGCCGTTACAAACTGAATCAAAATCTCCGTATGGGAGAGGACAAGTGGACGTGTGTGAAAAAAGCTAGATAGTAAAGAAAAATGAGGAGAGCAGCCAATTCATGCAAAAGTCATTCTGTATTTTGGTTAGCGTTGGGAAATTAAATTCAGTGTTAAATGAATGCAACTGCATGTAGCGGTACATTATTGTTCTGTAAATGTGTTATGTGAGAAACACTGACGTGAAATATGCACATACAAGAGCATGAGGGTCATTTCAGGATTAATGAGAATACACTGTCATTGTAAGCCTCAGGGATTTAGGCAAGGATGTGTACAGGGGTTTATGATTCACAAAAAGATAAGCAATGGTTTCCTGCCTAAACACACAGGTTCAGAAGAAGGAGATATGTCAACAGGGGGTAGAATAATAATAATAATAACTCAAACAAATCACAGGCTAGAATACATTTCTAATTTCTAATACAATCTATGATCTTACACAGCTATTAACATTTTAGAGAGGGCAGATATATATCCATGCAACAAGTCAAGAATCAAGCGTGTACAGCAATGTTAAAATAATGTGTTGGGATTCAACTTCTGAGAATACACAACATTTGAAAGACCAATCTTTGAAAAGTCCTTCCATTTACACTCAGTGGTTTGATTGCAGTCTGGAGTGTAAGCCATTTCAAAAATCAGTCACATTTCATTCTGATACACCTTTGTTCCAGCATGTGCATGAACTTCATATCCAATATATTTACTGTATGGATAATGTGTCTGAATGCATAGTGTAGTCAGACTTATTTCAGGATATAAACTCCTAAACAGGTTATATTTTGATCCCACTGCTGAGATACTTGATTATTTTATAGATACTAAATGCTGTGTATTATTATGTGTAATTATTATTGCATGTAGCGTTTCATTGGCAAATAATAAGTATGAAAAGCATGACGATATGTCAAAACATTTTGAACTACAGATAATCGTAACATTCTTAGTCAATTTTACATTATTTGATGATTTTGTTATGATTCTGTTAAAAAGCAAAAACTCACATCTCAGGTTTTATTGCAAATTAAACGCAGAGCTTTACATGCTGCCTTGTTGTTGTTGTTGTTGTTGTCTCCCTACATGATGCCATTAACAGGGGAATAACACCGACTTTAACTTTAAAATGACTACTGTGTCTATTAAAGGATACGGCAGTCCCTTCCATTATCAACATGTAATATCACAATAACAAGCAGCTCCTTAGGGCCTTACATTTGCATTCTTAAAAGTATACATTTGAAACATGTTTACTTTAAAGAATGCACATGTAGGTCTCTAAGGAGTAGAACATGTCTAAGTGTGTAAGGATGTGCAAAAGGTGATCCATGCTAATGCTGCTGAAAATCTTTAATAGATGTATTTTTATTTAGTTTTTAAAATATTAACTGTAGATTTCTTTCCACCAAGAATAATATATGAACTGTATGATATTGCATATATTCAGTGTCAGGTCAGCAATTGACTTTATAGTCATGTTAATATATAAAAAAGTAATTGTTATAACCAATTGCAGTGACTAAATGTGACTTCCTAAATCAAGTGCTATTCCCCCATGCGCATTGTTTAAACCTCTATAGGCCTATCTAGATAGCCACCAAACACCAGATTATCTCTCATTCACTAAATCAATGAAACAAATAAAAGTTGATGCACTATGTGACATACTTTCCCCTCCTTGTTGTTGTTGTGATTCTGAAAAGAAAGTACAGTTACACAAACATCACTGGAGTGGCGGGAATACACATCAATGAATGGAATCACTGTTTGTGGGTGTGTGCTGAATATGTGTGTGTACTTGCACTGCCTTGTGGGGCTGTGCACTTAAAGTCATTGACATTCAATACTGAGTGTTGAAATAAATACCATACATTAAGGAGGGTTGCAATGTCATGAAGTAAGAGGCAGTGGATGAGGACTGAGAGGAGAAAGTGTGTGTGGCTCTGGGTGGTGTGTAGAGGAGTGTGTAAAATAAACAGAGATTAAGGAATAGCAGGACACAGGAGACCCAACCTGACCTACTCAAATAAATAAGGAATATGTAGTAGTAGTATTTGTAGCATTTTCTGGAGTAAAGCAGATTTCCATCTTAAAAAAATAAAGAATTGCTTGACTTTGTACTAAATATTTTAACAGCCAACAGCAGTCTATGCATTACTAAAGACTACATGGGGAAAAACACAAAAAATGTAACTTTTATAACAAGTGCTGGTCCCTCGTCTTATCCGACTCAGAATTCTTGATATGAGTCTCTATTTTTTGCTCTCTTTATGGTGAATGACTTATTTTCAAGTCGATTAGTCAACTTTCAACAGTACGTTGTTGTTCCTGTATTTGTTCACCTACAATCATTCAGTTTATAATTACTCCTTCTTATTCTGATCTCCAACATCTCCCAGACTTCATAAGGTTGTTCAGAGGTGTGTAGACCTCAGTTTGCTATTAAAGATGTGGGGTGCATATTTATCAGATACTGACCACTACTGTGAACATTTGCTGAATGCTGACAGGTTAAACAGCATTCAGCTTTAGACATGTGTGATGTGTACATTAAGAGTGAGGTCTCCTATCTTTGTAAGACACAAGTGGGACCCTTTTCAACACATGAACATTGGAAGAGACGGTGATGTGTACTTTATCACTTACTTGCTAGTTCAAAGATGTCTGGCTCCTCCCTGGCCAGTTTCTCTCTGGCCACGTCTGCGATTGGCCCAAAGAGAACCACAGGCCTCAGGAACCCAGCTGCACACAAGCAAATCAGCATCATGGAACACTCACAATACTTCATCATCATACATCTGGATCACATCACAATCAGTGTTGTTCAAATGAGTAACTTTGTAATGCTTAGAGGTATAAAAACATCGGTTTGTTAAAGGGCTGGAAAGGTTCTTGTGTTTTTGTAAATTCTCCCTAAATTAAAGTTTGAAAAGATTTGGGAGTTGAGTGCGCCTAAAGTCTTCCACGATGTACTCTTACCTTCCCTCAGCACCACCCTCTCGTAGGCAGGGAACTTGCTCTGGACGGGCTGGGCTGACAGGTCCTCCCTGCTCTTCCGCAAATTCCTCTTGGAGCTTCGCAGTCCTCTGAATCTCCAGAAGTCGGCCCTGTCCCCTCCTGGCGTTTTGGGGAGGGTGTACTGCACACTGGACAGCTGCTCCGCTCTGGACAGAGAGATGATGAATACGGTGTATCAGTATGAGTAGGGTCAGCTGTGAAATTCAGTTAAACTGCCATAAAGGCCACTTTGAGACTATTTTTCGGGCTGACTACTGTTTAGACAAGATACTGCCAATGAAATACCGTTGTACACTACTGCATTGTTAATGGTTGTCAGACTGATTATTGAGTAGTTGCCATCATTGACCAAAGAAATGCTGACTACATTCTTAAAAGCCATTATATATTCAGGCTTGATATTGTGTCTTGAGGGGTAGTACAATCTAATCTATAGCTCAATAGTCACGTCACAAAGAGCTAAAATATCACACAACTTAATGATTTGTCTGTGAATAGCAGAATGGCAGGGTCAGCATTATGATATCAGTAAACTCAGAACTTTACATTGGTTATTTTCCCAAGATGTTAAACACAGATAAGTGTTATTTACACAGTTCAGCATTGCTCCAATTGGTTCATGTTTGATAGAACCTAAGGCAAGAGTCTGCAGTGCAATCTCTGGCCTGACACATTGGCTAGCGTGGAGAATAACTCATGTTTATTGGATTGTATTATTATTGAGCAACGATATGCTGCATCATTTAAAAGAATATTTTTGAGTTCTTGCTGTTACTTTAAGGAACTTTGTTTTCAAAGAATATCCAGGGAGACATGATGATCTATACTTCATATCCTCACACACACAGAAAGCCTTCACCTCACACACTAGTCCTTATAAAAGCATTAACCTGACATACAGGATCTGTTCAATACGACCAGTTTTAAAACACTTCCACAAATCATAATAAATGTGTAAAATATCATTTGTATGTGCTCCTGAACCCTTCCTTGCTACTCACTGATGAGTGTATCTATCCCTGTGCCTCCACCCTTGCCCATTCATAAAGTGCCAGGACACGCTCTACAGGATTTAAAGGCGCGACCTAAAGCGTATTGTACCTGTTCTTGTTGGGGATGATTCCCCTCTCCACTTCCTGATGGTTCTTGCCAATACGGATAGCGAGCCAGGAGCCTAGTTTGCCGTTGTAGAGCGTATCTACTACACGGAACACCTCGCCCTTGTTGAAGCTCAGCCCGTACGGTGACTCCTTTTCATATTCAAAATGGGTCCGAATGTAGAAGGAGTCACCCACGTCCGATTCCACTATCCTGCGGTACACTGAAGAGAGAGCAGAAAATGACATAGACGATTAAATCCACCTTATAAATGTTCTGCCTTTGATGTCTGATTTTTTCACAACTAACAACGTCATTAATACTGTGGCCACTCACCATCCTTCTTCTTCTGGGCCAATATAGTCACTTCTTCTCCTTTTGGGAGATCCAGCAGAAACAGCACAGCCTCCTCCCGGATTATGTTAGCAAAGTCCACATTGTTTACCTTCAGATGCATAACAGAAGAGCTACACGTTATTCATTTGCATTATAACTAATGGACCATCATACAAAGAAGCAAATTAAACTCTTATTCTTGTGTTATTGCATGCCAACTTTACCCTACCAAGTTTGGAAGAAAACTGTAAAATGCTTCACAGTGGTTGAAAGCTGCTAAGTGATATCATTCTCCCCCAGTTTTTCCACATTAAACAGCTACCTTTTTTTAATTAGTTGCCAAAGAAAAAAACTTTAGCAGTGAATAGTTTTTGGATTTCTCATAGAATAGGAACACAGGAAAATAAAAACTTGTTGTTCCAACAGAAGCAGGCCGATGTATTCCCCCTACAAGGGAGCAGCCTCCTCCTCACCTCCTGCTGCTGTCCTAAACACAATAACTGCTGTTTATTGACTCTGCTTGAGGGGCAGCAGGGGAACCAGAAACACATGGACTGAATCACTGAACCTCAGAAAGACACCTTTATCCTTCCCAGAAACAGACGGGCTTGACGTCTTTATCTCCACTAGCACACCGTGACCAAAGGGAAACCATCTAAAGATGGAAAACAATGTCCTGGAAGTCTCCAATGTCTGTTTGTACAGTGCAGAGCACGAGCACACACACACACACACACACACACACACACACACACACACACACACTACCACACACACACACTCACACACACACACACACACACACACACACACACACACACACACACACACACACACACACACACACACACACACACACACACACACACACACACACACACACACACACACACACACACGTATATGCAGGAATCCTGAAGTCAACTGTAATACCTTTTAAGACCTTTTTTAAGACCCTTTCCATACATTTTAAGACCTCATCGCAACTTCGAGTTCTAACCGGTTACATTGGCGACACACTTTACCTCACATTGACTACCGTAATTTTCGGACTATAAGGCGCACCTGAATATAAGCCGCAGCAGCTAAATTGAATGATGTGTACATATATAAGCCGCACTGGACTATAAGCCGCAGGTGTTTTAATGTTTAATTACCATATGTAAGGGTTCGTGCACAGAGGGGATTGTCGGGAAAGAACATTAAAACACCTGCGGCTTATAGTCCAGTGCGGCTTATATATGTACACNAAATGGGAGCTTCCTTAAACAGCCATCTCTTTCCCGGCAATCCCCTCTGTGCACGAACCCTTACATATGGTAATTAAATATTAAAACACCTGCGGCTTATAGTCCTGTATACACATCATTCAATTTAGCTGCTGCGGCTTATATTCAGGTGCGCCTTATAGTCCGAAAATTACGGTAGTCAATGTGAGGTAAAGTGTGTCGCCAATGTAACCGGTTAGAACTCGAAGTNCACACACACACACACACACACACGTATATGCAGGAATCCTGAAGTCAAATGTAATACCTTTTAAGACCTTTTTTAAGACCCTTTCCATACATGTTAAGACCTCATCGCAACTTCGAGTTCTAACCGGTTACATTGGCGACACACTTTACCTCACATTGACTACCGTAATTTTCGGACTATAAGGCGCACCTGAATATAAGCCGCAGCAGCTAAATTGAATGATGTGTATACAGGACTATAAGCCGCAGGTGTTTTAATATTTAATTACCATATGTAAGGGTTCGTGCACAGAGGGGATTGCCGGGAAAGAGATGGCTGTTTAAGGAAGCTCCCATTTATTAACATTTCAACAAACAAGTTGCATATTTGCATAACGTATTCAAGTGTTACCATTTAGTGCAATAGTAGCTACAGAATATGTACTGTGCTGTGTAAACTGTACTGTATCACATAGCGTTTCAGACACACAAACTATTCAACTCCCAGCGCACCGTTTAACACCTTTGCACAAACTGTCTCGCTCTCGTAATGTCTGTCTGTCTTGCTCTCGTTCTGTCTCTCGTACCACTCTCGGTTCCACTTTTACTTTTGCGCGCTACCTGTCTCACTCTTTTCCGGCCTCCAGCTTTTCTTGCTGGAGCCCGCCGCTTAAAGGTGGGGGCGCGGACCGGCCATAGAGCCCATAGAGTTAAAGGTGGTGGACTGTAACCTGTAAAATCCATAGATTAGCCGCACCGTTATATAAGCCGCAGCGTCGAAAAAAGGCGCGGTTTATAGTCCGAAAATAATACATAAAATGAGCTCTGTATTTCCCAATGTTTACCAGCTGCAAACTTAAAGTGCAATACTTATTGATGATAATACTTTTTTACGAGTTGATATGTTGATAAA
>NW_011333040.1:20974852-20977479 GCF_000735185.1 Notothenia coriiceps
CTCTCTCTCTCTCTCTCTCTCTCTCTCTCTCTCTCTAAATAATAAACACATTTAAAAAGTGGGGGGGGACACAAATGGGATTTTGAAAAGTCGGGGGGGACATGTCCGCCCTGTCCCCAGTGGAAATTACGCCCATGCACACACGCACAGTAACACACACACGATAATCTTACTACTAGTTTTTGCTGCTAACGGGCACAATAAACCGAAAGCATGACCTCCTTGGGATGCATGTTATTCTATATGGGATGTTTTCTGATTTAACCTGGTGTTCAGTAGCAGTATTAAGAATGTTCACTATCATTTCCTGCTATTTGTCATGCAGAAACAGTGCACTTTGAATATGACTATGCAATCCAGGAGGACACGAAGCATGATCAGAAAGTCATATCTGGTATGTTTTAAGTTCCTCCTATTGAGCTACGGGAAGTTATTATCCTCGCCAAAAATATCAATTAGCTGATTAGCATTTAGATAGCATGTAGGTGTTAAAACGAGCAGCAAATGAACCTGTTGGCCTTTCTTTCTTTTTTTAATGGTGATTTGTTAAAGCTTGTAGGGGGTAGATTATATTTTAAATATCAGACAGAGAAGGTCATCAGCAGGATTCAGTAACTCTGCAGAAATGTGCAGGCAGTTAATCATGAAGAGTCACCCGAACAAAGGACCAATCGGCTCTGTCCCTTAAGTCCCCTTCACATTTAAATCCTAAACTTTGTGAACACTGCTTATTAAATACCATGCAACAGGAGAGAGTTTCTCAGCATAGCGGCCAAGTCAACAATAATCAGAGACCCCCCTCACCAGACTCCCAGAGCGCTGGACTTCCTGTCAGACCCTCATAATGGGCTGCACCCACGGAAACACAATAAAACAATAAAAACAAGCATCCTGATTCAAGCAGGGACACAGAGGACATGAGTGCAGCAGGAGAACAGAAGAGCAGCCTTTGAGTATTTAAATTAAAGATTACCTAGTTAATTAATAAATACTTTTAAGGGGTTAAAAACATAAATAACTTCACTTATCTTTCTCCTGTGCAAATGATAAATGCTAACATTGCTTACACATTAACACAATGCTAACACATCGCTATCGCCCACTGGATAATAAATATTAAAGCAGCAGTTTTACTTTCTGACACTGCATAATATTTGAATGTCTTCCTGCCTCATTTCCTGTTTTATTTTGAAATCCTCACCTCCGTAATCGGCGTGAGTCTACTCGCATGTCCCTCTCTGTATGGATGAGAAACTTCTGTTAGTACAGTGATAATGTGCCAAATTAAGAACTGTTCCAGGTTAGGCATGTCACTATCCTTTAGTCATATTAACATTAGCTCTGCTAACTTAGCGGCTATTTCCTTGTTATGAGTCATACAACAATGTAGTTCATTAAAGATCGCAATGTTGAATTGTTTTCCGTGCATGAGATTAAATCTGAATTGTTAGAATTTTTTAACAAGTGGTATGTTCCTCCCTGTCCACTTGCATGATGTCATTAAATATAGATCGTCCAATAAGAGTTTCTGCAGCGAAACACCCACAAAGGCTATGATACGTAATACAGGACAAACAAATCAACAACAATACAGCTTGAATAAGGAACATGGAACAATGGACTTTATTCAACATAAACTTAATTGTGTATGTACCTGTTTAAAATTGGACTACGATTACAGCTGCAATAATGTTTTGCAAAGAAAATGTTCTTTGTATTGTGATTTTATATTTAAGGCAACAGAGTCTTTTCTGTCCACATCTTTCTTTACTTTAATTGATCAGTATTCATAGAAATGGAGAGGATACAAAGTCTACATCTAGATTAGACAACAACAAATATATACAATTAACTATAATGCATCACGACTTGTCAACAAACCTCTATCATATCATTTCTATCACTTCTGTCAAAAAACTCACAAAAACTCACCTCTTCAATCTGGATTTTCATGTGTGATTGTTTTTGTATTATTTGACTTTAACTTTAACTATATATTTATTTGTTGTTCCTTTCTTCTCTTTTCTTTTTTCTTCACTATTATCTGTAAAGCGTCTTTGAGCACCTGTAAAAGCGCTAACAAATTAAATCTATTATTATTATTATTATTTTAAATATGGTTTCTTGGTCTTTAAACTCATGCAATTTGAGAATTCTGTTTTGTTTCTGACTATTGATATCTGACAGGGGAGGTTTCTGCATAACCTCTGATATATTTCCTGATGACTTACCTGCATTGTATCAGATTGCCTTGGATCAAATACTGAAGGGGAAGTTTTTACGTCCTTTACTTTTTATTTGGAGAGCAGCTGTGGATGCAGGGGAATGAAACCTGATGTAAAAAGAAGCAGAGCGTTTATTGGAATTTATTTTTGTAGCACTTTGGAGCCAATAGTGGAGAGAGAAAGGTATTTCACTGAAGAGATAAACAAAAAGCCCTTAAAGCTCGGAAAGCAAATAAAAGCTGTAAACGGTTTCTCACAAATCTCGTCCTCCCGGAAAAACTATGTGTCAGGAGGACCATGAGAAGAAGAAGAAGAAGAAGAAGAAGTAGAAGTCTGACTGAGTATAGTACTCTCTGTGTTTATCCCCCTCTCTCTGCAGCGTGCTCGTTAGCAGCACTTTAG
>NW_011333040.1:20977514-20988504 GCF_000735185.1 Notothenia coriiceps
ACGGTTTCTCACAAATCTCGTCCTCCCGGAAAAACTATGTGTCAGGAGGACCATGAGAAGAAGAAGAAGAAGAAGAAGAAGAAGAAGAAGAAGAAGAAGAAGAAGTAGAAGACTGACTGAGTATAGTACTCTCTGTGTTTATCCCCCTCTCTCTGCAGCGTGCTCGTTAGCAGCACTTTAGCACATTGTGTGTTAATTGATGACACAGCTGGTGTTACACAACAGAGCAGACACAGGGTCAAACTGAAACCAGAAGAAACTCAGGAGCTAATTTATCTCAGATTACTGTCTTACCTCCAGCTCATGCAGCTATTCCTTCTCATTTAGGGACAATCCTTTAAAATATGTTTTGCTGCACAACTGGATAAAAACACACAGAGTGCTTCACACAAAAAGAGAAGCTTTAAGTATTCATGTACAACTTTTGAATGTAATTTAATTTAAACTATTAAAGGTGGGGTAGGTACGTTTGAGAAACCGGCTCGATATACACTTTTTGTTATACATGTATTCCATGGAATGCTCTTAACACCCCGATAGCAATGAATATCTTAAGTGTTTTGACAAAAAATCCATAAAAAATGTCTGTGTAAGCCGTAGCACTGTAAAAAGCACGACCAATCATTTTAGCCGGCTCGGCTAAAATAACTGGATGGCCTACCTGCCTGTCAGCCTTCCATCTGTGCACAAACTTATCTCGTGCCCTCATTGGTCATGTGCCCGTTCGTGTGTGTTGGAGGAGGGGCTCTGTAAGGAAGTGGCAGATTCTTTCCGGCTGTGTATTTTCAAATTCTAGTTTCTCCAAAATTACCTACCCTACCTTTAAGTACTATTATTTACTAAGTCCTTTTCCATGCAGTAAATACATTTTTAATAAGTTTTGATAATTGTACATGTGTTTATAAAAATGTGCACTTATACTGTACCTTTTACATATTGTACCAAACTTTTTTTATTTCACTTGTTTGCTTGATAATTCCTTCTTTTGCATGTCTTTGTAGCTCCCAATCTCTGCTTTAATCTGTGTTTGTCTGCTATTTAGAGATTTTTTAAAGCGTTTTTTTCAGGCAACAGCTGCCAAATATCGCCGAAAACGCTGCTATGAGAGCGTGATATTGAACAGAACCGATAAACAACATGCTAAATTCACTATTAAAGTAGCAAAGGCAAAGTGAACTACCTTCTCCAAACTTCCTAAAGGGAGCATCATGTTGTCCAAAAACCAAAAGGCCTGTTACGTCTCAAGGTGTTTCTGTCCTTGAACTGCCCACATCATTCATTTGTATATGCATGAACCAAAGAGGTGTGTGTTTTCTGAAATGAAAGGAGGATTATCTGAGGAGGAAAGTGTTGTAGAGTCAAACAAACAGCTGATGAGGTGATTAATTATTGAGCCGTGTTAGATTGCAGAGATAATGGCCTCCCCGCCCTGATGGATCTCACTACAGAGGTCTTTGTCACATCAGAGCATCCCTACCCTTCATCGCTTTCACCCTCAGAAATATTTGTACAAATTAGACAGCCAGGGTTTACAGGGGAGATGAATGGAGCCTGCAGCTCATTCATTACTGCACAGTGATTTATTGTGATGTGATGAGGGCAAAGAGGACTCCTCACTCACTCCGAGATACTTTAATCCAAGGACTAAGTGTTGACGATACTTCATTCTGTAAAGATACAGGTTAGCATAGAGAGAAGAGGACAAAGCATTTCTCACTTTAAATCTGGACAACTTCAGTCACAAATACAGGAGGAATAAAACACTTCAAATGTGTGCAGGTCACAGACAAGTGTCTCCTAAAGTGCGAAAAATAAAGTAAAGACCGTTGAAAATCTTTAAATATAAGTATACAGAGACAAGAGGATAACGTAAAGTAAAGGTGAAATGATGTGGTCAAAAAAACAAACATTCAGCCTGAAAGATAAGAAGCTTTTCCATAAACATTAGCTATCGATCTAATAAGCTTGCTAGCAAACATCATCTATCTGTCGTTTGGTACGACACCGACAGTATCATTTATAATTTAACAGCCTATATGGTTAGAATCCTCACAGCTGTACATTCTGTGAATTTCTGAAGCTCACCTTAGAACTCCCTACAAAGTTTGTAGGATCATCCAAAAAACGCAAAGGTAACACCAGAGGAAAGTCTGCATCTAAAGAGATATGTACGTGTTGCTAGCATTCATAAAGAACAAAGTATCTCTTCTGAAAACACATTACAAAGTTGCAGGGATCTGTCACACGCTTCATGTTTGTGCAGAGATTAAGGAGTCAGAAAGTAAAAGACTAAATCCATTTCTATTACAAGCTGAACACAGAAGATCCAGCAGGAGGATAGTCCTGATCATACGAGCCAGCTCCATTAACCTGCAGCCAGGGGACGATTCAATCAGAGAGACAAACACTCCTCAGATAGACTACGTGACCTGCGACCACCAGGCAGCCTTAGCTACACACACACACACACACACACACACACACACACACACACCTGAAACTCACAGGTAAGGGCCGACAGAGGAAGGGTTAAATATAGGAAGTGGAATCAGAAAAGGAACGGGGGCGAAAAGGACTATTTGCTTTCACATCTCTCCTCCATGCTCATGCAGAGTTACATATATCTTAGCTCACAGATCACACACAGGTCTCGTGCACTACTCCCTTTACATTGAAGAACACCACGATGTGGCGAGATGTCTCATTTAAGACGGAGCTGTAATTGAATGTGAGATCACGGCTCGCAGATACACCGTTCCCCTGACACCGGCGTATCAGAGGATCCTGTTTCAAAGTGGCTTTCATGGTGTTTCATGAGAAAATGGTTAATACGCTGCGCTTAGGAACATCACAATGGGCGTTAATCCCCGTGTTTGGAGGCCTGCCTCCCTGTGCACAGGAAATCCTGGTAACATTTGATAACAATGCGATTCACTCCTGCATGTGTATGGCAGCAGGAGAACATAGAGTGAAGCCACAGAAAGACAAATGCTGCAGATGGTCAGGTATAAATCAGGGTTGTGGTCGAATTGATTTAAAATGGAGGGAAGAGACACTGAAGTCTCTGAGCTCGAGCCATGATAAGAGCTGTTTGATCCTCTAGAGATGATGCATCCTTTGTTACCTCCTTTAGGATACACCGGACCAGCCTCTAGGAAAGGAAAGGAGATAATGTCGTCCCACAATGCAAGTTATGCTTGTTATTGAGCGACAAATGTAAGTGCGCTGGCAAGGAGGCGGGGCTTATCTTCATGCAGATACCAACACCAACAAAATTAACATTTTGCATTGATTTAATTGTCATACACGAATCAAAATGATGCCAAAATAACAACATCCCATTAGAAGAATCCATGAATTAATGCTTTGGTGAGTGTGTCTGCAAGTCGTCAGGCTAAACACTTGTAGACAGGCTGAGCAGCAATATTTGGACCACATTTTTGTCATAAATCATGTTCCCATAATCTTATTTCTATGCACATTTTCAAGCAATGCATTGTAAAATTGACAAAGCAACGTTAAATAAAACTTGCAAAATTGCGTTAAAAACTTTTTATGATGAGGTTTTTGTCTTGAAATGTAAAGAATGAATGGTCTAAGTGTGGTATGGAATATCTGTTTGTTTGCTCATTAAGAGTAAAAGGAAACATGCTTAAGTCACGTAAAGAGACTCAGCTCAATCTAGAAGCTTCTAATAAGATTCCTGCATAAAGAAAATGCTGGTATATTTAATGAGACTCATGAAAATGGATTTGTATTCAAGCTGAAACGTCCTTTATTTATCCTGCTGCGGCATGTTGTGATTTGAAAAGAGGAAGAAATAAGAAGACGGACAGTAAGTCTCTCATTCCTGATTACAGATGTAGTTCTCTCTCAAGGTGCGTTCACCTGTCTGATGCAACTTGCATGATGCAGAGTGGCCTGTGTGTGTGTGTGTGTGTGTGTGTGTGTGTGTGTGTGTGTGTGTGTGTGTGTGTGTGTGTGTGTGTGTGTGTGTGTGTAAACCTGTGTCACCAGCAGGAGTTCATGTGCAGTTCATCCCATACCAAGGGACACGTGCTGCTCTTTAAGCTCTGCTGCTTTTTAAACCGTCTCCAAAGGAACCAGCCGAGCCTTCCTCTTCCTCACAGTCGTGTGTTTCACCCTCCTCTTCCTGCACACTTATAATAGAGCTCATTAGTTTGGTATTGAATAATCTCTGTCTGTGTGCTCCATTAGAGAATTAAAGATTAATTGCCACATTTCTCCGGATAAAGCATCGATTAATTACAGTGAGAATCACAGCGGAGCCACAAGATTAATGCTGCGAGTGTCTCTCCTTTAGATAGATATTGATTTTCTCAAAAAGTGTCCTCTTCCCTGAGGGGGTGGAGGGCGAGGCTGTAAAAAGCTGCTGCTCAGAGTCACAAACTGTATTACATTTACAAAATCCATTCGAATCATCATCATATGTAAAAGGTCAGAATCAGAAAATAATCCTAGTAGCTAGTGAGTGTTAAATAAATGTAGTGAAGTACAAATATATTTAAACTTGGCTGTCACATTTCAAATAATAAATATGAACCGACTCCCCATCAATATGAGAAATATCCAGAAGGACAATCTTGCTCATAAGCTCATGCTCTCACTCCTCATATGGCTGCTATGGATACTGCATTTGAGGATTAAATAACACATTAAATACCATCTAAACACATGAAGAAGAAACCCTGGACACTGTAAAGCGTGTGTGTGTGTGTGTGTGTGTGATTCTGCTCGGTGGTGTGTGAGAGGAGTGGGAGGTAAATCTACAGTGTTTGTGTGTTTCATGCTACTTCAGGACTTCTCACTGCACTGAATTTCACACAAGCCACACACGATCTACACAAAACACCAAAGTTAGTTCTGCAAAAGAATTCCTCTCAATCTATTCTCGATAATGTTACTGGAATGCATTTGCTATAGAAATATATGATCGTTGCTCAAAGAGTGAGATGAAAGATCGATACGAGTCTCATGCATCGTACAGAGCGCTAACAGAACATGTGGAAGATAGCAGTCAAAGCGACCCTATTCTGCTTCTGGGGCTTTCCCTTCCCTGTAGTGTATTCCATAGATTTTTGTACATGTAAATCTGCAAAGTTGCCCCCAGAGGGAGTTTCTATTAGAGTCTCCCCCCTAACTGAAACATCTCCATTGGACTCCTTTGTTTTCTTCTGGAACACAGTAACATCACTATATGTAACACTATTTCCCTATTGGCTAGCACTCCAACACATTGTACGTGATGAGCTAAGGGGCGGGACATCTCTCTAAGCCAGTGATTCTCAAACTTTTTTCAATAATGTTCCCCCTTTGAAAACAAAATTCAGCCAAGGACCCCCTGATCAGCGCAAAAACAATTTGTTATGGAAGAAATGCCTAAATAAAGAGGTACAGTACAGCGCTGCACCATCAGTGTCTGATTTATTAAAACAACTTTGTAACTGAGAAACACTTAAATGCTACATTTCAAATGTTTACAATCCATCACTAAATTCATGGCAAACCAATTTTAACATCATGCAATAACACTAAGACGACATTAGTTGCATTGAACTGATCTTTTTAATAACTTGTACTTACAATATAGTGAGAAACATGGGCTTGTGCTTCACTGAGGATCTTCGTCATTCTGACAGCGAGGCACGTGCACTTATTACACTTCGCGTTTTGAAAAATGTGTAACTCTTAATATAAAACCCACACTGCTCAAACTTTGTTACTTTTCCTAAAATTGGTATTTCTTTTTTTTCATTAACATAAAATAAATCTCACGTACCCCCTGCAGTACTCCAACGTACCCCTAGGGGTCCGCGTACCCCCATTTCAGAAGCACTTCTCTAAGCGGTTGGTCAATCACAACAGACTCGGCAAGCTAACCAATCAGGCAGACTAGACAGATAGAAGATAGAATGGGAGGGATGAAACCCTCTTTAATGGTCACACATGCAGAGCACACAGCACACACAGTGACATTTGCCTCGGCATTTAACCCATCCTAGTAGTAGGATGGGCGCCCCGGGCGCTATTGCACAGCGCCCAGGGAGCGATAGAGTGAGGGGGGAAGGGGGATGTCTGGTGCCTTGCTCTAGGGCACCATGGCAGGGACCTCTCCAAGTAGCAGTCCACACTCCATATTTAGGTCTGGTCAAGCCCCTACTGACTGAGCCACTGCCGGACACTGAGCCACTACTGGACAGACTGGGCTCTGGTTTCAGACAGAGGGTGAAAAGAGGTGCTGCAGCACAGGCAGTTATGAGAAAAAGAAAGACCTTTTGAACATTAAAGCATGGAAACATATCCCAGCAGAGACACTAAATACGAATATCAACCTGAACATGAGCTGAAAAGAGCCTTAAATAGTAAAATAGCTGATCCTAGTTCATTTTCTAGTCTGACCTACTGTACCTACATTACTTGCAGCCAGAGACAAACAGTTGAAGCTAGAACAGCTTACGCATGATGCAACCAACTCATACACATTGGAACTAACATTTTTTGAAAACATGCTTCTTAGTGAGGGCAAGATGAGTATGCATGAAGCAGGTGACGGGACTTTTAGCTTAGCATACTGTAAGAAGGCAAACTGAGTCGGACCAAAACTGCGCCTTTAATGTGGACAAATGAATCCTTCTCTCCTCACAGTTTTGAGCAGAGTACCGTGCTTGAGATACTGTGGGGAACACATGCTTTAATCCCAGTGAGGTTGCAAGGTTTGTTGCATACTGTAGAAAAACAAGAACCGTTTTTTTCGACGGACCACATCTGCAGGATCCTGAGATGCTGCACAGACTAAACAGTTTTAAGCAAACTGAGTTTGTTTTAGCCCCTGCAACTATTTTTATTTAACAAAAAAGGAAAATAATCAGCTTTTTCCCAATGTTAATGTAAAGAGAAGTGGAGTTTTAGGCCAATAAGCGTCACACAAAGGACCCAGAAGATATCAATCCTCTTGACACATCCACATTTTCCCCTTTTTTTGCTACACTAACCTGGACCGATTTAGATCTTCTCTAGCTTCTTGGAAGGAAATCAAATACATATTTTTCTTTCACAGAGGATCCATGGCAGACTGGATAAAAACACTGTGTCCCTCCTCACTGTGTGCAGAGAGGAAGCTGTCCTCTCGTTGTTCTCTGGAAACTTTATATGTCTCTGCTTTTATTCTCCGTCAAGGCAGCGAGTCCCTGCACGGGGGGAGAGTTTAGAGTCAGTCTGCCTGGCGTCGACAGCTCGGCTGTTTAGGGAGAGGGACAGCGAGCGCTGAACACAACAGGTAGCTGTGTCAGACTGCAGGGGGCTGCTGCTCATCCTCATTAAGCACTGAGGAAGAAGAAGGCTCCTAAAAGCTCCTCCACTGACAGGAGAGGGTGAGACAGAGCTTCAGGAGAGCTGTAATTGGGAGCGCTGCTATTACAGGCTGACCCACTGACTCGGTGCTGCAGGAAGAGGGTCTGCAGAGAGACTGGAGGAGATGGCGCCCCCGCAGACTGAAACAAAACGTCTCTGTGGGAGCAGAGACAATACAGGAATCCTCCTCCTACTAATATACATACAGAGACACAAACATGCACCAAATAATCCTGAGGAAGTGGGAGTGTGCAAGTCTCACCTCCATAATACAAGTTTGACAGGAGGGGGTCTGTGGAGGGGCTGTCAGACAGCACAGGTAACAGCAGCTCACACTACAGAAAACATGAAGCAGCACTGTGAGGAACCTGACACAGGAAGTAATCTGGGTACTCTTCAGAAATTATATTATATCTGCACAACATGGGTTATACAAATTCATATATTATTGAACATCTGACCAACCAAACCCCCTCCCCTAAAAAGAAAACACATGCAGAGCTCCTACACAACATTGAGTTACCAACGCTTGACTTGTTGTTGCAGCAGCACTCAGGTATTAACAGCAAACTGTAGCTTCACGAACACTCATTAAAGTTTTACCAACATGCAAAAAATATAATTCCTGCATTTTCTTCATTATAGCAAATAAAATGACCGTGTAAAGTTGGCCAAGTCTCACTGTTTTTGGAAACTTAAAATGTTTTAATTGGCTTATTTTGATGTGATCACAGGCTTGCTAACGTAGCTTACCTACTGTAGTCATTTCAAATATACTGACAAAACACAATGAAGAAACAGACCAACTCTGACAACAGTGACAAATAATTAAATTGAACTTTATTGAACGTCTCATTGAGCTGGGGGAAAGTGTAGTTGCGGTGGGGGGCTTAATGACAAACATTTTAATGCCCCCACACCTATCCTTTTTGGTGACACTCTCCATTATTAATAACGTTATGGTCCAATGAGAAACCTCACCTGTCAACTACCCAAATGAACAGGAGGCAGCAACACACACTCTATACACACACAGTCCCTGGAGGAAGCAATAACATTTGAATGTCAGAAATTAATAATGTTTTTATATTCGAGGCTCTTCAAAGGCCGTGATTGGCTGTGGGGACAAAGGAAATGACTTCCTGTCATTTGTCCTGTTTAAAGCCGATGTGTCTTTTTAAACAAAGTTTTTCTTTTTCTTTCATTTTTCAGCAAGATGACAGCTAAAGTGAAATCTGCTTTGATATTCTGAAATTACACATCTCCTGTAGTGTTCTCATGCAGAATGATGACGGTACACTGACTCAAACTGCAGGTTCTCTAGAGATGGTGGCAGGAACATCGATATGAGTCCTTGTCATAAAACTACTTCCCCTCACAGCGAGCAAACACAGGAGCTCCCAGAGGGGTCCTGCTCTGTAAGAAGGGATTCCCTCTACAGCTATAACATCTCCTAGGCAGGGAAGCTTCTGCGTTGGCCGACAGCTGCAAACACGCTCCAATGGCTCAAAACATTTCCATTAGGAGAAAAGGCTCTGCAGTTACAGAAACGATGCAAATATAAAAACATGAGTGTGTCAAAACACATTAAGATTAAGGAATATCTTCATGAAAGCGTTAAATAAAAGCGCGGCATAAATGAATCGCTGGAAATACAAAACGCTACAAGAAGCTAAAAACACAACAGAAACCAGGGGACACTAAAAAGCGACGCACACAGCTGGGACCAGAGCACTTGTTGACGTTCGGGGATTATAAAGTTGGCCAACTGTCACTGTAAGCACAGTAAGTCTCTTTCATAAGTGTAAGTGTTTTGTCATTTAAAATGACTAGGTTAGCTTAGCTAGCTTATTATTCAGAAGGAATAATGTGATCAAATTGTTAAAATAAGCCGATAAAATGTATATTTAGGGTGAGTTTCCAGTGCGATTGAACCTGTTAGTCAGTAAAGGAAAAATACATTTTCCATTTCCCTCTCATGTATTCACTGCTCTCTGCTGCAGGACTCAAATTGGAAACAGAGCTGTCACTGGATGTGCCACTTGTAACACAGTAATACTTGTAATATGTGGCCTCCCACCCCCTTACTGCCAGATCAGGCCAGGCTCAATGTTTTCCCACAATGCACCACCTCACTGGAAGACCAATTTGCAGCTACAAGTTAAACAACCGCCAAACATTTTCCTTGTGTAATGCATTATAGACATGTGTTACAGACGCTTGCAGGTTTGTCTGGATTATCATGTCCTGCATTTAGAGGAATAACCAGCATTTGCAGAGAAACATGAATGGACTGACGCCCTGAGGACGATGATCTCTCCCTGACACTTGCCAATTACAAGCCTCCCACGTCCCTCTTGTTTTTAAAGAGTGATAAGTGAGGCGCAGTGTGTGCAGGGGTCAGTGCAGAGACCCTCTCCATTCAGCTCTGCTCTGAATGTGTGGGCTGCGTTCAAGAAGAGGAAGTGATCATCATCATCAGAGAGGAATCACACATTGAGGGCTTCCCTTCACATGCTGCATCAGAGAGAGGGAGGGGGGAGATAACTTTTCATTATGCCGTGTAAAAGATCTGAAATATTTCTGACACGTTTTAATAGGTGGGAAGACTGAGCGGTGCAGCGTATGTCTCTCTGCTGATGAGAGGAGAAGTGGAGGTGTGACTCAGAGAGGTGACAATGAGAGGTGGTGGCGTCTGACGCTGTTTATAAAACCGCTTCCACTGACAGAGGAGTCGAGCTAAAAGATTTAAACCAAGAAGAACGAATCATGCAAAAAAACAACAGAAACATCTTCGCATGCAGCTGCTTCTTTTCCAACAAAACATCATTTCATCGCAAAAAGTGAACACGAATGGCGGCCTACTTGTATGAGTTTAACGTTAGCTAGCTCAGGTTGACTTCTAATTTATAAGCAGATGCTTTATGTAAAGTGGCAGAGCTTTGCCCGGGGAGCAATGGGAGTGGGGGTTAGGGGGGGTGTCCGGTGCCTTGCTCAAGGGAACCACGGCAGGGCCCAGGAAGTGAACTGGGACCTCTCCAAGTAGCAGTCCACACTCCATAGTTTCAGTCTGTTCGGGGATTTGAACCGTCGACCCTTCAGCTCCAAGTCCAAGCCCCTACTGACTGAGCCACTGCCGGACAGGAAAAGGGGAACACCACAAAAAAGCACAATAGGGGCTCTTTAAAGCCTTTATGCAGTAAGTGTCCTGAAACCTCTTTTTAAAATATTTCAAATTAGACTTTTTTGGATTGACGGCTACACCGACGCCCCACCTGTATGAAAAACCAAGTAAATATTCTATTATAATATTATCACATGCTTGGTGTGTAATTGAGGATTACTTAAAGAGATACAAAAAGCTATTTACTACCTTTTGATGTGGCATTTTGAATGAAGAGGACAGGGAGGAAAAGTGCAGTAAGAACAGATAATGTTGTATCTCCTCACATTACAGGCGGAGAAAGGGTCGCCCTCTGCTCAAGGCCACTGCAACAAAATGAACATGCATCAAATCAGAAGCGGCTATCACACTGCGAGTCTCTCCCCCTCTCATCAAACACACACACACACTCACATCAAACACACACACACACTCACATCAAACACACACACACAC
>NW_011333040.1:20988513-20996264 GCF_000735185.1 Notothenia coriiceps
CCCCCCTTTATGGAGGCAGAGACCCCCCCGGGAGGCTGTGATCTCCAGAGCACATCCTGAAGAATTAATGACTTCTAATGTACCAGTTAATGCAGAAAAGGCGGAACATCCATCATAACTGACAATTTAATGGCGCTTTCATAGACGGGACACTCATATCTCTCCCTCTCTCCTCAAACAACCACACATACACACACACACACACACACACACACACACACACACACACACACACACACACACACACACACACACACACACACACACTATCCTTCACACTGACTTAAATGTTTCTGAAGATACATGAAACAGTGAGGAGGTACTGGTGCATGAACAGGAAATAATCAGGATCTATCTGGTAATTAACGAGTAGTAACCGAGTAATCTGCACATCAGGAATTATTGTACACGTTACTTTATGCTATATATTAATGAACCACAGTCTGGTGATTAGTTCCTACATGTGTGAATCGTATTTCAGTTGCTAAATGGCCCGTAACCAATAATTAATCCTAGTTACTGTTTGTATATCCCATTACACCTCACCGTTACTTACAGGTTAATAACTGCAGAGGCATAACATGCAAAACAAACAATAGGTGGAGACACTAAAACACTTATAAGCTTTACTTGTATTTGAATCAATAATTGTGGTAAGGGATGTCCAGAACTCACTTTTTAGATTAAGGTTTTCCCCTTTTGTTCGGAACTCCATTTTTCTATAACCGTAGCTACACTAAACTTGGGATCCCCCAGTCAGAGCTGGTTTGATGTGGCCAGGGAAAAGAAAGTTTGGGGCTCTCTGCTGGAACTGCTACCTCCGCGACCCGACCACGGATAAGCGGGAGAAGATGGATGGATGGATGGATGGACACTAAACTTAATACATAAGCAGGTTGGTACGGAACTACATTTTTGGATAAGCATCCCCCTTTTTGTCCTTTTTTCTACATGCATCCTTAATAATAATAACCTGTTGGATTATAATAGGTTGTTCGCTCCTTCTCTGTCGATGATTGGGCCCTAATAAGAATTTGAGGGATTACAAAAGGTCCTCCGCTCCGACATACATACAACACAAGTGCACACATCTCAACATAAAACCCATCCATTATTGTCCGTAATGCAGCAGACTGAGGTAAAGTTTCTGTTGGATGTGATTAAGAGGGGCAATATTCCCCTCTACAGCTCGCACAGACAGCTAATGTCCCTGCTACCCGTCTGAAATGATCTTCAGAGGACCGTCCAATCATCGGGGTTGTCCAGCGATGGAGACCGAGCCACATTCAGCCAAACGAGTCGGCGTTTCATAATGAGAGCTACATTTATCATAGCCCTGTGCTCAGTCTGAAAGCAGGAGGAAAGAGGATAGTCTTTACTCTGCTGTTTCCAGATAACACAGACATAATTGAAAAGTGCAGGAGACAAAAACTCTGCAGACTAAAGTCTCAGTGTAGAGGCTGGGAATTAAATTACTGGATAAAGTGTAAACAAACAGATAAGTAGTTATTGAAAAAGGTCTGTTATCTTTCTCTGTGCCTTGCTAATATTAACTGAATGTAAATATATGAAAGGAATGTCTTTTAGCGGTGGTGACGTGAAGTCATATGACCGTGCTGTAGTTCCTCTAACGTTAGCTCCTACTACAAAAAGCATAAAGTGTTGTGAGATTACCGCTGAACAAAACCTGTATGTATCATAAACGTTTGTTTCCCACAGAGACTAGTCTGCAAAAATCCCATTGAACCAGGGAAACGCTGCCTTCAGGGTCCAACACAGAAATCCCTGCAGCTCTGTATTAGGATGCAGCTTTATCTCATCTGTTGCATTCAGCCTACATCTTACTGACTTGTTAACCTCTAATACAGGGATCCACTGATTGTGTTTCTTACCTGGATTTACTTTGTATATTTTGTGAAAGAATCTGGGCCTCCGTTGGTAAATAGTTGTCTGTTCTTTATTTGCAGGTCCCATTATTATTATTATTATTATTATTATTATGAAGTGCCACTTTCCCCCTTCTTCTCCAGTAGGACTCAGATGAGGGTGTAGCACGTTTCCTTGTACATGTGATGTTTTGGTGTTGTTGTTTTTTTAGTTTTGTTTCTTTCTGTTAACTGTCAAGTGGGAACTAACTATCTAGTATGTTTTTTTGTTTCTCTTATTATCCTACAATACTGCTATGTTTGGCTGTGAATAAGAACATATGAAGGACAGACCATCTATTTTTTTTTTTTTTTTAAAGGGGCAGGTAATATAAGATTATTTTCTTCTCCCTGCTCCTTTTCGGTCAATGGTGTGTTTATAGAGACATGTTATGTAAACAATTGTTATACATTAAGTTATGCATACCATGAATGGAATAAATAAAAATGAAATGAAAAAGACCATGCAACAAAACGGTCAAAACAACCAGTGCCAAAAGGGAGCACTCCCTGCTACTATCAACAGCAGCCTGACGGGTGGAGACGGATACACCGCTACGCACTGAAGCACAAACACTGAAAACATTCACAAAGGTATCTCCAAACTAAACCTCCAGCCACACAAAGACAAGAGATTCAGTATCACTTCCAGCTGTCACTTCCTATACGTTATGCTTTGAGAGCTTTAATACAAAGTGCATACAACTGAATTTCCTTCCATGGAGGATTCAATCTGTGTTCCTGAGGACACCACAAGCCCGAGCAGGTCTCAGCTAACAGATAAGCATGTTAGTATCGAGCAGGAGGAGAATCATTGGCATTGACCTGCAACACGATACAAACACATTGGCTAACACTAAGACCTGCCGTTTGTAAGATAGGAACACTATCAGTCACATCTCTGCATTAACACCAGGGTTTAATGTGGTTGTGTTGGAGGGAAAATAAACAGATGCTCATGAGCTAAACACGCAGGAATCACAGAGAATAAAGCCTTTTCTTTAAGTAGCTGGACGACTTAGAGCAGCTCATTTAACCCCTTTAATATTCCTCTCCTTGCCTCAGAAATCAGAGGAAATTAATGCCACTATCTGTATCACTTCTCCTCTGTGCAGAGCACCTGCATGTGAAATGAAATGAAACACACACACACACACACACACACACACACACACACACACACACACACACACACACACACACACACACACACACACACACACACACGTTAACATCCATGCCATTGAAGTGACATTACTATTGTCATGGCAACAAACCCTCTCCTGCACAGAGAGCCTGCAGCCTCCTGCTCCTGGAGTAAGGTATTGTCTCACATCAGGAGAGCTCGTTCAGTACCGCCGCTGCCGTTAGCATGTAGCACGGAGGAAATGCCCGGTCATTATGATAGATAGAAATAACTTTATAATAATAATCTAAACTAACAAGTTTCAGGTGATTATGCACAGATGAAAACATGATTATGATCAATCAATCAATCAATGTTTATTTATATAGCCCAATATCACAAATGTTACATTTGTCTCAGTGGACTTCACAGTTTGTACAGAATATCAGTATGACAATACGACACCCTCTGTCCTTAGACCCTCACATCGTACAAGGAAAAACTTCCAGAGAAAACCCACAGTTTAAAGGGAAAAATGGGAGAAACCTCAGGGAGAGCAACAGAGGAGGGATCCCTCTCCCAGGACGGACAGACGTGCAATAGATGCCGTGTGTAAATTGAAAAGATAATACATTTGCAACATAGGTAGTCCAAATGTTTGGAAATGCATGTGTGTATAATAGGAAGATGAATCCACGAGTATATTGGACTACCTATGTTGCAAATGTATTATCTTTTCAATTTACACACGGCANTATGTGACCACCTGTTGCAAGTTTTAGGCGCATTTTATTCTTAAGCAAAAGTGTCACATTTAATAAACCTATACCCCTGCACCGCAATATAGAATAGGACACACACACAGAATGTATACAACTGAGTAAAACATTGTTCAACAAACTTTGATGACTTTTAAGTCTATGAAAGGAGGATTATACCATCTACATACTGTGTAGTTGAGTGCCACCTAATCTGATCGCTGAAGCTGCCTCAATAGCAAGCAGCATGGGAGAGCACGTCCCCCTGTTTTACACCTAAGAACCGACCTGTTCTATAGTCATTGACCTGTCCTGCACACATGCACGTTTATTGAAGGACTTGCGTCATTATTCAATTTAATATGAATACTTTATTTTAGATTTAGATGTTTTGCATAAAAAAACAGTCAAATCAGACCAGCAGAAAATAAATATTTATAAATATAAATATAGTTCCTAGTTAAGAATACTAAAATAGAGTGATTAGTTCACTGTGCTAATGCTCTGTGATGCTGTTAAATTATTGTTTACACTAGTAATAATGTGTCTTTGTTTTGTCATGTTAGTCTATGTTTTGAAAAACCTGTCCATCAAGTTGGGAGTTATACTTGAGTTTCAACATTGCAGCTTTAATTGTAATAAGGCAGTACTATTAATAACATAGAACACTTTCAATCCATCCAAATGATCCATTCATCCATCCATCCATCTGTATCACCTTCCATCCATTCATCTGTATCACCATCCATCCATCCATCCATCCATCCATTTGTATCATCTTCCATCCATCCATCCATCTGTATCACCTTCCATCCATTCATCCATCCATCCATCCATCCATCCATCCATCCATCCTTCCATCCTTCCATCCATTTGTATCACCTTCCATCCATTCATCCATCCATCCATAACACCATCCATCTATCCATCCATCCATCCATCCATTTATCCATCCATCCATCCATCCATCCATGTGACAGCCATATATTCAGGTCAGGTTTCAGTTGGCAGTCAGGGCAATCAGGTAAACTTTCCCCAGTAACTTCCATGCAGCCACACTTAGGGGGATCCCCAGGTGCGTCCATGCCAGCTGGGAGATATAGTCCCTTTAGTGTGCCCTCGCTTTACCCCGAGGTCTCCTCCAATTCAGGCAAGCCTAGAACACTTCCAAAGGGAGTTGACCGAGGACACAGCAGTGCAGAACTACCCAGTTTGCACAAACGCATGGAAAAAGTGCTTTCACCGGCAGCATCCAGGATGTGTTTTGAACTGAATGTTGCATGAAATGAATGACAGCAGGCGGCTGTGGGCCGTCAGCATCAGTCATGTTGATAATACAAAGAAAAGTGGCATCTCATAAAGGTTAGATTGCAACATGAGCAATGCAAGCTTCGAGAAGAGGTCATAGCTGTCAGGTGTGCAGCTCAGGAAAATGAAATAGGGTTTTCATACCAGTTCTCTTCTCAAATGAATTGAAAAGAAGTGTCTCAGCAATAGACAGCATTTATAAAATTATTCACAAGTCATTTTCTTGCTGCAATGATGTTGCTGTATGTTCTCTCTTCATACTGTTATATACTATCAATTTTAGCCAGCAAATATTAGTGGCTTTTATATGACCATTTTGGGTTTGGTTTAGCGATTTCCAGTTGTTTGCCTCAACGATTGGGTAAATGTGTCAGGGTAATGGTATGAGGACCCAAACGCAGTAGAAAAGGGAACCAAGAAGTAATAACAAAAGGCGAGCTTTATTCAAAAGAGCTGATTACAAAACAAAGAAAAACTAAGAAACACTAATCGGGTGGAACAAGGAACAAGAACAAACTCACAGACAGGTAGGTAACATTGACGAAAACATGACGAACGAACAGGGAGCAAAAGGGAAGACAAGACTAAATACACAGAAGGGTAATCACAGGACAAGACACAGCTGGGCAGGGGAGGCAGAAACACAAGGGCAACAGGTGAACACAATGAGACAATCAGACACAGGAGGGCAAACCCAGGAAGGAAGACCAGACATAGGGAGAACAACATTTCAAAATAAAACCGGAAACTAAACACACACAACTAAGAATCGTGACAACATGTGCCTCTGTTGTAGTAAAAGCCAAAAGAAGACAAAAACACAAGCTACTGAAATATAGATGGCTAAAGTATTGACATACAACATGGGCATACAATACCATTGCCATCAGTATTAAAGGAGAAAACATGTTTTCCTTGAGGCAAATATAAACCAGAAATACTGTTTTGAAGAAGTGTTCATTTGTACCATGGGAAAAAAATGTAATAATATTTTCCCCCCTTTCATCCGAGTTGTGGACCTCTGGCTTCGGTTGCACAGCGGTTTAGTTTATCTGACTTGTATGCTCTCTGCTTATAAAAGATGCATTAAGCGACCGTTTTATTGTGCGGAGGTAGTTTTTATGATTGAAGCAGCTAACTGAAATAAAACATTGAAAAGGGAAGAGCACTTATAATTCTCAACCAAAAAAAACCATATTCAGACAGATTGATGGCTCACACAATAACAACTAAATAGAAAAATGCAGCACGGAAAAGCCAAACCTTTAGTTAGTGGGTTTTCTGCTGCTCTGTTCCATGTATGCCGTTAGCCCTGGTGATTAAATCCAGAGCCGGATGTGACAAGACCACCGCAGAGCAGCAACACTCACTCCTGACTCTGTGGAAACACTTTCATGGGGAGTGTATTCGTGTGAAACAACTGTTTCAATTTATGTATGTAAAATGTATCTGGCACCAAGATAGCATGAGCGATCATCTCAGTTCCTGTTTACTTTTTGGCACAGTCGGAAATAGACATAGAAAAATCACCTTGACTACACTGTTGCACCCCACAGAAGCCTAACACTGCGCCTGTGATATGCCTTTTATAATCTTGATTATGTTGTCCAGGAGTACAGTTGCCAGGGTCAGGACGGGGATGGCAGAGATCGAGCAGGTCAAGGTGTTTGCATGCATGCTCGCCATGAAGGTTGCCAAAGTGTTTAGTTGTGTTTTCCATCAAGATACATATTGTGTGTGACAGAATGTAGACGCTGCACTCAGGGCAGCTGTGAAGAGGATGCAGCAGCTTTTTATCTGGTGATGTGGCCTTTGTCTTGTCACATTTTCATATAATCATTTAAATAATATATATAGATGATGTCTTATACTCTGATTGCCTTTTACTCGGTTAAATTGTATTTTTAGTATTTTATGTGTTTCACAGAGACATATGGGTTGACATTTCAGGAAGGGTAAAAGGTGGATTTGCAAATGGTTAAGGACTGTGGGGTTTTATAGTTTGATGGTGGGGATGTTTAGAGAATGCCTAAGAGAATTGATGGGTGCGACCAGTTGGCGATTCTCTCTACTATATAGTGTGACTGTATGCTGTGTTCTGGGTGCAAAGCCATTTTATCCTTTGAGGATGAAATTGCTCTGTTCCTGCATTTGAGATCGATTTCAATTATATATAGACTTTCTTTATTACTTTATTAAAGTAATAATTTCCGCCGCAGCCTTAAAATGTGTTAAATGTTTAAAAATATCATAAGAATAGTTTGTAGCCTAAAAATAAATAAAGATTATACAGTAAACACATAGTCCAGCTGATGACAGAAACTATTGTGTCAAACCACTGTTTAAACATTGTGAAAAAACTCACACCTGATGTTGAAAATCAACAGATGAAAAACAGACATTTCCTTATCGTGTTAGTGTACTGTTTGTGCATGGCTTGATGATAACCCCTTTGTGTACAGCATGCACATCTATTATGTTATTTGACTTCATACCGAAGGAGAGTTTTGGTGAGAAATAATTCTACAAAAGACTTAAAGGGCCCATGTCATGCTTTTCCGGTTATTACCCGTCCCCTTGTGTGTTATGAAGGTTTTTCTGCATGTAAACGTTCTGCAGAGTCAAAAACCCTCA
>NW_011333040.1:20996309-21010315 GCF_000735185.1 Notothenia coriiceps
GTACGATCGATTGTTTACAGATAAATCGATCGATACCGGTTTACACACCGATAACAATTAACTTTTATATCAATAATAATGGACAAATTCATTCTATTTTCATTGGAGCAATAATGAATTAGCATCGACACTGTATCGTTCTATAGGCTAATTTCGACTCGAGGTGTCTATAAATGCCATATATCATAGTAGTGACCTCACTAGGTTTGAGCGCTGTCCCCACCCCTTTGTTTTTGTCTGTAGGTGTGTGGTGTATTCGGAAATGCCTCGAAGATCCCTCTACTAGAGTGCATCGAAGTTAGATTAGTTTTCTGCACAAGTTACCGTAATGTTACTCTTTTTTCGCCAACTTAGCAATAGGTATCCAAAAATTGCAGAGACATATTTTTTTAATAAAAGTAAATATTATGTATTAAGGTAAAAATACAATTTTTAGCGTCTCTTTTTCAATCGACGATTACTACTGGCGCGGTCTCACCGACGACGAAGGCCAGACCGATACGTCCGTCAGATTGTGTGTGGGTAATGGTTTATTCCTGTATACACCTAAGGGGGTGGCTAAGGTAACCGAAACTGCAATCTTTACTATACAGTACAGTTAGGTCGTTCCCCCGGTCGATCGTCTATAACCTTTTTAGGTGGGTTTACCGGGGTTTCCTCCAAAAAAGACACGATTAGACAGATTTTTCCAGTTTATAGTGAACAAAACGTAGTAGACACTATGTCTCCATGAATAAATATTACAACATGAAACGATTCTAAGGAGGTTCCAATCAAAAAGTGATATTCATGTTTTATAGAAACCTGCAGTGAGTATTAAATGTCAAAAAATGTTACAAGTTAGACTTAAAAGAAATTTTATTTTTTGTAGATATAAATAAGACTGAAAAGATGTAGGTTGAGTGTGCCAAAATAGTAATGCAAACTCTTTTTTCTAAAATTAATTGGGAAATTCTTCCCTTCTATACCCAGTAGACAAGACCCTTACAAGTAAAAGCTCGGACTTTGGACTTTTTGTCCGAGTCCCCCAAATTGTCCAAAATTGTCGGATGACAATTCCTGAACGTCAATACCTGAAACACAGATGAAAACCGTCACTCTACATTTAATATTTTTGTAATAACTACACAAAAACATTCGTCAGACCCGAGAAGAGTATGTCGGTCGAGGTTTGTAACGACTAGTGAATGATTTTGTATGCAAAAAACCTATTTCACTGAGCGTTAACGATTAGGTTTATCGAGTAAAAAGCGGACCTTTTTACAATAGTGTATGACAATTAAATTTACGAATTTAATGACAAGTGTGTGTGTGTGTGTGTGTGTGTGTGTGTGTGTGTGTGTGTGTGTGTGTGTGTGTGTGTGTGCGCTTTGTAAGAATATATAATCGATGTTTATATGGCGTAATTTAGATTAAATATATTCTTATAATTAAAGCTGTTTAATTTTGAGAAACAAACCGGAAGTTTTATTCTGAAAATCCTTCATATCCGGTTAGCATTAGCATGTGGCAAAACATACGTTTTGAAACCGTGAATTGAAGGTGAAATGACATGTGGTGTTGTACACTAAACACACTGTCTTTAACACTCATTTATTGACGCTGCAATACTGTTATTAGGGAATGTTTAAATAACCACAGACATTAGAATGCTGTAATTAACATCAGAAAAACAACAGGAATTGCCTCGGACCCGCCCCCGTCGACGACGACCAATAGGAGAAGACTACAGTTGTTAAGCCGTGATGGAGAGGGAGAATCGATCTCTTCTTCACCCTCCGCTGACCCAACGCGAACAACAGCTGGGAGACGGGGAGCCACCTACTCGCAGATTTCATTGTATATCGCCTCATCATTTGTTTAATCAAATGCTGTTAACTTTTATAACTTCCTTGTACTCTTTTCAGTGTATCCTAGTCTCGGGGCTGAAGAAATCCTAACAGTCTGTCATGTGAAAACGTTGTTTCCGCTCACTGAGCCTCTCCACTGGAGCAACTGTCTCTCTTTCCAAACTGAAACCGCAGAACAACATTTGTACAAGCAGAACAAACAGCCCTCTGACTTTGTCTCGTTAAAAAAAAAAGAGACCCGGGCAGATTTAAGATGCACCCAGTGCCAATCTGCATGCTAAGGCCCATCAATGTTTCATGGCCCTCACACTAGCACTCACAGCCAGAGGGGGGTAATGCAAAATTGATTTGTGTATTAAAACTGCTTAGCCAAGCAGGCAGCAGTGGGAAGTGTTGTGATTACCCCCCCAGGACTGGAGAAGGCCACCAGCACTTCAAACACTGTGTCACAGCAACAGAGATTGTCCAACAAACATTTTCTTTTACAAACCTGATCATGTTCAGGCTCCATACTGATACTGCCAGAAGAATATGTAATTATTTATAGCAAGTAACAGTTGATAGAGAAGGAAAGATGACGTTGCACATTACAAATCTACACAACATCAACAATGTTAAAACACGCACACAGCCTCATTAATTATTTATCTAAATACTGCCTTAAATGCCTCCATTTGACTCCTTAGTTTACTCTCGTAACATAGTGACATCTATGACATGTATAAAGGGCTTTACATGGGAAAATACTCTGAATTATGTCAATATGAAACCGGATGCAAAATTCCGAACCACTAAATTAAATGTGTTGTAACTGAGCTAATGCCTTTGGGCTGTTTTGGTAGTGACAAATGATTTTGTCTTTATATTCAGCCTCATTGCCTCACGTAATCACAGGACCTGTGTTCGTGTTGTGTTCACAGACACTGACCTTTGTGCAGAAAACACACCTGCCTGCTCACACATCACCAACACATGCATATTTATCAGACTCTCGCCACCTCAGAGGAGAACACATGCATTTATATTATTTGGCTGGATGAGATAACACGATCTGTGCACAGGAAGAATACTTTTTAAATTATTTTATTTAACGTTATCGCAAGTTGTTTAACAGAGAGATAAAGTTGTGTATAATGTTCTGAAAAACACATTATTTGTGAGGAATCATTAAGTTAAGGATTTACAGACTTTTGGGCCGGCACCAGTGTGAAAAACTACTTCATGGCATCCCCATAAATTACATACCCATCATCTCAGCCTCCCACATTCTGTTTGACAACTCTTAAAAGCACTTAAAGGTCATTTCTGCTCCCCGCATGAAAAGCTCACTCCAATAAAACTTGTCTAATCGTTATTTTCAAAAGTTGGCAGACGTCACTGCTGCAGCCAGAAAACAGGCGGTGAGTCACAGAGCGTGATGGTCAGAGTTTTCCGCTAAGAAATGACATACCCTCATTGTTGCTGGTGGCGTGCACGCTGCCTTTAGTGCTGATGCATGTCACAACACGTCCTCCAGTGAAGGGGGAGGGGGGGGCTGACAGATAGTCCATTAGGCAGGATGCTGCCAACCGCAGGGGAACATGTGGGGAATACGACCAGAAGCATTCAAGATAATGCTGCACACACATTATAATGATCCAGGCCTACAAAACTCGTCCAATTGCATGAAAGTCCTGCCAATTAGAAACAAAGCATGCAAAACAGCTGGAAAGAGACATAATGAAACCATAAAGAGCTAACATTTGGGGCAACACAACCGTATAATGAACAAAAAGAGACTCACAATTACTACAAATGGTATCAAAATGAACACAAGAGACAAAAAAGGACCACAGAGAGACTCAAAATCCCTAAAAGACAAACAATGACCACAAATAGACTACTACAAATAAAACTACTTAAAAAAGTCAGGAAAACTTCAAAGACACTTACTAAGACAAAGAGACACAAATGAGGGGGTGGGGCCTCAACGAAGTCTCCTAATTGAATTAAAGTTGTGCGAGGTAAAAACAGATCCATACACTGCAGTCGGTGTGTCTCCCTGAGTGTATATGTGTATATGTGCAGAAATAAGAATTTGACAGGAAAATGGCAGCGTGTTGTGTGACGTTTAGCACAAACAGCTCTAACAAGCTGTCATTTACCAGGCCTACCATCATACAGTATCCCCCCCAAAGTCCTCATCCTCGTGTTGAGGTGTTGTTTCTCAGCATGTAATCAAAAAATCACAGTGAAATAGAAGCTAAAATTAGATTCACAATAATCCTGCCAACACGCATCAAACACCACCTCATATACAAACAAAAGCAAACTAATTAACATCTAATTAAATCAGAAAATCTTTGAAAGGCATGCACACATTTGTAGTTTAATTTAGTCTAAATGAAACCTAATGTTAACAATGGCAGTACTCATACAATCACGTTCATTTCTTTTGTGTCATTTTTTATTTATTTCTTTATGTGCAAATAAAAAATTATAATAACAAACAATCAGAACGATGTTTCTCTAAGTGGCTTTGGTGAGGTTTTTAAACTGATTTCCTTTATGTTTTACAATCATTTGATTTGTCAAGTAACCCTTTGTAATTTTTAAGTAGAAACAGAAGGTTTAAAGTTTATTTTGATAAAAAAATGTGCAAATCTTTGTGTTATGATTGTGGACCTACGGGGGCCGACATGTACAAACATGCTACAAAACATTTCCATTAGGAGAAACACGCTGCAACTTCAGAAATGATGCAAATAAGAAACACAAATGTGCCAAAACACATTGAAATTGAGAAACATCTTCACCAACTTGACAACACCTGCACAGCGTTTAGAAAACATTCCGCAACTTGACGAAACATGCGCACCGTTTACTGAGAGCGCTTTATAGATTAAACGCTGCAAGAAGCTAAAAACCCAACGGATACCAGTGTTTTGTTTTTGCAGTGCTTTAGTAGTTTAGGTGGGCATGTTTTATCAAGTAGGGTTAATCTTTTCTAAATGCTGCGCATGTGTTGTCTATTTGGTGAAGATGTTCCCTCATTTGCATGTGTTTTTTTATTTGCATCGTTTCTGAAGCTGCAGCGCGTTACTTATGGAAGTGTTTTGGGCTATTTGTTAGCACCTGTCGGCCACCATATAGAGCAGTGTTTTAATACCAGAGATTTCTCTCTTCAGAGGTCACATAGGATGTATTTTCTCCATGGCGCTAGGTAAGAGCTCTGTCTCCAACACGTGGAGGATCTTATCTAACCTTTCCTGCCTCATGAAATATTCAGCATCCTAGCCACCAATCTCCTCCGGAAGCTGCGTCCGATATAGACGGGAGGAGAGAGGAGGAAATAGCTCTGGACTCCTGCACTGTATGATCAGTATTATCACCTTATTCATCATCACACAGTCTATGGAGCTCTGAGATCAGAGCCGACGGTGAGTGACACAGATGTCAGGATAAGAGAACCACCATACAAACCCCCTTCTTCCCAAAATAAAAAACACAGGACAGGACGAGCTGCTCAATATAAGACAAGACAAACATCTTCTTCGTAAAGAGACTCAAGATTGATCTCTGCTCCCCCATGAAAGCCATCAGCTGCTCCACCTCTGTGCAATGCTCGGCACATTGCATGAGTCACATTGATATACCCCCCCACCACCTCACCCTGAGGGCTCACAGCAGGGTGTCTACTCTGCTACTCTCTGATATCATCTCTCCTCAACTGAGAAGCTGCAGGATTGTCAAAAAGAAACAGAAATATGGACATGCTGTTGTGTTTCTTAATTTCCCCCTATACATCCACTTCTTGCTGGTATGAGATGGCACTAACCTGTGAATAGGATCAGTGAGGATCCATAATCACATTTCCTCCCTTTCCTCATCTCGGAGCAGCCCTGCACAATGAGAAGAAACAGAAAAAACACTGTCAATAAATATCGACAAACTAAATAAATAATACAATATATGAGTCTTGTAATGAGTATGACTATAATGATTCCTGAAACCCTGATATGAGTCTTAAAACCCTGACATGAATCAGCATTATGATTCCTAAAACCCTTGACATGACTCAGAATGTTGGTACTACCTGTCTCCCGGTCTGGGGGTCAATGGTTTTCTGAATGTGTTTATGGTTATCAGCCTGAAATAAGGTCTGTGGATAACACAAGAGATTCTAACATTTTTGTTCTATTACATAAGATAAGTCAGTAAACACCACAGTGTGAATTTAAAAATGGCGGTTGCTAACAAATGTCTAAACGAAACTACAAAACGTCATCACGCCCAACATTAGCCTCCTTTAGCTTAGCGGTGGTGACGGAAAGTCATGTGACCGTGCTGTTTCCTTTATAGCCTTACGGGTTAGTTTCGTAAATCTTTGTTTGCCATAGAGAACATTTTCTTCAATAATCCAACGGAGATAGCCATTGAACCAGGAAGATGCTGCCTTCAGGGTCCAACACAGAAATACCACAACACTGCACTTTCTGGTTGAGTTAAATATGCAAGCTCTTTATCAACTGGCAATTCATGCAGGCGGTGGATGTATGTTGTTGCCATGGTTTCTGTGTATGAGGTACAGGAAGACAGACACACAAACAGGCACACACAAACACCTTGACCTTGCTGCAGATTACATAAAAAGTGTGACAGCATATATCAGGAGTGTAATCGATACCTGCCGAGGGAAAGTGAAGTGAGGCGCAGACTGATGAATGATCTGAAGGAAATCAACATAATGACTTCCATTTACTCAATAAGAAGATATTAATTGTCTGTGTGACAGATTAGAGGCCTGCAGATAGATGGCTTTCTGATGGAGTAATGAAATACATATTAATCCTGCTCCTGTTGTGTCCACGCCCTCACACCAGCAGCAGTATCACACACTCTGTTTTCTTAAGAGTCCGACGCCTTCACAAACACTGACGCCCCCCCCCCACCTCTGCAGCCCTCTGAGGAAACTAATGAAATGATGAATTTGTGAGAGCCACAGGCTGACGGTGATGAATCCTGTGGTGTCTCACACTAATAGCTCTGTCAACAGGAGGACTCTCTGCAGACCAGGCAATCATGCTATCTGAGGTTTGATGCCCAAAACACGAGGCTGTGGATATCACAGAGGCTAATCCAGCATTTATTACCCAGATACAACAGGTTACGGAGTCTTTTTTAAACAGAGCATTTAACTCAAAGTAAAATGTTCACTCTGGATGCCTCCCAGCCCCAGTGAATTTGAAGTAAAACATTTCCCCACATTCCATGTCAATATTTACCTTATGTAGCCCCGCCAATGTTCCCACTTCTTATTTCAGTTAGCCACTTAGCTTGTGAACATTAGCTAGTTTGTAATGGGACGTTTGCAATCTATCTATAAATAAAAGTAGCTAACGTTCACTAAATTACCTTAGCTATAACATATAACAAGCTGGCTAGCAAATGTTAGGAAACTTTCATCAAAATGCGTTATCCAGGAGCTAATTTAAATTAAATGATTATTTAACACCCCATGTTTAGACTTTCCATGATGTATTGTGTATACCCTTTTAATTGTTTAAGCAGACCAGGCGCTCTCATACAGCCAGCAGCTCCTCACAGCTCCAAACATAGCTATACATTCTCAAAAACATGTTTTTTGGATAAAGTAATCACATATTTGTAGCATTATCTAAACAGTTGCTAACTACATCAACCAACACTTCGATTGATAAAGTAATCTTTTAATTATACATCAACGTTCAAGCAGCAGGTTTAAAATAAAAAAGAAAGAAATCAGTCGACAAAACACTGCATAAAGAATAAAATATGAAATCTTTGAATTTATATATATAATTCTTCCATATCCTACCAATATCAACATCTTATTTTTGACGTGATGAATACTCAAACTATACTTGTATCATTCAATATATATACGATAAGGTTCAAAGGAACATTGACACACACACACACATTTTTGCATCTGAGAAACAACAAAACATAGGAAACTATTTAAGATGCTTCTAGCTTAACCTGCTGCATCATCCTGTGCGTTTCTGCTGTTTGCACACATGTAAGAAAAGCTGCTGAACTTCTGTGCGTGTGTGTGTGTGTATGTGTGTGTGTGTGTGTGTGTGTGTGTGTGTGTGTGTGTGTGTGTGTGTGTGTGTGTGTGTGTCCTATACTTGTATATGTATGTACTAGTACGTAAGTTAGTTACGGTATGAGAGTAATTGATCTTGGACCTCATTCACATTTCAGTGGATCTGGAGCCTCAATTGTCCCTTGCAGTCCTTAATGAGGGCTTCTTTAATGGCACAATCAAAAAATTTATCTGCAGTGTGTGTGTGTGTGTGTGTGTAATTCTGCAGTGTGTGTGTGTGTGTGTGTGTGTGTGTGTGTGTGTGTGTGGCAAGGACTATGATTGTATGCTTGTGTGCTGGCAGCGCGTAAACAGGTTGCTGCTTTGTCTCATTTACAGTGGAAATATGCCACATGTGTTGCAAGTTGCAGACAGAGAGACCTCATCCCCATATTTTATTCACTTTTTTTTTTTTTTATAGCTGTAGTATTGATTGTTTGTGGAGAGCCTACATCATGCAGAGTCAATATGAGCTGAGACTTCTTGAAGGAACCCTGACAGCTTAATTTTAAACACTTTGATTCCCAGTGTTTGCATTTTAAAATGAAGTGTATCCAATATCCATAACGCCGCATTGGAATGGTTTTATATTACCAAATCCCCTCTCAGCCGGTGTAAATTAAATTAACCTGTCAAGGTGCTGTTAAGCTGGGGAATGTTAGATATTTAGCTAGCGAACGTTAGCTATTTAGCTAGCGAATATTAGCTATTTAGCTAGCGAACAGCAATGTGGAAGCGCCCTTGAGCCGGGGAATAATAAGCTTAATAGAAATAATTTCACTAACTTTTTCACAAACAAAGTGTGTTTAGCAGTCCTGTCATCCCTGGACTGATAATGAATTAAGAGATGGAAGAGGATGATTTATGTTGGGGAGGTTAATTTCCTTTCAATATGCTAACCTGCTGCAGAAACAAAGCCTGCCCTGTGACCCCGGCAACCATCTTTAATCCTGCAGCGTCCTGCGGTCAATATCTGAGGATTGATTCACTGCTGCAGTCAAATAAACTTTTACATCCATTAGTGAGACAGCTAAGGCTTACTTTACATTTAGATTACAATCAATTATCTCCCGACGCACGTCTCAGGCTAATGTGGAAACACAGAATGAATCCACGATATTCTGTGCAGAGCAGGGACGTGCACAGAAACTTTTGGGGGCGGGTGCTCAAGTGAGAAAAAGGGCACTTCCCATAATCATTTATAAAAAAATATTTTAAAACAAAAAGTTAAATATAGTTGCACATCTCTGAGTTACTGCCAAATTACTCACACTCACGCAATTGTTTAATACACAACATAATTCTACAAAATAATCAGCTAACACAGAGACAATGGTCTTCTTTTTTTTAAATTTTGCTCTATTTTGCTCTATGTTAACTTTCACTCTAATGGAAATAAAACTTTCAAGAAACACATATAAATGGTGTTCATTTTACCATGTCTTCATTCATCTATAGATTTAAAGCTAATTTGCATTTAAACATAACATTTCAGGGGGAAATACTGACTTGACGTAAGTAGGGGAAGTTGTGAGGTTTATCCTTTTCACCTGCAATGCCTGGGTAACTTCAGGCAAATTAGCGCATTTTAATTAGGCCTAGTTAACGCCTAATTTGCATATCAATGTGGCAATTGTGATGACGTTATTAGATACACATTTTACTGTATTCACTTTAAGTGTCTCCCCTCAAGTACAGTAATGGTATGGTTGTATGGTTAACCAGGTAGGGGCTTGGCGCGTCGTCGTTGGACGCGGGGCACTAGGTCTACCGTGCGGGGCCTTCTGTTCGTATAAGGGCTCTCGGCTGGCTACCCAGTTTGTGTGTAGCAGCGACTTTCTCTCGTTTTTAGACACAGATTTGAGTTGATGTCGACTTCTCGAGTAATATTGGTCGACTGTGTACATCTAAATCATACAAACCAGGAAAAGGATAACTCAGTAATGTTACAGGAGTATACTCTAACACCGGTAACGTATAGGGTTGGACGTCATGTGATGTCTCTACCTACGAACATTTTTATAGGTTAGTCACATCCGAGACATTTACGAATTCCTTGAAGTGGAGAATACGAATGTACATATTACAAAGCTTACTCGATCGGTGAGAGAAGAGAACTGAGGAACGAATTACATTTCCTCAGTTTAAATGACAATCGACGCGTAATCTCCTAATGTACTTGTATTAGAACAGGGGTGCTGAGGAGTTCGTACTGCTGTGATATACATTATATAGTACGTGCCCTCACTTCTATTTCTACACGCTTTTTATCTTTGTCGGATTTTGGTAGTATATATCCTGCGGAATCAGTGAACCGTTATAGAAATATTCTTCCGGATACTACCATTCGGCACGTCGGGTAGGGACGACTGTAAACTTGCGTCTGAAGCTGTAAAAGGTGAAAGTTCGCCAACTACTCATTCCACGGAGTCTGCTGTTTTCCTCTTAGAATTTTCCTATGTTTCGGACATGATGGACAGAGCCAGAGTAGTAGTGCTAGATGAACGTTAAGTTGGGAATGTACGGACTCGTACGATCCAACCAATCTGATCGCGTAATCTCGTCCGTACTTGGCGTTAATCCTAGGTCTCCTTCAGAAAATAGTTTAGATTCTTTCTCTGAATGGCGCTGTGCGGATGCGTACGTGTGGTTTCGTAGATTCGTACTGTATGCTCGTGTTAACAGTGTCTAACTACTCTGCATCACTTTGTAATTATTCTACTTGTGTCCGTCTCCTCTCTCTTTGTATCTAATCGTCAGCTACTACTCTGTACTCTCGTTTTTCATAAATAGAGCGGTTAGTACAGATATATATAGGGACTCGGTTTACTGATTATATACACGCGATCTCTTTGTGGCTCACCGAGCGAAGTTAAACTTCGTGTTTTCTTTCAGTTTTCCTATCTAACTATCTAATTACTGCGACACTACTGAACTGTCCGCATCGTAATTATTTCGTAGTGACTCTACAAATCGATCCGGCATCTCACATTTATAACGCAGAATAATTATGTATTTTCACGGGACGGAGTTGGTGTTCGTGTCAATGATAGTAGTCAGATCTAGTCCGAAGCTACTTTTAAGGGCTCTTTTACTCGTATAGTAGAACTGGCAGAGATTGTTGCAACTCTTTTTAGTCGAAATAGCACTAGCTTATCGATTTAATATTTGATGTACAGCATACCTTACATCTTGTTTCGTCTAATTTATATCTGTAATTTGTTGTAAAGCATTGATAGTATAAGTGTTGTTATACTACTCAAATGCCATCTGACTGTGGATCTTCTCTTGTCATTTGTGATTATTATGTCTGGGACATAGTTTGTCTGAAATATATCTTTTATCCAACTAAACTTAAACTCTCTCTCTAAATACGTTTTTTCTTTGAAAATAGAGATATAAAGACTCGGTATACTCCCCCGCCATAAGTATATAGGTGTCTAGGGTACGATTCCAAAAAGTACGTGCTCGCTATATAATAGATCCTCTCTCTGTTGGTACGCTTATCTCCCCTATGATTGGTTGATCAGCGATATAACCAGTACCTACATACAACCAGATTATGAACGGCGTAATCTTGCCGTCTTCGGTGAGTACCACACCGATGTAATCGTCGATTTTTCCTAGGTATTTCAGTTGGAATAGGATCGTTAAATCAGTTTTCTGACATTTTTCTGATACGTCGGGGAAAAGTCTAAAGTCTATTGAAGATTCTCTAAAAATCGTATTTAGTGTCCTGATACCTCAATTTCAATTATTAGAGGATTAATCACCGTTTCTCTCTTGAAATCGTTTGTTTGTACCTAACTTAGCGTATCGAAGGTTTCCAACGAAAATAGAGCAAATAGATTACGTTAATTGTGTCAGGAAATAGACTAATGTCTGATGCCAATAACTTGTTATAGCGATCTTCCCGTATGAGTGCGTCCATGTCATCAGACACTACAGTACAGACGAGAGAAGGGATTAGTTTGCATTACGCGTATAGTGATCGCCTCATTTGATATTTTCATCTCTCTGGCCTATCTTTATTAGCACGCTTTTTTGTCGAAATTAGCCTCTAGAAACATACACGTCCTATGTTAATTCATTCTCAGTACACTTGAAAATAGAACTCAAGGATCATCCTCAAGACTCTATGCGTTGGGGGTTCCAGTCTGCCTGCGGCTTGAACCCCGAATTTCCAATTGTGTATAACGTTATCATGTTTACTGGATGTAAGAGATCATAAACGTCGAATACGTCAGTTATATGTGGTACAAGTATAATTCACGACTCTATACTTAATTCGAGCCAAATTTCACCAAACTAGAATCTCATTCTCATCTTCTGATTTTAGCAACTTATATACTCCACATTTAACTTTATGTAACCTAATTCTCAGTCGTCTTAACTCAATAATCTTTTCTAGTATTATGATGAGTCAGGTCGATCTCAGTCCTGTGCAAAGGAGTTTCTCTTACGCGTTGGTTTTCTACACAATAAAAGAGTTTCTCTTGATGTCGATTATGTTATAGACTTCGTATTGTCTCTGAATTCAATATTAACGTCTAGGAACGTTCAATTTAAATAGGTTTGTTATTCACTTGTCTGATGTCACCTTGCCTTTTAGGTTTTTTGTTTCTTCATGATCCGGTGAGAAACTGGAATTTGTGACAGCGGAGACACAATATAAGTCCTGCAGGGAAAGATAGTCGACACGTGGAATACCCATTTATGTCTGGATAGTTGGTTACTAGTTTATTTTTCAGTCGGCTTAAATTCAACAACTGTACGTTTCTCCTAGCGTATTACGAGATTTGTCAGGGGTCTGTCTATAAAGCTATTTTTTGCTCAATTTTAACGATAAGTAATTACTCAGTTCTGTCTAATAAGTTACGTGGGATATATTCTTAATCTCTAATTGGTGGAAAGGAGGTGCAGTGCAAAGTCCCGCGTTATAGAGACGTACACTCCTAAGTTTGACGACTCTCAGTGATCAACAATCTCGATGACGAAGAATTGTTAGTACCAGTGCATATACCGCGGAATTCAAGAAAATCTGACAAACTTCCTATATACTACAAAAATCTTTCGTAGTTCTCAGCCAGGATACTTGTTTATAATCAATTTTACTTCGTCCGACGTAGGTAAATGCTCTGTTCTATTATGGAGTTTATAAAACTATAAAATTACGTGTTCAACACAACTATCTGGAGAGATAGACTCTATCAACGAAAATAACTCAAAGTATATTTTATCTTACATAAAAACGTATAAGTTACTTTTACGTGAGGAACTCATATGACTCTTTGACCCCTACCTGTAACATTGATTAGTTATCATCTTTTAGGAGATTCGTCTGGTACTGTTAGTACATACCACTATAATTACAGGAATCTCGTCAAACTCGCGAAGTTATAGACCTAAGTGCAGTATAGACAACACTTATAAACAGGACTCTTATTAAAACCTCTCATGTTCTCGCTTATCATTGAGACAGTGTAACGTCGTGCGTACTAAATTCAGAAAAGTAATGAGAATTCTGCATCGTCAAGAGGCAAGCGATCCCGAGCTGTCCTCAGCCGTATATATCACTCTCTTACTCACCCAGAACCTGCGGACACTCGAAAGAAAGCACGTGAGTCTCTTCTCTACTGGAAAAGGTGGGGACAAGACAGATTATCCTTGTTTACTTATATATATCGATCGACAAACGCGTGCGAAGGAAATGTTTTTATTAACTACTTTTTTATTTTTGTATGTCCATCCCTCTCTAATTCTTGTCACTTCAATCGTACTAAGAGATGGAGGAGGTGCAGGGACCTCTCAGCTCGAGAGTGTAGAATAGTCGTGTGTCCACATCGTGGAGTGTTGAAATGTCAGGTACAATACTCCAAAAAAGAACCGAATAAAACTTCCACTACCACTACTTTCTAATGACTTGACGGTCACGATATCAATGTCGATAATCGGTCTTTATTGTTAATTATCAATTTGATTCCGTCGATCGATTACATATCTATCGAGGTTCATCGATTCCGTTAAATAGTACCGTATGTCCGATT
>NW_011333040.1:21010360-21010579 GCF_000735185.1 Notothenia coriiceps
CGGCATAACATGGGACTGTAAAGTGGGAGGTGCTTACACCTGTGTCTGAAGTGACTGCCGATGACTGTCTCACTGTGCAGGAGACGGGGAGGGAGGGTAGAGAGAGCATCGGAACTTCACTGTCTAATCTCCCGACCTGATGTTTTTATTTTGTATTCAATCAATATATTTTTGGAAAGGGAAACTGTGTGCAAACAACAGTAGATATATTCATTTATA
>NW_011333040.1:21010624-21017164 GCF_000735185.1 Notothenia coriiceps
TCTTTCTGTGAGAGTCGACTTGCCTCCAACGCCCATTCGTTCCTACGCTACTATTAATTACAATTAACCGTATCAACCTGGAGATGTGCGTCTGGGGGGGGCGGGGGGGTGATTGACCAGCTCTATAAAGCGGTGTGTAATGAGGATTAACTGCGGTACAGATAACACATCCTGAGAAGAAGATTCACATTATATTAATGGTCTCGGATCTACCAATTTTATACGACATTATGGCGCTTTTGATTTAGGCAGAGGACAGATTTACAGAAACATAAACGTCGGGTGTCGTGCCAACGGTTCGTCGCGAATAACAACAAATCCGACCGGTGAAGTACACAGCGCAGCACAAACTGTCCCACAGCCCCCTCTGATAGTGAATCGCCTCCGCACATGAAAGCTGTAGGCCTATAGCTGTCAAACTGTGATCACCAGTTCAATACATTTGACAAATTCGACTTGGTTTCTACACTTATTTGAATATGTATGTATTTATTTCCAAAAATTATTGAAAAAAAAATTTGCTAAAAAAAAAGGGAAATTGTTTTCAAAAAAAAATGTTTGCCCATTTTTTTTTTATAGGATATGTACATTTTGGTTAACCGGTTAACCGTTTTTTGGGGGGTCGAATATTCGAATATACATTTGCTTTCAAATTCCCATCCCTACAGCTAACTACAGTTTAATGTCTCCAATCACATTCAGGATACAAGATCAAGAGTATATTTATAATATCACCTATCTCTGGTAATCAGATGATGCAGATTGTGCATGAGGGGGTAATCAGACACCAGGGAAATCTATCATAATAACATGTGACTTTAACAGGACAAAAGCACATGGACTTAAGCCATTATCCTCATCTTTTCCTGGAGTTGTGTTAAGGAGAATACTTTGTTGCCAACAGGAAGGAAGTGAAATTAAGTAGTAAGGATGTGGGTGCTGATTTCTGTCTTCCTAAGCCTTGTTTCCTGCCATCTGGGTTCCTTGACTATTGTTTCAGTACCACACATCCTGCTGCTACAGCTGGACGTCTCAGTACAGAGAGGAGAGAGATGTATGGGCAGAGAGACACAGGGAGGGAAAAGGGAAGAATACTAAAAGACATACTGTAGGTTGGGATGCCAGGACAGACAGAGACTGAAGACAAAGGGGAAAAAAGAGAGTTGAAAACACTTACCCTGTGAAGGGTCACTGTGTGCTGTTCCCATATGACCGTTTCCTCCATCGCTGCACTCTGCAACACAACAGACAAGAGGGAAAGGGTCAATATCTTGAGGCTGACTTATATACTCATGTTTCCAGTATATTCAAATCCAGTTTATTACAATAATCCTGCAAGAAAGACTGTCTTTGAGAAGCGTGTAATGTGTTATTGAAGAGATTAAGAATGAAAGTCCATGGTATTTCTTAGGCAGTAGTAAGTTGTGGTGTTGTTTGGACTGCATTATATTGAATGGGCTAATGTTACCTCCATGAGAGGCACAGAATATTAGAAATACCTGCTTCTTTAATGCAATATAATGAAGACACTTGCAGTGTAGCATACAGTACAGCCTAAACAATTATCAGAATAAACTCAACCCATTTTTCAAATACATTATTTGGCTTTTTAGACATAACTATGTAAGGTAGAGCAGTTGTCTTACTGTTGCTAGGGAGTGACGTGTTTCTAATGTTTCAACAAAAAGGTATGAACACGATATAACCAATTTGAATTGAAGCCAAAAATGATCGACCCTATATTACTTTTTATTATGTATGTATTTAATAGTGAATTCTATTGTGAATCTTTCTATTCCCATATAGTAGAACAACCTCCTGAATGACGGCACATTTAACCATCGCGAAACACACACTTGTATAATGCAACAAAATGTCATTGACTCGTGAAATTCTGCAAACAAAAGATTGTTGAAATGTCTCCACATCCTGTTCAGTTTCAGATGTTTGGCTACCAGCAAGCTAGACTATATGCTTTGTTGCACGACTAAATCCCAGAGTCCTAAAGGTCTACATGTTCAAAGATTATGACAGCAGCATGAGTAAACAGCCGGCAGAGACTGAATGAGGTTCAAAAGACTGACTGAACCTTTGGATATTACTTCTGGATGGGTCATCCCAGAGAGCTGAAGCAAAGCAGGTATTTAGCTGTTCCTCTGACCTGCCACACTGGATTCATCCGATGCCAGGCAGGCATCTTTTGCTTTCACTCATTCTCTTGTTCAGTTACATCATACAGGATTTTCTTTATGCTTAATTCAACTTGTAGTGTAAGCTTTTCTATCTTAATTACTCCAGAAATCACACACTGTACTTCTATCAGATCAAACAGACACTCCTCAATGTTTTCAGGTATATTTGTTCTTGTTTAACTCCAAGAGTGCCATGTCCCTAGCTTCTGAATTAAAGCTTTCCTCTGCTTCCCTCCAGCTGGAGAAGCTACACTTCTGTGTGTCTGTGTGTCTGTAGGCAGTGGTGGTACAGCTGTCTGTGGCAGAGTGCTGAGCACAGTCCAATGTGGCAGTGGAAGGAAACATAAACTCCCGCACACGTGGCAGGGTGCTCATTTACAACAACCTTTATTATCAGATTTGTTAAATAACACACCATGCCCTCTGTCCACCCTAAACACTACCATTGTGATAATTCCACTCCCTCACCCCTTAATCATCAGCTAATCCCCAAACCATCTAACCTATCATCTTCAACATGACCATGATCATTACTGTCATCCCCTTTCCTAAACACAGCAGGTTCACACTCCCATGCAGCATGTGCTGAGCCCACAGAGCAGGAGACAGCTGATCGGAGTGTGTCTGGTGGTTTTAGACATGGCCAGACACAATGCTGTAGATTTGTTGGGAAAAAGACACGCCTGAACACATAGAAGACCCATTTCCTAATACTTACATTTGTGCAAATATCAAATTTAAAAAAAAACTATGTCATTTGACATTTAAACAAGAAGTAACTGTTAAGATAGGTGGTTATTAAAAAGAACTATAGGTCAAACATTTAATAACATGTGCTTTTTTTTTAAAAATAATTTATTATTTGACACATTTTCCAAGCAATACTGCTTAGAGGTTCTGGCTTCTCAAATGTGAGAGCCATTTATTCATCTTAATAAATAAAAAAATAATGAAAGGAAATCTTTGCTTGTTGGACGACGGATAGAACAAAACAAGATATGAGATCTTGGTCTCTTGGAACTCGTAGTGGGTATATCTTTTTTTAAACTATTGATTGCTTCATCAACAAAAAACAAAGAAAAGGGAAAAAGAAAACATTATTTTGAATACTCATTTAAGTTAAGAGTTATTTGTGCCATCATTACTGTTGGGAGTGTGGTGACCTACAGGGAATGCTCATGTAAATGCAGCAATGCATGGTTGTCCAGCAAAGAAGTTAAACCAGGCTCAAATTTGAAATATTAACTAATCTTTATTCTTAACTCTCCAGACGGCATTAGTTCCTGCAGCTCGGCATCCTAGATCATATTTTATTTTCTCAGTAACAGTACCTAAACAAAACACAGGGACCAACACAGTACCTAAACAAAACACAGGGACCAACACAGGCCCTCGCCCCGTTTTAACTCGGGTTGGGTTTTCAGTCTGGCCCTGTAGGCTGTTACCTATGCTGCACTTACTTATATATATATATATATATATATATATATATATATATATATATATATATATATACATGTCACTTAACCTGACAAAAGCAAAAAAGTCAGTCTTTGCAAAAGAAAACGGTTGTATTTATTTCCAGAGAAATAACAAGTGTCCCCTGTGTGGGATGGAAAATGAACCACACTTTATATTCTACTGTACATTATATCAAAATCTTAGATACAGGCTTTCTTTAAAGTGTCTTCAGAATTTCCTGATTCTATTTTTGATATGGATGATAGACATTAGTACCTGTTTCAATCAGTTTGTGTTAAATGCCAACCAACAGTGTAGGAGGACCCTTTTTGTTTGATGTGTGGTATGCACAGCTTGTGACTCACAAGCTATTTTGTATAGCTTTAATGTCTAAGGAGATTAATTGTGCTCACATTTGTTTTGACATTGTTTGACTTTGTTTGAAATGAATGGAGGTGTATTAAATGTATTATTTCGCTTGTTATGTTATTGCATCCATTTTAGCAGGGCACCTTTGGGTGCATGTTGCTTTGAAAAAATAAACTACTCAGTTATACTTATTGCATTGTAATTGGTCTGCTTGTTAGAAGCTATCATAAAAGGTACATACTGTAAGTGAGATGTTATATGTACAGGCTAGTGCTTCATTTTGTTGTGTCAAAATCCAGTCAAATGGATGCTGTTAAGTGAGGAAACACATTAGAATTATAAACCTAATGCACATTAACAAAGGATTGCCTCTTATCTGACACAAATTTGTTCCAGCTATTCTAACATAAATGCCGGATGAGCTACACGTGCATGTTACGAAGAGGGTATTTAAGACGAAGGTGACGTTAAGTTTTAATCAGTACAGACTGTTCTCCTGAAACAGTCTCAGGCAAATCATATAATTGCTCCACCACGATACCAAACATTTGAAAATATCTTCCTCGTTTGTTTGCTGTTCGCAGTAACGTACAGTCCTTTCAGTAAAATTGCCAGACTTGTCTCTAATGCCCATGAGATTGTACTAAAATATGCATCCAACTGAACAATCAGCTTAAAAATAGATACATTATACAGCAGATGACGCTGTTTGGGTGAACTTTAAAAGATGATGAACGAGGGAATTGGTATATTCATCAAAGTGTTCAGTGATTGATAATTTAAGGGTTTAAGCGACACACAGTTTATAATAGGAAGCAAATTCAAGAGGAAAACATGTTAGTGCATTTTATCATATCATTGTTTTGTAAGGGAAACTAGTTATGCAGATATTATGCATTGTCACTCAAAAAAATCATCTTAAAATTATGATTTTATGTTAATGAAAAAAACTGCAGAACCATTCCCTGTCTGCAATTGTTTTACCTAAAAAAATATTCATTGGGTTGGAAGTCAAACAACAGTGAGACGAGGAGAGGAGTGGGAAATACTGAAGGGGAGATGTTTATCCCTACCCACACACATGTCCTCTACAAAGGAAAGATAAAGAGTGATACATAAACTAATGGATCCTGAGCACAGAAAATGATTTTTCTTTGATTTATTGTGGCTAGCAGGGGTTCAATGGAGGAAAAGGGTCCTTACTTTGTTCATCTCTTATTTAGACCAGCAGTTGTCCTTCACTAAGCCCCACCCCCCTAAGTAACTGTTACCATGCCCATCAAACGTTCCATTCTAGAACGGCATGTGTCCATTTCACCATGATAATGATGGACAATTTACAACTAGGGATTTATAGTGATTTTTCGAACAGTGGGTGTTTGTTTTCACACTAAAGCAATCCAAACAACTGTTGATTTGATCAGCTGTGACTTGATAAACACTGATTACGTTTCCAGTGTTTTGTTTTTTTAACAAAAACATTGCAAACTTGTTTACAATCTGCAACACACGGCTCCACATATTATGTATTCCATGTTATTGTCTTGTGTGAATCGTTTTATTTTGGCGTTTTATATCTTCCATACACATAAAGCTATACTGCATGCTTATCATTGATGTCACCTCATGATGTATTTCATACTTTTATACTGTCACGGTGCAAAAGAACAAGTAATTTGGTCCGTTGTCTGTCCTAAGAAAAACATTTAGTTGACACCATGTCCAAGTATCTCTGTGAGGGTTCAGAAAAAACTTGATACAAATACCTGCTGTGGGGTTACAGTCAGGTTGATCGTCAGTGCTTAAACATCTAATTCTTAGATATCCAAGCAATGTATTAGTGCTGGGTTGTATATGTTTGATATTGCACTGACTGTAAGACTTTTGTCTGTTATTGATTCATAAAACTGTGGACAGCACTGAGGTTTTTAAAATGGTCAATGAATATAAAGATATAGACTTCATCTCACATTGTTCAAGGACAGCCACTTGTTTCACAGGGTAACTTTGAAAAGGGTGGATTACTGAGCACACAATTAACCTGTGTTCCTGGTTGTTTTATGTATCTATCATTGTTGTTGTTCTTTTTCTGGGCATGAGTTTAAGAGGGTCTGTGTTGACCCTGACAGCAAAAGAAGGCTTTAATAACAGACATCTAACTCTGGAGGGAGCTTCTGTTTGATTTCATTGCTTGAGGCAAAGCTGTCTGAATATTACCCCAACTCCCCCTGAGCCAAGGCGGGAAGCTCCATCTCACTGTCTCCATTCTTCATATTTGTATTGGCAGCAGTAGATCAGGGCTTTTGAGTGAAACTGGATGTGCGCTTTTGTGCTGGAGTTGCGTGACTTGAAAGAGGTTAGGCTGAGAAGGGTGAAGCACTGTCTGTAAGGGGTTGTTGTGTGTGTGTGTGTGTGTGTGTGTGTGTGTGTGTGTGTGTGTGTGTGTGTGTGTGTGTGTGTGTGTGTGTGTGTGTGTCCTGCGCGCGTGCGTGCGTGCGTGCGTGTGTGTGTGTGTGTC
>NW_011333040.1:21017204-21031503 GCF_000735185.1 Notothenia coriiceps
TACCCTTATTACTTATCGTAGCTGCACAGACAAGATATCCGATTAAAGCTGAGGCTCCACAGATTATTTAGGTATATAGTATCATCACTGAGTGATCCGAACTCGCTACAGGGGAAGCTAACTCAGACATTACAACACGTACCTTTACGTAGCTTTTACAAGAGATCCTCTCACCGTAGCTGTTAATCTGATCAAAAGACGTGTTCAATGGCATTAAAACGAGAAAAAACGCGGCTGAATCGGTTAATCCATAGGTTGATAAAGTTCCTGGGCAATAATTTTTTTAATTTATAATCCATAATTCAATTTTTATGTAAAAATCGGAGGGTAAAAGTTAGCTGCTAATGGTAGCCACCAGAGTTATCGCAGCTTCCGGTCTTGGCTATGCGGCAGTATAATACACACACATGACCAAATAAGGACTATGTGGGAGTTCCCCTCGATTCCATTGGCTCTGACGGTTAGAAAGAGATGTCAATCAGCAAAATCGAACAAGGGGGGCCAGAGATAGGAAAAATCCACCCAAATGGCCCCAGAAATGTTTTTTTTTTGCTAAATCTCTCTAAAAATGTCAAATATCACTTGTTTTGCATCAATTTTGATACAGGGTACTTATTATATGTTGTACTTTGGATTCCTAAAGCTTTTAGTCTACTAACCCATCATCCAAGGTTAGTTTTCACTATAAGTACAAAATCTATATTGAATCTGACTTTTCTACATCCAACTGACAGGTTTATAATTACTTTGAGAAAAAAGATGATTAATTTAACCCTTTTAGAAGGGAAGATATGGTCATTTGTTCTGGGAATGTCATTTTCGAGCCTGAAACCTGAAAAACTGGCTTGGGGTTTAACAGGTTAATTTATAGAATTAAAACTCATATTTACACCTAGCCTAGCTAAACACCGAGCTATAATTAACACTGTAAGTCATTCAAGCAAACACTATCAGTATCCTTTTTTAACTGTTCTCAGCACAAAGTAGTGCCACTGGCTGCAGGTCAATAAAGACATTAATGCAAATAAATACTTTTTTGGACCATTCAACAAATCAGGATTGCTAAAGCTATTTGTTTCTCTGTGCTCCTCTGCTTCTTTCATTCTTAAATGTCTGCTGCAAACAGCTCCATAAGCTCTGACTGTGTGTCTGTCTTCAGTATATTTTGGATGAGAGACTTTTTGGTAATCCTTTCTGGATTAAAAAGACTTCCTCTAATACCTGCGAATGCAAGTCAACCACACTGAGCAGGTAGTGCATGTAAGGGAGGCACACACTGAGCGGAGATGAAGAGACAGAGAGGAAGAGCTTTGGAATCCCTTTTAGACATGCTTTTAATTCCTCTGAAGGAATACCAGCAATATTTAACTGGAAATGTCACAGAATGTCAGGTTGGGAAATGTCAGCAGGGAGGGGCTGCAGGGCGACCTCACAGCGGCCCTTTAAGATGAAATAAATGCGCCTAGAGATGTCTTTTTAGGGCATGGTTTCTACTTTTTACACAGGCTTTTCATTTTCACAGCAGCAGAGAAAAATGAAGTCATGAACTGAGGAGCTGGGGACAAAGATTATGTGTCATTTCCTCAATGCACACAGTAAATGTTGACTCCTTTACATTAAGCAAGGAGTAAGAGAAGAGGAGTGGCTAGCTCATTCTGAAACATTTACATGTGAAAGCATAAGGAGGTGAGTTCCTTGAAGTCATTTACAGTAGCCTACACTGATTGGATATTTTTACAGCATCCATCCTCTGTTAGTGACTGCAGGTTGGGATATGGCAATGGCCCACAATCTCATATGAGGACAATTGTAATGACTCAATTAGGAAAAGGACCAAAACATACTAAAGCTAATGTGGACAGTTTATAATAACTCTCAATGCCAGAAGTGTAGACACATGTCCACAGTGTTGACATTTATAAAAACAAGTTTGCCAGAGCTCATTGAACCTGTCAGTGTGCTAGCTAGCAAATGTTAGCTATCTAGCTAGCTCTCTCTCTAAATTGTGGCTCTCTAATTAAAATTGGAATTACTTAACACCTTATGGCCTGTGTCCTCCGCTCAGGCAGTGAGAGTAATTATAAAAACATTGTTGACATGTTTTTTTTTAAGCAGACTGCTGTTAACACCGCTTTAAATTCTCAAATATAGGTTTTTTGGATAAACTAATCGCATATTGAAAATATAAATTGTTAGTTTCTTGCCTGAAGAAAACAGAAGTACCACCACATGATACAGCAATGTGGAAGCGCCTTAGAGTCCGCAAATAAGATGAATAGAGGAACATTATTACAGAGCAAAGACAGTTGGGTCCTAACCAGCTCCAACAATACATGACAAAGCAAAGCACTGATGGGTGGATGTCTACTCAAGTATACAAGCATCCTGTATTCAACACATTCCCAAAACACTGCTGGACACTGGAGCCATGCTAAAAAAAAACCTCATGAGCTGGAAATCTGTAGCAAAGCAACGGGAAACATAAAGCGACTGTAATCCAAAATCAATAAAGCTGGAGACAGGAACAGTGGCACAGTTTAGAGATTTCTGAGAGTCGTTCTCTCTCGCTGCACCATGCAGGGAACATGTTATCAGGGCAGAAAGGATCCACTCACAGCCACATTAGCCTGAGTGCTAGCTGTCAGTTCAGATATGCCTTAGCTGCGCTGCAGTGCATCAGGACATCTCTCTGCTCCAACTCCCTGCAGACATCCACCTCAGAGCTTTAACATTAAGGACATTCCCATCAACAAGTCTGCAGAGTTTTATAGTTTCCAATAATGCAGATCATTATTAGCGTAGCCAGTCATGCTATAATCTGTCTGGCAAACCAACAAGAAGAGCAGAATATTACATGAATGTTGTAGAGCTCTCTGGATCTATGTGTTTCTCCAAAGAGACATGATTAGATGTATCACAGGACGTAAAAAAAAAAAAGACTAAGAGCTAAAGATCAAATATCGTCCACTTTACTTGAATTACATGCAGGCACTTACATTGTTTCCCTTAAATATCTATTGCTGGAAACAACATTTGAATTCAGTATCCAAAAAGAAAATGCTTTCATAGGTGTGTGTGTGTGTGTGTGTGTGTATGTATGTATGTATGTATGTATGTATGTATGTATGTATGTGTGTGTGTGTGTGTGTGTGTGTGTGTGTGTGTGTGTGTATGTATGTGTGTATGTATGTGTGTATGTGTGTATGTGTGTGTGTGTGTATGTGTGTGTGTGTGTGTGTGTGTGTATGTATGTATGTATGTATGTATGTATGTATGTATGTATGTATGTATGTATGTATGTATGTATGTATGTATGTATGTATGTATGTATGTGTGTGTGTGTGTGTGTGTGTGTGTGTGTGTGTGTGTGTGTGTGTGTGTGTGTGTGTGTGTGTGTGTGTGTGTGTGTGTGTGTGTGTGTGTGTGTGTGTGTGATAGCTGGATGCTCAAACCAAACAAGAAGAAAGCCTTAAGAACAAAGTCATGTTAAGCCAAAGATCCAATATCGTCCACTTTAATTTAAATATGCATGCACTCACGTTGCATTACACATATATTGGTTTTCCTTACATTGCTTATGTTGTCAAGAGGCAATTATTACAGAATAGCTATTGCTGAAAAATCAATTACCAATATTGATATAACCAAAATCTTAAGGATTAGAATTTTACAGAGCAACTCCATACAAGAGGACATATCCTGCTCATCTTTAGGTTCATATTTGTATATTGTGCCTGTAATGTGACATGCTTTAATGTTTAACAAGGTCTTGCCACAGCACCACTTTTCACCCTCTGTCTGATACCAGAGCCCAGTCTGCTCTGATCGGTTATCTGGCAGGCTCAGTTGTGATTGGTCAAGCGCTTAGAGATTTCCCTTATATCACAGAATAACCTCTCCAAAATCTGACTTTCCAATGAGCTTGAACACTATTTCAGGCTAACACAATGACTTATCACAATATAGGAAATAATACAGGAATGACTTCTCCATATCAGAGTCAATAACTTTCTACAAACCTTATTCAAAACCATGATAAAGACAGACTAAATTAATCGTTTTCTGTTTGGATTGAAAGCCTTCCCCTCAGGTCCCTGAGTCAAATGAAAATCAAGTTTGTGAGGACGAAAGATTTGACGCCAGCAGAAATTCAGAGTGGCTCAGCGCGGGTCAGCCAGATATGAGGTGACACTAAAGGCTGTGTGTGTGTGTTTTCCCTCCCTGCACTATTGGTGGGTAATCAGATTAAAGGTGCATTATTTCAAGGCCCTCGCCCTTTAAATGTGATAAAGTGTAATCTGCTGTCTGAGGCAGCGCGCGCCGTCCTTCCTGAGGTCAGACTGCAGGAGGAGTCCAGAGTAAAGTAAAACTCAAATGTGTGGGTGTTTCTGATTAACCACTGCTGTTAAACACATCATACCTGGAGCATTTGTTAAGAGAAGGAGGAATAGTACAGCGTGGGATGCAAACACACATCTTTTTTTATGTGATGTTTACTTCTGATGAAGTCAGCGTGGACACGAAGGCGTGCAGTGACTGCGACCTTGAACAACGAAGAGACACCTTATCGTTGAGATGCACTGCGTTTAAATCCTCCCACATGAAGAGGCCATAACATACTTTAAAGAAATAATACCCATTCAGATAATATCTATATTACTGCTACCTCTCACGCCATGCTGCTTACAGGAAAGCTTTCAAGTCAAAGCCAAGAAAATATGTATATTCTGGGAGCCCTGCATTATCTCAGTGCACTGCTGTTTCTGCTGAGGCTATAGATACAGGAAGTGTTTTTGGAACAGATTAAATAATGCACTTTATCAGGACTGTATTTCCTTCGGCCAGTGTAAGATTTTCTTTATTTACATCTCCTGAATTTAAATTTTACCGTGGTCGACAGGTGCAAACGGCCCATAAAACAAAAACGCGCAGCATCTTCGGAAACGATGCAAATATCAAAAAACATTCAAAAAAAGAAACATTTCACTCACAACTACTCGTGTACCTAATTTATTATCATGATATTAAAGCAGAGAGTCTGCAGCTGATTCATCTTCCTCATCCTCCTGACCATGTGTCCATCACACCCCGTTTCCTGGCTCATTGCTCCGACATTAGTCCAGAGAACAGGCGTCAACCTCTCAGCAGAGGGACTTATATATATATATACAGTACGAAGACGAACAGAGAATAGGGCATCTGCTGCTATTGATTTTTCCAGTCTGCTGTGAGTCAGTGTGGCTATACGTTTTGTAAGTATCATATTTTCTGTCTTTGTCTCAATAGGTCTGAATTTCAATGCAGCAGGGTCTTTTGTTCTGAATTGCACTTAAAGTTCTCTGATTATGCACATTTGAGTGAACCAGCAGTCATTTTCTGTTTAATGACTGCATTGTTCTCCTCTCTGCATGCACATTAACTTTGATTGTATAATAGCTCGGCTTTGAAGCCACACTACGTTTGCCTTTATGGTTGTTCATAAATATTGACCACAGCTGCACATTACCGCCGACGTTTTTAAAGTGTTCAGTAAAACAAAAGCCCTTTAAGTCGGGGGAGGTAGGATCTAAATGCACCAGTTGGAGATATATACGGAAAGAAACAGCACATTTAAAGTTGAGATTCTGGTGAAAGCTATATGCAAAAAACCTTCAAATTAAAAATACTATTTTTACAAATAAATATTTACTTTTATGAGGCTATGTTGAATCAGGCTTTTGTTGTCTAATGTCTAATCCAAAATGTAAGTTATGTCCTTAAATATAATTTGAGGTATTTTAATTTCTATGATACTCATACTTCTACTCCGTTGAAATTGGAAGACAATATGGCACTTTTTACAGCACTACATTTATTTGAAAAGCTTAGTTTTTAGCTACTATAATAATAACAGTTATATATTAATATTATGAACTTCACATTAATCTGCTGCAATTGAAACTCTATCCACATTAATGCCTCAATAATAAGAATTCTGTGATATAATATCTATATTAAATAATGAGTACTGTTATTTTGGTAATATATTTTGGTATATAACCCGAGCCCAGTCTGCTCTGATGTGATTGGTCAAACACTTCGAGATGTCCCATCCCTTAGCCTATCACGTACTATGTGTTGGAGCGCAGTAGAAGCGCTATGTGGAACCTGAACCCCCAAAAATAATCCCTTCTCCCCGTCCCAAATGAATAGTATATATAGTATGATAATATAAATACAAAGACGGGATTTGTTTTAGTGCAGTTTGACCGAAGCAGCTGTCGTGAAGAATCTGCACTTTATGTTGAGCCAATCAAAACAACAGGATGGCTCTCCTCACCACCATGTTGAATTTGCGTTTGTGTACACACTGCCACTTCTCTCAAACTCATTTGTCACTCACAGCCCGTCAGCCCAAAGAGGGGCCGACAGAGAGGCTGAATGAGGAAGCAACCTCTCGCTTCACGGAGCCAAAGTGCACAGGAAGTGATCACCTGCATCTCTGCTACCTGTCAGACCCCCCCCAAAAAAATAAATAAAGTGATCGCTGTCAGGCTGACACGACGGCAGATTTAGCGCACACATGACGAGCGTGTCAGGAACTCATCTCCCACCTGTCCTTCATCAACGCCCCGGGGGCCATCTTGTTTTTCCCTAATATAGCCCCCCTCTTCTTGGCAGCAGAGAGGACTCCCTGTGACACATTGTCAGGAAAAGTAGTCCAGGTACCAGCAATCCAAATTTTAAATACAAGCGAGACATGAAGCTTCTAAATTTAGATTCAATCCCTTAAACTGGCAAACATCACTGACTCACTGAGTGTGGACACTAAAGTGTTCATGCACTGCATAATACTTTTTATTTCCTGCATTTCCTTTGACACCGAATTACAACTGCAGGATGCGCAATTCTAACAAAAGGAGTATTTTCAAAAATGACAAAGAAAGGAGTTTACTTTCTACGGCGCATAATCATTATAACACCTTATGCTTCGCTGGCCCATGTTGCCATAAATTGTCTTGGCCCTTCCGGTTAAAGCGTTATTACTTAGCATATTGTCACCAGATTTATTAATCTTTACCTCCCAAATAAACAGTTTTTAAAGCTTTTAAATTAACTTTTATCAAGTTATAACAGTTGTTCAGGCTAGGAACTAACAATTTAGATCACTAATATGTGATTGGTTTATCCAAATAACGTATATTTGAGAATTTACAGCAATGTTTGGAGCTGTATGAGAGCTTTTAATAAACAAGTCAATAAGGTTTTTATAATTTCTCTCACAGCCCGAATGGTAGACACAGGTCTGCGTTGCAAGTCGAACCATAGGGTGTTAAATAATAATTATATTTTAGATTAAGAGAGCCACCAATTTGGCCATAGCTAGCAGCTAGATAGCTAACATTCGCTAGGCTGTTAGATGGGTAGCTAAGGTAAGCTAGCTAACTAGGTAGATAGATAGCAAACATAAGTTTGATGATGATGATGAAGTTGATCACCAATACAATGTATTGTTTACAATGCTGCTAGTGCTTAACCGGAAGAACTATGGCAATACGGTTCAAACCGGATGTGGGGAAAGGTGAATAGGGTAACACTCGATTTTCTTGTATGCGGCTAAGCTTCATTTTGCATTAAAGACTGTGCCGAATGGAGCACATCAGCCTGACAGCAGCTTTATCTGACCTATAGGAAGCTTTTCACACCTGCTCTGAAATGTTCACGGTGCACCTTAACAGCTCCTGATAAAGGGTGTTACTGTCACGCTGCTGGGGCATAGAAACAAGCTGTTAAAAAGCACTGGAACACCAATATCAGAGGCATTCTGCAGGATCAGGGAAGCATGTCCATTACTGCAGCAGCACTTTGTATTCTCCTGCTGTGGTGATGTCCTGTTTTCACTCTAATGCAAAGCCCATAAAACCAGCAGCATGAAGCGAGCAGCCGCAGTGTTGATTAAAAAGAGTAGATTAAGAGTCAGCGCGGCCATACGTCATGCCGCTGTGTGTGGGAGCACCGTACAGCCCCTCCTTACATGTACCACGGCACAAATCATCGCTGCCCTCTGCAGTTCTGCTCTCATTTGCTTCTTAATGAAGAAGACAGTGAAACGGCTTAAGGTATGACACAGTCATGAATTGGACAGGCCTTCGCTGAAGGCATAAGAGACATTAATAAGGATAATACCCCAATTTGGCTATTCAATTCCGAAAAAGTCTGCACATCTGCAAAAGCAAATAAACAAATCTCACCTTAAAAGTGTTTCTAGGACAAGTCCAGCGCCCTATTTCATCATCTCCTCACCTGTGCTGAGATGTGTCATAGGCTAAACTCCCCCCCCCTGGCGTGCCCAGAGCAAGAGGAGGAAATTAATGACAGATGGTCAGGCGATGACCATGTCCTTGAGCCGCTAGCCTTATTGGCACCGACGCTAATTATATCACACACACAACGCAACTAAAAGCATAATAAATCTGTCAGCGAGTAAAAGGTTTTATGCAAGCCCTCTCCTCTTTCTTCAAGTGCTAAATTGCACTTAAATTCTCTGCTCTTGGAATATCTACAACCTTGTGACACCACGCTGCATTAGCTTAATTGCCTTTTTCTGTGTGCAGGTTCCTGCAGGAAATGATGATGTGCTGTGGCTAAATTATCAAACTCTATTAAAGATTTATTAAGTACACGTGTGTGTTCTTACTGTGAATGAGCTCATCAGTACAGCATATTAGCATTATTTTGCATGGGATTCAGTTATTAAGCCCAAAATATCTGGAATAAACTCCCAGAAAACTGGAAGTCCGCTGCAACCCTCACTACCTTCAAATCAACACTGAAGACATACATTTTTGTATCTTAAACTGCACTGCAATTTGTTTTGTATTTTGTACTTGTCTTGTTCTATTTTTGCTTGTTTTGTTTGTATTTTCTTCCTAAGAGTATATTATATGGTGGCCAACATGTGCAAACGCAGCTAAGAGTTCAAAACACAACAGAACCAGGGGAATCTAAAAGTGATGCACCAAGCTGGGATCGGAGCGCTTGGGGATGTTCGGGGATTACAAAGTTGGCCAACTGTAACTCTTGTTGGAAAGTTACCTAAAATGTAAGTTTTGTTGTCTTATTTTAACAATGTGATTGCATGATTCCTTCAGATATTATTGCAGATCTGCTGGAAGCTAGCTCTCTAACGTAGCTAACATTCATTTCAAATATATTGACACAACACTTAGAGTTATGAAACTGACTAATTCTGCCAACAGTGACAGTTGGCCAACTTTAAAATCCCTGAACGTCACCTGTGTGCATCACTTTTCAGTGTCCCCCTAGTTTCCGCTGTGTTTTGAGCTTCTTGCAGCATTTTCTATTTGCAGTGTTTCGTTTGTGCAGCCCTTTTAGTAAATGCTGCGCAAATTTCGAGAAGTTGGTGAAGTTGATTCCTCATTTGAATGTGTTTTGGCACATTTGTGTTTTATATTTGCATTTTCTATGAGGCTGCAGCGGGTTTTTCCTAATTTAAATGTTCTGGGCCGTTGTAGCATGTTTGCACCTGTCGGCCACCGTAATATTAGCATACGTTTGCAGGGCATTTACTGTAGGTATATGACAAGTTTAAAATATCAGAAAGAGACAATGACTCTATGAAACTCATTAATGAGGACACCTGAGGAGTCCTATGTGTCCATGCAGACAGCTGGTGTCACTGCAGGGTTCCTCCCCCAACATGAGCGCCTCCCCCCCACCCCACTCTGGCTCGTTATGGGCAGAGTGATGACGGTGTTTTGGAGCAGCTGCTGCAGGGACACTCCTCCAACGAGCTTAGAGAATCCAAGTCTCCAAGGTGGTGAACAAAACATCCTGCATCGTCACAAATGCATCATTGATAGAAGTGAAGATGCATTCACTGACTGACACACCTTCAAAAGCCCATTTCAAACAAAGGTTCCTGCTCCTTACATGTTCAATCAATGGCTGTTATTGACTCTGACAGGAACAACAAGCCCCGGCAAGTGCACCCACACATTGATCATCACCTGCAGCCTTACTCAGCTATTCTTTGGGATGTCACTTTGTGAATGCAACAACAAACATAACAATGAGAAATGTCCTAACTTCCTCTTCTTAATTCACTCTGCATCACCTGTGTTTCTGTGATACACTCGTCCCCCATGATAAATTCACCCTTAACCTAACGACCGAGCAAATGAGTGTGAGCCTCCATCCCGCTGTAGATTATGCTGCAACATGGGCCCGGTAATAAGCCGTCAGACAGAGTAAATGCCCACCGTGTAAGGCACAAATCTTATTTGGCTGCAGCCACACAGAGAGCTGAGTGTGCAGCGCGGCTGCTTACACTGGAGGAAAGGGAGAGGAATTAGTATATTTCATTAAATATATTGAGCAACCAGGGGGCATGGGGTTCAAATATTTGGATGTAGGAGCTAACTTAGAGGTTTTTTTTTTTTTGAGAATGTGGACCATAATTAAGCTTAAAAGTGGGCTTTTCCTCTTGAATAAAAGATGGGAACGTGAAAAAAGAACAGAACAGAACTCAAAATCATCCGACTTTAGAGTCAAACTAATATGGCATACTTTAAAGGTGACCTATCATGCAAAATGCACTTTTGTACGTCTTTTATACATGAATATGTGTCCCCGGTGTTCCAGGGAACTCACCAAGTGTCAGAAAACACAACCCTCTCTCTTTTCCTCCATACCCAAATCTCTAATAAAGGGGCTGCAACGGATCTGATACAGACTGATCCAGATTTGAACACTTCTATGACGTCACAGAAGTGGCGCTACGGCTATTGGGCCAACTCCACCAATCAAGAAGTGTTCAAATCTGGATCAGTCTGTATCAGATCCGTTGCAGCCCCTTNTTGTCCTGCAGCAGGTTATTATTGTCCCATTCCGCATCCATTAATCGTTTCCAGTCTGTCATGACTTTTTGTCAAAAGAACTGGATTGGCAGATGCCTCATGCTTTGAAGAGCGCTGAGTGTGGCTGTTATCTTCTGTGCTGGATAGCGCGCCGCGGGCGACTCTGTTATCGTGGGGGCCAGCCAGGGCCATGGCTGGCTGTAGGCTTGAACAAAGAGGCCCTGTAGTGGTGTGTGTGTGTGTGTGTGTGGTGTGTGTGTGTGTGTGTGTGTGTGTGTGTGTGTGTGTGTGTGTGATGTGTGTGTGTTGTGTGTGTGTGTGTGTGTGTGTGTGTGTGTGTGTGTGTGTGTGTGTGTGTGTGTGTGTGTGTGTGTGTGTGTGTGTGTGTGTGTGTTGTGTGTGTTGTGTGGGTGTGTGGTGTGTGTGTGTGTGTTGTGTGTGTGTGTGTGTGGTGTCGTCGTGTGGAAGACAAGTAGCACGTGTGGGTTGGGGGTGGCTGCTTTGTTTCCGCAGCCTGGGCGCTTTGCTGGCCCAGAACTCACCCTGACTATATAGGATTGTATAAATGCACTAGGCGCTGGGCCGTCACTTTGTGCAACATCTAAAGCATAACCATTGTTTCACGCAACCAAATCTGTGACTTCAGTGATAAACGCGGGCATCCTTTCGTTCCTACGGGCGCAGTTTTTTTTATTATTGTTTACGCTCCGCGAAAAGTGAGACAGCAGCGTCTGTTGTTTGTTTTGGCCTGACCATGTTCTGTGATGCTGCGCATGCGATTCTAAAATTGTTCCTGTAACTAGAAAACCAATATTACAAAGTTAGACACGAGGCCATCATCTTTGCAGCCACAGACCATTTTTGTTTAATGAAAGTCGAGACGGCAAAGCAGTGGCCCCTCCCTCGATGCCACAGCCAGCAGTTTGAAATGCGCTGTTGAAGTTATTTGTGTAAGCTTATTTTGTTTGTTTTCTTCTCCACATCTCACTGCAAACTAAGCAAGCTGCTCTACCACTCTGCGTATACCTCCTCTCAACTCAGCCGAGGGCGCTGTTAATCATCAGCTTCAGCATTGGCAGGTGGGTAATAGGCTGGTATAGGATCTCATCTGAGACATCTGAGGCTGTATCCGAGGTGGAATAAATATTCTAAGCAGACTAAGAGAAGAGAGGGCGATATGTTCTGCTCTCCTTAACATCTTGCTGCACCAGTTTTACAGTTCTACTTTCAGAAACATGTGGCCCATTATTATCTGTACACACAGCACACACCACACACAGACACACACTCTCCAACCATCATTGCTGTCACCAGCACATCTACTTTCTGAAACACTGTCATTATTATCTGTACACACACACACACACACTAAACACACACACACACAGCACACACACACATAGGGCTGCACGATTTGAGGAAATAATCTAATTGCAATTTTTCTGACGGATATTGCGATTCGATTTGCCATATTTGTTTTTAAGCGACCCAACGGAAGTCTATTGTAAAATGCGGCCGGCCATACCTTCGGCTAGGAAGGTCGTATCAACATGCTCCCGTCTCTAGCACCCCCGCAGCCCGAGCTACGAGTGAAAGAACTAAACTTACATGAAACTTCCGTTGGGTTGCTTTAAAGTCAAGCTTCAGTTTAAGATTCACCCTGTAATAGATGTAAAACATGTGATGGAGCATTACTAACCTGACTCAGATCTAGGAAAGCTCCATTGGAAGCCATTTGGAAAGGGCAGGCACTTTCAAAAATACTTGGCAGGTGATTGGATCAATCTGTCTATCACCTTCTATCATGGCCACTTCTGATTGGTTAACAATGGCTGGTACATGTGGAGCACAGCACTTCTGATTGGTGTGGATGACTGACACACAAGAAGAATATATATTTTTTAAATTAAAAAAAAAAAAGTTTTAAAAGAAATTGCAGGCTTTGCGATTTGATAATCGTATCATTTAAAATCACAATTTCGATTTAAAATCGATTAATCGTTCAGCCCTAACACACACACACACACAGACAGACAGACAGACAGACAGACAGACAGACAGACAGACAGACAGACACACCCCTACACACAACAAACAATGCCATCCCTCTGGGAATAATGATTAATATTGATTATGTATACTGTAGGATTACTATATCTTATTTAAGGCGCTATTTGGGATTGATACATTATTATTACATATGAAATAATTTATTTAAAAAAAAACTCTGAAGCATTCCATCTTTGGAGGTTTACTACTATGGCAAAGAGTGAATCTTCAAATCATGTGGGTGAACCCTTTTGGAAAATCTTCCTAGCTCAAATAGTTGAATAGGAATTTAATTTGCAGTCTCTTGTCTATCTAATGACTCATATGTCCTGTTAGTGGTACGAGCATGTCCACGCCTTGATGGCTCACACTCTCACATACTGGAAACCCTCCTTTGTGGTCTTTGTGGAATGGTCAGTGTGTAGGGGTGTACATTTATGTGTGCAATGCATGTGTAACAGATGGAATGAGAAAAGGGAGATGTGAATACAAAAGGGAAATGACATTCAACATGTCATCCTCTGCAGTTTTATGTACCCAGTCCATCTGTACTGTACATGTTGTATAAGCAGCCCACAGCCTTCCTCCCCCTCCTCCCTCTCCCTGCCTATCAGTGCAGCCGCGGTTCAAGGACAAGGCCACCTGCCTGCCTGACCGCATGGTCACATGACCCTCGCACTCTGTTGTTTCTCATGGTGTAGCCCCCCCCCTCTGTTTGCCTGAACTGTTGGACGGATGAATATATCACAAACACTAGAGGGATGGATGTGTTTGGGAATGTCGGGGGGAGCCGTGGTTAAATGGGTCAGGTCCTTTCACACAATGGTGGCATTACTGTGGGAGTCTTAGGGGCAGACAAGGGAGGGAGAGAGAGGGGGAACACCCAAGCCCTTTAGCGCCAATTATGAACATAAATAACATCCACACAGAGCTGCCATGGAAATTAGGGTCAAAGGGTTAACTGTGTTTTCTAAAGGTGAAGGCCAACTGAACTGAACGGGGTGAAGGGGGAAGACTGAAGTTCAAACACCAAATTGAAGACCTCATTCAACCTTTATTTTAACTTGGAGATTCATTCAGGTAGAGACCTCCTTTACAATATAGCACACATATATATATATAAGTAAGTGCAGCATAGGTAACAGCCTACAGGGCCAGACTGAAAACCCAACCCAACCCGAGTTAAAACGGGGCGAGGGCCTGTGTTGGTCCCTGTGTTTTGTTTAGGTACTGTGTTGGTCCCTGTGTTTTGTTTAGGTACTGTGTTGGTCCCTGTGTTTTGTTTAGGTACTGTGTTGGTCCCTGTGTTTTGTTTAGGTACTGTTACTGAGAAAATAAAATATGATCTAGGATGCCGAGCTGCAGGAACTAATGCCGTCTGGAGAGTTAAG
>NW_011333040.1:21031536-21049036 GCF_000735185.1 Notothenia coriiceps
TGGATTACATATTATCAAATGGAATAATTCAATGTATACGAAAGCGCCATAGCTAAATGTGGTAGGTCTAAAGGTGTGTTTTGCTCCGCTCACCGGTCCCTCACAGCGGGCAGAGCTGCAGGTGCAGATCTCTCTCTCTCGCGTCCGGTTATACTTTACTCGCGTTTATGTCCAAATCCATCAGAAAACCAAGTTATGTTTTAAGCAAAAAAGCTCTACGTCTATAGCTGTCAACTGTTCAAACTGTGATCACCAGTTCAATACATTTGACGGATTCAACTTGGTTTCTATACTCATTTGAACATCTATTTATTTATTTTTCAAAATTAATTTTCAAAATTTTTCCCAATTATTATTTTTTTTATAGGATATGTACATTTCGGTTAACCGCTTTTTTTGGGGGTCGAATATTCGAATATTCATTTGCTTTGAAATTCCCATCCCAGTCTGCAACACTGGAAAAAAAGAAGAAACCCCTTTATAAAAATGGAAAGCTGTTCTAAAAAGGGTTTGGCAATATATTTTTTACCTGAGAAATGGGCTGGTTGACATACACCCAGCCCGTCAGGGGGTTGACCCCGAGGTACTCCGGCTGTTCACTGGACATAGAGTACGTGATGGCTGCGTTGGTGCCGAAGTCATCGTCATGAGCCGCCACCCGCAGGAAGCTAGTCCCGATCATTGTATCCTCACGGAGGAAGTCTATTGGAGGAGAAGAGGAAGTTTGCTTTAAACCTTAGTGTTTCTCGGAGTGCTGTATTCGTCAGTAACTTCAGAAAATATAAGCAAATGAAGAAAACTTTGTTTGACATTCAGAAAAAAACCCTGTACACAAAGAAAACACAACCTTGTTGAGAAACATATTCATCAATTTGACAGCAAAGAAAAACTGCAAAACACAGTAAATACAGTGGTGGTGTATTTTTGTAGGCCATACTGGAAGTCCGCATCGCAAGGGCTCCATCGAAAAAAAGCCAGGGGATTGTTCCATTGGATTTCAGGATATTACTGAATAAGATCTTTGGCAAACACACGGATATTTAGTTATGTTCAGCAGGATTATCTCCACATACTAACACCACTTTATGATTTTTGAAGCATACATACAATTGCCAAAAGCAGAAAGCTAATAAAAAATAAAAATAAACTACTGTACATAAACTGTTGTGTCACCACCGCTAAGCTAAATGCAGCTAAGGCTTGGTGTGATGACTTTTAGCAGTCTCATTAAGTCACTTGTAAGCAAACGTTGTATTTATGTCACGTAGAAGCTTTGGGAATTCACCAGTGCGGTATTTACTGACATATTTGTTGTCGTCGAACAACATATGAAAATCTCTCAAGCTTATTTGAACAACAGACCTTAAAACCTGGGAACTGGAAGTGCTAAGATGCTAGTTTCCTGGGTTTAAAGACTAATGTTTGCACCAAATGGAACTTAGTTACCTTAAACAAACATGACTATTGTTAGGTTCAGACATTATCTTCAGTAATATCAGAATCAGTTTTGGTTGTGGATGTTTTTTTTCATCCACTTCTTGTGTTGTCTTACTGCAAGCTTCTGTGGCCTAAGCTCTTTTAGACTACATTCCTCAGGCTTAATCTATACAAATGTCTACTTACACTCATAACGGATGTTCTCAAACTTTGGACTGTTGTCGTTCTGGTCCAGGATGAGGATGTTGAGCTGACAAATGCCAATCAAGGGGTCAGCGGCCCGGTCGGTGGCAGTTACTGTCACCGCGTATTCCCGTTGGCGTTCGCGATCAAACTTCCTGGCTGTCACAATTACTCCTGCAGACAAAAGGATAATGAGGTTGATCAGTACGCTAAATCATACCAAACACCGCTTGGTCTCATATCCCATGAGCATTTTCAATTCTACACCAAAATGATTTTGTTTTATGTTTGCCTTGAAGCTTAACTTGAAAGACAGAAGAGCAGATGAGCAGAACAGGAAGGGGAATTACAGTTTTTCAAGGCAATTATCAAATCCAAAGAAATAAATGATTTTAGACATGTATAACATTATGTTGCTTCTGGAATACAAAGTATGTTGTTTGGCAGCTACTATTCTTGTTTTTGGGGTTTTGGCAATACATCCTAATCTTTGACTTTATCATGGAACTTTACTGGATGTGCACTTGCAAACACAACATGGGAAAGTAACCCTGCTCCTGCACAGGTTCTCTGCTGCAGTGTTTGGCCTTGGGTTTGTTTTTCCTACCAACATTTGAAAGTCATCCAAGAGTATTATATAATTTTCAGTTAATATTAAAGGGTGAAGGAGGTTGATTTCATATACCAACAGCAGGAACATAATTTTACAGGATTAATATATATATGATGATTTAGATATCCAGCTTTATGATCTGCAGGCAAACCACTGACAGGTATCTCTCATGGCCATTGTAAAAATACAAAAGACGCATTTTTCTATAAAAGGGGATGGTACTGAAATTGATACATCTTAGGTGATAAATTGATTATTCAAACTTTTACTCTGAAAACCTGTACTAAACCATACAGAGCCCCTAAACGGTAATGAAAAAAGTATCTTGTGCGCACGAGATACTTTCTTATGGTTAGACACATCGAACTGCCCGATTATTATGCCATATTATTAGTTATATGAAGAAGATGTCTGGTCGCCAGGGCGTGTGTGTGTATGTGTGTGTGTGTTTGTGTGTTCTTCTTCTTTCACTTGGGATTAACATATACTGTACCTATGGAGTTAGCCAGATGTGTTTAAATTACTGTTCATGGTAATTTGAAAACAAATGCTTGTGTTGGACACACACATACACCGACACACACACAGAATGGAGCTGAGCACAAACACACACACACACATCATGCGCCCTGGTGACCGGACATGTCCTTCATAAAACGAGTAATAGGGGGAATAATCGGGCAGTTCGATGTGTGTAGAGGTGTGTGCGTGTGTGTGTGTGTGCATGTGTGTGTGTGTGGTTAAAACGTAGCAGCCTCGATCTCTATTCAGCCGTTCTAATAAAGGTAAACGCAGTGAAGGCGCAGCGTAAAAGACAGCTCTCTGCACGCAGATAGCAGATACTGTGAGAGTCACGGATATTAATTCATAGATCAAGGCAGACTGGTTTACAGACTCTCCTGTTTTGCCAATCCGGTGCTTAAACAAATAGCTCTACACCCCTGGCCGAAATGTCCCTAAAATGAAGTCCGAGTTTGAAATATATGTCAAATAATGTATGCACTGACATTTCCCCACATAAACATAACAGTCTGCGACAAAACGGTTGTCTCTTGTGTGTGCACTTCCTACTTGGCGCACCAGTAACTTTCTCGTGCCAACGAGTAAGCATCTCGTGCGCACAAGATACCTTTTTTTTTTTCATGAACCTTTAGGGGCTCCGTAAAACCACTTGCCATCATACTATTTGTTTTCCACTGAGTATATTTAATTTAGTTCAGAGTTGGATAAAGAAAGAAAAATACTCAGTTCCTATACTTAAGTAAAAAATACAATGGTCTTAAAATACTCCATTACAATTAAACGTCCTGAATTCACAAAAAATATTAGCATCCAAATGTACTCAAAGTACGAAAATGTAAACTTCTCATTCTGTACAATGAGGCATTTCAGCAACATAAAGTACAGAAGCATTATCAGCCAAATATACTTATAGTATCAAAAGTATGTTTTATTAAATAATATTATCCTGTTTTTATCACATGAACAATAATTTTAATCTTAGAGTTGGTATTTCAATGTGGCATCAATATTAGTGATTTTATAAAACACAGAATTGACAAATAGTAAAGTAGAACATCATATTACATAAGCGTGTTGCGTCTTTTCATATATAAAAAGTGAGCAGTAACTTTGAGTGATCACCAAGTCAAAAGCACAATAGTGCCTGTGAGATGTAATGGAGTAAAGTATAAATTAGCATACAATGAAAATACTCAAGTAAGGAATTTTGTCAAAAGATTTATTAAGTATGGTATTTGAGAAAAATGTACTTAGTTACATTACAACACTGATCATATTACATTTGTTGACCTAAAGTAAAAATTATGCCAGGAATGTTCTTGTAAGGTTCACGACTGTATTCCAAAGCTAAACTGCATAAGAATCCCTGCTCGGATAAAAGTATGTGCACTCTTCTGTATGTGCATAAGAGAGTGAGTAGGTGTGTTTTTATGTGTCTGTGTGTGTGTGTACCTGTGTCTGGGTGTATACTGAATGCAGGTACGGTGGAGTCTTTGTGCATGAAGCCATATGTGACCCTGCCATTGGAGCCCTCGTCAGCGTCCACTGCATGCACCTGCAGGACAAACGTCCCGGCCGGCTGGTTCTCCAGGACCGATGTGCTCTCTCGGTACTGCTGACACTGAGGAGAGAACAGAGAAACATAGATCAATACTCCATTCTATAAGAACTGCATTCAAGAGTACGTGGGAGGTGGAATATTATTTACTTTGAAAGAACTTGTTGATGAAGAAAGAAAGCTTGTTGTCCTGTGTGAGATAGATATTAGTAAAGGGATCAGGGGTCTTGAAGTCTATCCCAGTGTCCATTGAAATTACGGTTAGGGTTTTTGCCAAAAGGGCTCAATAGCTGCTCAATGATATGCTCAGTGTTCTTGGGTAAACATGACATTTTATTTACTGAACTTTTAGCCTCTGCTTTGTTTAGTTCTGTGCAAAACACATATTTTTTTATTTGAAATGGAACACAACACTTCACAGTAAGCCTTCAGCAGCCTACGGGAAATAGCTGCAGTGGAATCCATAAAAACAGGTTTTTAGTGACTACTGTTAAAGCAAATATGATGTAGGTACATATTTGTCAGCCAAACAAAACCTTTTGTTATTGTGCCATGTTTGATTTAACAGAATATTTGAATGCACGATTGCAGATGTGGTAACAACAGATTATTTTTTACAATGCTTTGGTAAACAGATGTTTCACAGGCAAATATATATCACACATACGTATAAGATCAAAAGGGATAAAAGCGACACATTGTTCACTAACAATTACATTTTACAGGAATTATGCACCTGCAATGCATGTAGATGAACAACTGTTGCTCCATTGGAGACACATTTAGTTTAATTGAATTACTAAACATTTTGTAAGTTAAACAAGGAAATGTTCACCTTATTGTGTAGGGAAATTGGGTCAGTAATCTTTTTCATAATCTCGCCATGGCACAAACATGCCGAAAACATTTTCTCCTTGTCGATCTAAAAACATGCTGCATGATTTTCCTTCATTACCACCCACAATATGCAGTAATAACCTCATGTCAGCACTGTGAAATGCTCATACACTCTTTAACCCACACACAAAGCACAAGTGGGAACCACCATACACACAAACACTGGGTGTTTCTCAATGTCGAGGAAAGCTGCTCCAGAGCCACTATTTCAAGCATACTACGTCATCGAGTGCCGCCGAAGGCCTGTTCCAATGTCCAGTGTACTTGGAATTCTACCGAGGCCGGCGTACTTCGTAGCGAGAAATTTCGAGGCTGCACATCTTAAAATCCCCACAATGCTTTGCGCACGGACCAATTTCCCCAAATCTGTGGCGGAAATCGCACTCTATTAAAGGCAGGGCCTCGCATATGACGCACAACTGTTAGCCTGTTCCACCATTCTTCGTTTTACGAGTCTAGGAAGGATTCTTGCCTCGCTTCTGAAGCAAGTGACTCAGAAGACATGTGCTACCAAGCAAGCATCCTCAACATTGAGGAACACCCCCTGTCATCCTACAGGCTGTTGAACTCCTGAGCTCTGCGAATGCAGTATTTATTCTACTATACCGCATTTAGATTTACATCGTGTTTTTATGTTGTATATATATCTTTTTTTTATTCCTTCATACGCCTTGGACTTCTTTCATTCCAAAACAACTCTGTAGATATTGTGACAAATATGACACATAAAGCATTTAGATCGTCAGTCTTTTGAATCTTTAAAGAATATATCATGAAAACAGATTTCCTCACTGGCAGTCTTGTTTCCATCTCAAAAGGTGAATGTAAAGTCATTCGGCAATAAAAAATGAAGCCAATTTTCTATTGAACGTGGAAGAAAATCATAAAGAATACGATTTTCTTTGTGTGTTTGAAATTGCAAAAAATAAAGTTGTTCCGAGAAAGTCCACATTTTTTTAATTTTTAATCTATGCTTACTCTCCATTCCACATCACATGAATTGTCAGAGTCATCAGAGAGACTCATTCAGTTGTCGGTAAAAAGCAAAGTAGCTGCTCCGTGTTTGGGTTCTTCAATCACTAAACTTGTCAGACACACAGGGAGCTTTATTATCCTCCTTTAAACGCTTCCTGGGTTTCAGTCACTCCCCCTTTCCTCCCTTTTTCTCCATGGTCTCTCTTCTTTCTCTCCTTTTCCTCTCACTAGAGTATTGATGCTCATCTGCCACACTCTGTGAAAGGAAAGCAATCCCTCAGCACTGCTGGTTGATGTCTTGCTTTAACATTCAATGAATCACTGTCAAACTTATTTTTATTTTGTTATCTTCCATCGTTTCCTGGTCTTCCCATTGTTTAAATGTTTTTCTATCCTTCGATCTAATCGCTAAGCAATGCTTGATATTTCTTCAATCCTTCAATTGTTGCACCTGGAGTCATCATAGGCTTTTTTTAAACGGTGTGCAATGTATCAAATATGCTCTGTCAATGTGAAAAGAACCAGCGTGTGTAGACTAGACAATAAACAAACACACAAAAAGTTCAAATACAAGATGCCTCGATTGCTGTTCATTGTCCCTAATTCTGTGATTTTCTTGGACAGAATCTCTGGAAAAAGCTAAGGAGAGTGTCTGGTTTGGTGAGATTATAGTTGTACCTCTGATTTTTGCAGACGATATGCTTTTGCTTTGAGGGTTTGCAGCTGTGTGGCACTTGGGATGAGAGTCAGCACTTTGAGGTCTAACACCACGGTACGTCTGTTTGGGTTTGATGTTGGTGTGGCTCAGTCTGCATCAATGCTGGCTTTAACCCAAACAGGTGTGCCAAAGATAGAGCTGAGTTTAAAGGAGAGCTCTGGATACACTAGTGACTAGATGTTCAAAGTTCCTTCCGTCACCTGGAATCATAAGGTTTTGGGGAAAGACCTGAATAATTAAATTGTACATGCAAGCAGTTGAAATTATATAGCTTCAAAGGTTGGCTGGGGTGAGGAGCAAAATTGTTTGGCAAGGAACTGCTCAGGGGTAAACCAATCCACCTTTTTTCTGTGGAGGAGAACCAGTGTTTACACACAATTAAAAAGACTGGACATTTTTCTGCACATTGATATTACTGCACATGGTCCCCTGATCAAAGCATCCTTAGCAAAACGAACAGACAACTACATGTTCAAATTGATAATCAGAATTGAATATTTGGATATATGTATGTATGGATGGACGGACAGAGAGAGAGACAGATGCACAGACGGATGGATGAATGGGATCAGATACAATTCACTGCGCAACAAGTGGTGAGTTTAGCACACACACCCCAACAGGTTTTATTGATGGTTGTTTTTGGTCATGTTGTTGTGTGTATTTTGCCTAATAAGAGTATTTGTGTTGATACAAATGTCAGTATATGAATTAAGCAATATAAGAACTGGTCACAGGGGGTTGATAAATGTCATAGTGATTTGTGCCACCAGGTGAAGCAGGATCTGGCTGTATCAGAGTGATCTTGCCTCCCTGTATTTCCACCTCCTTTCCTTGCTATGTATTGCTCTTTCTGTCTTGGTTCACTGATCCAACTCTGTTCCAGGTCTGCTACAGTACCCTATACGATTTGGCATCAAAACAAGATAAAAAGGACTTTCTGCTTCAGAGTCCTGCTACTGGCTGCCAACCACAGAGGAATCACCAACTTTAGTTGGATGTCTTAACTAGAAAACTAACACACAGCCAAGTGTTACTTTCCTGTTCCAGAACTGCCTTCTACTCTCAGTTTCGTAGTCCATCTCTGACAAACAACACGTAAATAATCAGCTGGGTTTTTCCAGTGTTCTTTCATCTGTTGTTCTTCATTTGTTGATTTGTTTTTTGTCCCTAGTTACATGTTGTGTTTTTTATTCTCTCTTTGAAATGCCTGGTGAATGGGGATGGGCAGTCAGTGGTTTGTTTGTACGTTTCAATCAGCGTCTAACCCACAGATGAAAAATAATGAATCTCAGACTTGAAATATGATACCAGCAGGAGATTCCTGGGAGACACAATTGAGCAAACAGAGCACATGAAACAGTGCGAAACCAGGATTCCCTCTCTTCCCTTTTCTCTTGGTTTTCATTTTGTCTCCCGTCCCTCAGTTTTCTTCCCACAATGAGGTGAAGCTGGCAGGGAGACACTTGGCGCTCGTTAACCCCCAGGAGAGAGTGCGCGGGATTTACTCGGCAAGCCGAGCTCGTAATGTTGGCTTGCGATAACTCAGGGGGGTTAGAAAAGTCACCTCATTTAGAATTGAGACATGGCTAGAAGAAAAGGTGGAGACGTAACGCTTCCAGAATGGGTCGGTCTGGATTCCTCCCACATCCCTTAAAGCTTTAATTAAAAGACCAAGATGATGTGGGAGGGAGACGAGAGAGCAGAGACGTGGGTCAAGTTGGGTAATCGCTCCTCCAGAGAGGAGGCTAATGAATAGACGATGTCGACAGACAAAGAGTCAGAGGAGTGATGGAGGTACATGGGTATAGATAGGAAGAACCGTGGAAGAAAAGGATACAGTGAGAAGTCAATTCCATCAAGAAGAACAGAAAGAAGAGCAATGAATACCATGGCAACCAGCAGAGCAGAGTAATGGGCAGGACTAAAACAGGTGTGATGGAGCCAGTTTACTGTCTTACCTTCTCAAACACTGGCTTGTTGTTGTTCACATCGTCCACTCCCACTATGACCTGGGCTGTGGACGACAAGGCCTGAGGTCCGCCTGAGGAGTTGTCATCGGTTGCCGTGACATTGAGGACATATTCAACACCCTGGAGGTGGGGGGGTGGGCTGGAGCGAAGGCGGATCAAACCTGCAGAAAAGCAAAAGGAGAACACTCACTAAGTCAGCTGTTATTGATAGAACATTAGTATATACTTGGGGATTTACTGATGGGATTTAAGGGATTACTGGTGACTCATTTGCATTAGTATTTAAAGTTGCATTAATAACTGCCACTCTTAAAATGGGCTCACCATGTGTTAAGATATTCAATAATATTACATCCAGTCTGATGTATTATTGGGTATGGTGATGAAGCTGTTTGAACATGGATTGACTATTTCTTGGCTAACTCAACATCTTGTGTTAGGGTTTCCATTTTGTGGCCTTCTGTTTGGTCTTTCAATTTGTTCTCAGATATACGAGTGTCCTCAAACATCACCAAGTTCCTTTTTCTTTTATTTGGTCTTACATTTTAACTTCTATAACTAGAGGCAGTACTCAGTGTTTTAGTTGGCATAACATTGTAATGTGAACTGATGTATGTCCTAATATCTGTGTAACTAAGTTTGTAAGAGGAAAACACCTTTTATGTATGTAGTCATTCCATTATTACATGGCTTAGAGGAATACTTGATTGTGTCAATTTGGACAGTCAAAAAAGACCAGACTTGCTATAGGTGTGCAGTCATATCAATCCGTACTCTGGACAGTTTAATCAGCTGTGGCTGACTTGTTCATTTGCAACATTTGCTTTATGTTTGTGGAGCGCAGGAAACTTTGGTTTTATGTTGGCTTAAGTGTCCTCAGTAGAGAAAAGAAAAAGAGAAGAACAAATGAGCACAAGAGAAGGAACAAGTTTTAAAGTCCAGCGGAAGAAGACAGACTTGAAGTAAAGACTAACAGGAACACAGTATGTAGTCTGGCAGTGTTTAAAAGCTGGTGAATGAAAAAGAATATGTGAACACACTTAAACAGTTACAGAAAACCTCCATCAGTGCTGCCGTCATTTTAAGTTACTTTGCTTTTGCCACAGTTCCAACTGTTTTCGAACCAGAAACAAAATGTTTATTTTTAAATAAATACAATCACGTTTATACAATATGTTGTGTCAAATGATTGATTTATTTAGTAATTAGCCATGTACTAAGTGATAATATGGAAGCTGTTCAATATAACAAAATAAACCCCAACGGGATGATCAGAGGGGCTTTTGAATCACATATACCAGGTTGTATAGATTCAACTCTGAAGAAAAGCCAACATTTTTGGAACACCAGAGGCGGCATTAGCCCATGGGGGCAGAATGATGTTGACCATGAAATGTAAGGTTGGTGGTTCAATCCCTTGCTCCACTGGTTCAAACGTTCTTCAGCAGTGCACTAAGCCTAAAATCCTTTTCATATGCATGCTACTTCTGACAAAGGCTTCTGCCGAATGATTGTAGTGTAATAATATGTTCATGCAGCCTAGATATTTTTCGTATCCTCATATCTCGCTGTCAATTTATCTAATAAGAGGTGAAAATGGCAACAAAAAAAAATATTCCAGTTACAGACACTGTTTTTGATCTGCGTCAGTGACTGATATCAATAGAGCAGAGATGATATCTCTGTCAGACTTTTACATGTGATTTGATGTTCAAAAAGGTTCAGACCCAATCCAGTCTGGAATTTGATCATCATAAATAATCGTCAATACAATCCTTCTAGAGTTATGGTCATTTTGAAACTATAGACCTTGCTAAATGGTTGGTTAAGAACAATTTTTCAGGCTTTACAGTAGTAATCTTAGTTATAACTTCACTTGAACTGACAATTACTTCTTACCCTTTGAACAAAGAAAGAGCAGAAACCAATTGCTAAAGCAATAAATGAGAGAGACATACAAAACCATGGGTGTTTTATGTCCCCAATTTGTGAAATGTTGTCAATGTTTCACTGCCCGATGGTGTCTTTCATGTGAAATCAAGGAAGAATACTTGTTACTGCAGTACCGATGGGGACCTTAAATAAAGTAAAGTACAATTAAGTCTCTTTGCTAAATTGGAAAGCTAAAAGGCAGATAGTGGTTGTGAAGTGGAGGTGAAGGTGAGCATAGCAGTTGAGTTATAAAAAACCTGAATCTGAACTGAAGTATTCTCAATCATAATTACACTGAAAAGTGGTCCTAAAAGTCCTCGAAGATCGGTTTAATCAGAAACTTTAGAGAGCGTAAGGAATGTATTCACTTAATTTGAAAGCTCCTAAGACTATTCAAGTAAATCCAATTCAAAAATATATTATGTTGATGCTTTGCCACTTAGGGTGGAAAAGCAAAACCAGATATATACAGAACTTTACCAACTATATGGTAACATAGTTTTAATTATAAGACTCAAATGATTCTCTTTAATTGGTAAAGCTCATTATCATAACCACGGTAAGATGCACTATTCTGCTATTGTTGTGTATGTAAATGCTTTGGAAACAAAGTTGTGTCTCTTATTGTTTTGGACTAAGTTATAAAGTGATGACGTTAAACAAAATATTTGCTCACTTGCTAAAATGAACATTTGTGGAAGATATGAAAATCTTTTCACCAGGCAACAGATCCTGCTGGGCCCCTGAACATTTGCTACATATGAAGCTCAGCGCAAGTTCAACCAGGAAGACCGTCTTTACTCATTCATTGACTATTTGTATTTTACTAATCTCTCTCCTCTCAATAAAAGCAATATGTAAATGGTCAGAAATAATAATTTTGCTTCCATACTAATTTTTGATAACGTTACAAATGTCACAAAACTCTAGAAAAGATGCACCAAATAAAGGGTAAAGAAATAACAATATGAAATGTATGAGCGTAGGTGTGGTTTGCAGATGTCAACAGGTACGGATCATCTATGCTCTCCTAAAATGGCAGAAAAAAACCCTTGTTGCTTAATGTATAGACTTTTAAAAACATGAAGACTCAGAGATTACTCTATGGAGCATTTTCTGTTTGCACATATTTTTTGTATTTTTTAAACTTTACTTTTACTGGTTGTCTATACAGTACACCTCTGCCTGAAAATGCTTTAAAAAAGTAGTTTTCTTTTTTACCATTCCTGTTTTAACTGCTATTACACTAACACAAAAAGCATTAATCATCACCAAATGTCATTTAACACCATTTCAAACTGTACATATTGTATCAGACTACTGGTATACATGAAAAACTGCAGTAATTATACAAAGAACAGACACTGAACATGTATTGCGTGTGCCAGGTGTGATCCATGTGGGGGGATGGGCACATAAGAGCGGGAAATGTGTCAAACTGTTGTGTGTGTGTGTGTGTGTGTGTGTGTGTGTGTGTGTGTGTGTGTGTGTGTGTGTGTGTGTGTGTGTGTGTGTGTGTGTGTGTGTGTGTGCGTGTGCGTGTGCGTGTGTGTGTGTGTGTGTTGTGTGTGTGTTGTGTGTGGTGTTTAATCTGATGGGGGGTGTGGGGGGGGGGGGGGGGTGTATGTTGGGGTGTGTGTGGTGTTTTTATCTGATCCGGATGGTTACTAATTCCTTTTTTTATGGGCGGTCATTTTTGAGCGGAAACCATGGGTGTTACAAAGTTGACTATAATCATCCAAAATGCAATGAAAGTGCTGATCAGCAATTTTATATGTTCAATGTCTACTGTGAAGGATATCATAAAGCCTTAATGAAATCGAACGTAGACACAAAAAAGTTATGATTGATGAAAGCCCCACTAAATCAAGTCAGATTTTTTTTTGGAAAAAAACCCGAAAACAACAGGAGGGGTTTTAAAGAAAGAGAAATAAATTTATATAAAATATCTTAGCCTTTCTTAGTTTCTTTTTTGTTGCCTCTGTTTGGCCTACATAATACATTAAGTAATTGGTATTTTCCATTCCATTGTATTTATTGGATTGCATTTGATATTGAGCAATCAGATTACACTACATGCATATTGTGATACTAAGATTAGGTAATTATACATTAGTTGCACAAGGTAACTAGCATTGCAACAAATTACATTTTTAATCCAATCCTAGGTGAGTTTCATGCAATCTATACATGAAGCTGATGAAATATTCAACACAACAACGGTAAAAACAGGAATGTTGAAGGTACAACTGATGATCCTGTGTGTTGTATTGCTAAGGCACATGGTTTATTTAGGCATATTAGAAGAACAGAAAGTAGCCATTCGAGACAGAGAAAAAAAGAAAAGTTTCTGATTGGACAGACTTTCTCTTACATAAGTTTTAAACCTAAGATATTTTCATTAATGATGGCTACACAACATATGAATAGTTAAATTGATCTGCATTCCCCTTTTAAGCTCCATCATTCTGGGGCATTCCACTTAACTCCTCCATCTCTTTTTTCTCTTCTGACGCTCTCTTTCAGTCCCGGTGTGAGGCGTCTCATCTGGCATCCCCATCTCCGGAATTTGAAATGATCTCCTCCACTGCTGTATTCATCGTCAGCTCCTCTGTTGCGCTGTTTTACTTTGTATGTACCGAGTGTGTGTGTGGGCTAAAAGTGCGGAGGGCACATTACATCCTCCGCTTATTTGCAGAGGCGGAGCAGGTGCTACGCGGCTGTGACTGTGTTCACATGGTTTTCACATGACACCCTGGAACTGGAAATGCGTAATCGCAGCTCAGATATGTACGTGTAGCCCATTATATCTGCTGTTCACCAGACCAAAAGAGACTGAACTGATATAGATCTCAGCCGCCAGAACTATGAAAGATTGTTTTGTATTCATAGCACCAGTATGTCATTTAAGCATGGCATTTAATTTCATTGTAGATAATCTTTCTAAGTGATGTAAAAAAGATCAAAGGAAGAAGAGGATTGCTAGCAAAAGCCTCATCGTGTTTTGAGGGCTGGCACATGTACAGTATCGTCCCTTTTGTTTGAGTGTGCATGTGTTGTTGCACAAGAGATGGAGGATTGGCCACGGAGGGGGTGTCTGCGCTCGAGGTGTTTTTCACAATGGCTGTTCCCTGGGGCACTACGAATGTCCATGGTTAAGGGTATCGTGTGTGCTACGTGTGTGAGGGCGAGATTAAAAATAGAATCAGGGAAAGAGAGGTGAAAGAGATGATTCCAATTTCAGCTGAAGAAGTGGTAAGGCGGGGAAGCTTTGTCGCAAGGAAGACATAACATCAGAGTGCAACACATTTAACATGCATAAATAACATACTCGCACACACGCACACCTACACAGTGAAAGTACACACAAGTGCACACAGCACTTATATTCATTTTATGTTGAGTAGCCAATAAAGTCTCAGGCAGTGAGCAGCCAGACTATATAGCCAGCCTTTCTGTATACATTAAAAAGCAAGGGGAATGTTTTGCTGTATGTAGATTATTATAATGTCTCACAGCTTATTTTTCTTCCAGTTAATTCAATAGCTACAACACATGGCCTCTTTCTAAACCTGCTTAAGGCCCAAGCCTGTTTTTTCAGGTTTCAGGCTGCAAAAATGACATTGCCGCAGACAAATGACCATATCTTCCCTTTAAAAAAGGGTTCATTAATAATATTTTTCTCCCAAAGTAATGATAAACCTGTGAGTTAGATTGTAGAAGAGTCAGAATCAATATAGATTTTTTATTTTAAAGAAAATTCAGATTGAACATGGTAAAAACTGTAAATTATAGTGTACCGTCCAAAAGAATACTTGTTGTAAGCTTATAGTGAAAATACTAACTTGGAATGATTGGTAGTAGACTAAAAGGCTTTAGGAATATGCCAAAGTACAAGCATATAATAAGTACCTGTAGCAAGATGATGGGTCAAACAAGTGATACTTGACTTTTTAGACAGATTTAGGCTAAAAAACACCTCTTCTAGGGCCATTTTGGGTGGATTTTCCTTATCTCTGGCGCCCCCTTCTTCATTTCTGACTGTGACATCTCTTTCTGACAATATGAGACCAATAGAATCAAGGGAAATCCTCCTGCACACACTCCATGTTAAAAAAAAGACCGCATTCAATTCGCTAGCAGGAGCGTAGGAATGGCCTGCTCCCTACTATTTTAAAACGGGAATTGGCAGTTTTATTGTTATAGATTTATCCAGAAACACTTCAAAGGGACAAAGCCACGTTGGATATAACCTATGGATTACTAGCATCATCGTTGTTATTCGTTTTAATCCAATTGAAGACCAAGTTTTGAAACAAATAACAAAAACCAAAGGTAAAGGCCATTTTAGCGCATGTTTTGATGTACATTTTTGGTTGATAACACGTCGCCCGTCTTGTAATCTTTCAGTGTTGAGGTGGGCACCGTTTAGATTCTGTGTCTTTACGATCATTAAAGCGATGTGTTGGATGTGGCAACTAAGGATAAGTAATAAGGGAGCCTAGGAGTGATTCTGCGGTGCAGTAAATTACCGTTAAGCATTTTTTCGCTCGGGGCTAATTCAGAGGACTCAATGTTAGCATTTGTGTGTTTTCTTTTGAAAAATAAAATGAAAAGATTATTAAATTAGTTTTTTACCCGTTATATGGATACTAAAATATTCATCAGTTTATTAAATATTAAGGTTCCTTAGAGCGTCTGTCTTCGCTCGCAAATGACGTGATTCTGCGGCGCCGGAACCGGGTCCGGTGGGGCTTTAAGAGGGAATACAGCATGCTGTGGTTTAACAGAAAATAGACCGCAGAGGTGTTGTAACCGGCATAATTGAATCTGGGTTTTTTTGTATTAGTCTTGGCAAAAGTTTGTTCCCAGCAAATTCTGCAGAAAAAACCCCGCGCCAGCGCCTTGGCCTTTTATTTGAAAGAAACACATGACATCGATTCGCTAAATGCGTCCTGGCTAGAAGTGTCTACATGTTTCGAGCATACTGTGCATCAAGGGGCCACATAAGCATGGAATTCTTAGCATAATGCAATTTTTTTTTTTAACCCTGTAATGTTTCAACAAAAGAAGCATATATACTATAATAATAATAATAACTAATAATAACAGAGTAGCATATGTGACGCCGGCTCTATCGAAATCAGTCGGGGAAGTCGGCAACGGCTAATTTCAAAAAATATACGTGGATTGTGAGTAAAAAACTAGTTTCTGGTTTTTGGGTTTTTGTTTGATTCAAATAAAAAAAGTTTTGGCTTTCAGAATCTGAAACTTTTATTTTCCCCAAAATCAAACGATAAAATAGATTGTTGAAGCCTGTAATGGGAGATGACAGCTCTCAGCCGCTGCCTTCCGCAGCGCTGCGCCCACTCCCTCCCGGCTGACATTATGAATGAAAGCGTATAGTAATCATAAATACCCCACACGGAGAGTCCGTGACAGTTTATTTCATCCTGATTTCAATAAACAAAGTCTTTGGCTTCAGAATATTGAACTTGTTCGCCAAATTCAGACATAAATACAACTTTGAAGCTTGTAAAAGGAAGCATAATTACAAGCGAGAACGGAGTAAGGGGTAGAAGCGTAACGTCACAGCAGGGCATAAGCAAGCAGCGCGGTGTTTCTTGTGAGGAGTTTTCCCCGGGAAACCCCACACAATACACACCTCCAACGCAAATACACAAACACCCACACACACAGCACTATAATAAGGAAACGCGAACATTATTCCTCGCGAACTTCAGCCCAGTAAAAACGAAAAATATTTGTCGCTCCGTACTTTGACAATTTATGTAGCCGCTAATCACAGATCGATGGATTTCAGAGAAGAGCAAATCGGCAGACTGTTGAAGCTCCAACATTGTGAGCAGGGACAGCCTCTGATGAGCAAATGGGATTCAGCTGATCAGCTGATTACTTTTTTACGGCAAGGGTTGAAGTTTCCCCGTTATCCGGCTCCGCGATTCAGAGTCAGACAGACCTGACACTGACAGCAGCCCTCAGACCACGGATGCTGAAGAGGATGAGGGTACACCCGAACAGAGGAGAAACCACTGCTGAACGAGCCGGTGGGCTGAGACACTTCCAGTCCCGTACTGGGGGGCATTATGTGAGCGAGGAAAGCGCTCAAGAGATTGAGAGGGCCCGTGCTACGGTGTAGCTGTACATTTAATGATGGAGTTTCCCTGTTAAAACACCCGTTACACACCCCTGAGGAGAATGGTCAAGAGACAGACAAAAATGAATGAAATGACTAATGGTAAGTAACGTTATAACGTTATATTATTTAAATACCTTTGACTTGTGGTAACGATGTGTGTGTGAAGTATGGTTCAGTGTTACAACATAAACACAATATAAAATAATGCTCACATAACCACCTACAACTTAAAGTTAAGCTAATACTCATTGAAAAATAATTGTGGTGAACATTTTCAATAAATGTTTCAACCCTACATTTTAGCCCACATGGGGGAAACAGACATATTTTTTTGGCTACCCCTTAAAATCACATTGTGGCCCCAGCCTAATTATCTAAAGAGTGTGGCAGAGATAGGCAGCTACAAAATGGTATTATCTCATGTGAGAGCAGTTTCTCTGGAGTCACTGCCAGACTAAGCCTGTACTTATTATTACCCTTTATAATAGATAGAATATGTGTGTATGGGAGTGTGTTTAACATAATACTATAG
>NW_011333040.1:21049081-21082224 GCF_000735185.1 Notothenia coriiceps
CTTTGGTGTTGGGAGAAATAAAAGGAGGTATGGGTTTAGAGAATTTTTCCCCGACGTTGCCTAGACTATGTCTGACTAGGTCTAAACTTGTGAAGATACTGCAGTGTCTTCCACCGCGATGCCGATAACCCCGGTTGAGGTGTTAGTCCTCCTCTGTCGGTGCCTGAACGCGCCAACCTTACACGACCTCTGCGACATCATGTATACGGTCCGGACATCTACCACGACAAGAGTTGTCTTAGTCGGGTACCTTTTCTGTTCACAATTTTAACTCGCTTTACTCCTTACCGATTTTACGTGCTAGACAAACCATAAAACTTTTTTATTTTCATATTTATACGGAAATATATCCATACCAGGATGTATATAATAAGTTTATATCGTACTAATCCAGGTGAAATTCAAGGCAACGGAACGTGCGGAGCCACCCCCCCCGTGATTTTGCTGATGCCATTGCTATTGCCCAGGTTTCAACAAGACTATTGCTATTTATCGGGGCGGAGGGAGAGAGGGGTCCAGAGGACGACGACGACCCGACAGTCTTCTCCCAACTCCTTTTCTCCGTGGCAAATAATTTTATAATAAATAATAATATGTCTCTTGTCTCAGCAATAGTTAAACAAAATTCGATGAGTTCCCTGGAACACCGGGGACACATATTCATGTATAAAAGACGTACAAAAGTGCATTTTGCATGATAGGTCACCTTTAAAATAAGAAGGGAGCATTTGACGGTGCGCTATGCATGGGGCCGCCTTGAGGGGGTTTCCCGACATGTCGTTTCAGTAAATTAAAGGGTGTTTCATGTTGTCGTTGCTGTGGACCTTCTTAATACCTTGGAAAATGCTGTTTAATACTTTTTAATAGCCTTAATTTTCGCTAAATTGATTTATCAACTTTTAATACTTTTTAAGACCCCGCGGACACCCTGCTGCAATTATGAAAGTTATGAATGAGAAAAGTAATAGCCATCGATTCCCGACCGAGCTGAACGTTTTGATGTTTGAACAGAGTTTCTGCGATGTGGAATGTGGGAGAAGAAGAGGCGCAAAATAACCCGGCGGAATAATAAAGAATTTTGTGCGTCGAATAACAGATAGTTGGAATGCTGTATCAGCATTCCCAATAAATAAAGTGTTTACCAGTTCTTGGATGAATGTGAGAGTGTCAGCAAGAGCTGGGTCGCCGTTATCCAGATACTGCAAATATATGCTAGAGTAGAACTCTGCAACTCTCAATCCAATCTGAAAAATAAAACACAATTTCATGAACATACATAAAGTATTTTCATTTTAAACATCTATTCTTCTCTTGTTTGTTTTCCTTCCATCTTACCTCCTCTTTCCTGGCATTAGCAATTACTCCAAAAACAACCAAAGCTCCCGTTAGGATGGTCACCAGGGCCGAAAACTAGGAAGAGGAAGCAGTTAGTAAATCCAGCCGATTTCTTGAGAAACTGAAGGATATTTATACATTCTCCGTTTCTCGCTCGCATGTGGAACTTTCTCAATAGGAAACTGAGAAAATAATGCTCCTCTTCAGGTTGTTATGTTTCCATAATTAGAAAAAGGAAACACCATATCAAAAAGTGAGTTCTGCAGTTACAGTAAGCCAGTTGTGTAAGGCAGGCTTTTGCAATCACATAAAATGGCTGTATACACAGAAGTCACTGTGTTAAGAAGTCTCACCGTTAGCAGAGCGCCGTTGTCTCCTAACACGACTACGATCAGCATTGCCGAGCCCATGATAATCAGGACAGTCACCACTTTAAAAAATATATAAAGATCTGTGATTAAATATGTTTCAGACACGAAATATGTTCATTCTGGAGAAATCATGCCACATATGTAGTACTGACCCATATCGAATTCACTTGAGTTGAGGGTCTGTAATTCAATGTTAGCTCTGGTGCTATCGCTGAACCTCAGCCGCAGGCCCAGACACAGGAACAAAGACCCCACCAGCTGCACAACCACAGAAAAACACAAAGAATAACCACAGTGTGAATGTGCATCAGATAGGAAGCTTCACAAGGTTTCACATTCAGATTTATGGCTTCGGCCACTGCTGTATTTTCGGGTTAGTTCACGCTGTGTGGTATAAAAGGTCTCATGTAAAAGTGCAGAATAAAACGGGGACGTAGAGGCACAACAACTGTCAAACCACAAAATACTCACAACCGCAGGGAAACATGATAACACAGACAAACAGAATAAAAGTACTGAGATCTTATTTTGACTGCTGGGCCCATCTTCTAGCCAAACCGTGAATACTATGCTTAATCGCTATGTTATCTTACATATTACAGCAGTGGGATTTAAAGGTCCCATGGCCATTTCTACAGATCATAATTCTATTGTTGAGGTCTAGTAGAATAGATTTACAATGGTGCAATTTTCCAAAATCATTGGTTTCTCATACAGCATCTCTGTATAGTATATGTTTATTCACTCTCTGTCCTAAACGGCTTGTTGGAGCACCTGCCCCCCCTCCCTCTGAGCCCACTGTGCTCTGGTCAGCTCGCCTACTCTGTTCTGATGAGACCACCACCGTTACAGCGGATATGTTACAATGGCGTTAGCAACCGGAAAATGACATCAGTAATGACAAGCAGATGAGAATGCTGCGTGGGGTCTGGGTGCCGTGTTGGCGGGACGTAGCGGGGCTCGCTACTGCGCCCTTTGAGCGAGGCGGCAGTGTGAGCTGGCTTAAAGGTGTCATTTCCTGGTTGCTGCGTGGGGTCTGCGAGACAGCGAGACAGCGCGAAACTCATCCTGAACTCAGCCTGAGCACACACATACACTCACAGCCAAAGTAAAATCAATAAGTGTGGCTTGATATTGAGTAAGAAAAAGGTTGATAAACGCTGTGACGATGGGTCTGCGGAGATCATTTCTCCGCAATCCGTACTCGTTTATTACCAACGTTCAGGGAGCTCTATGCAAGTCAATGGGACTCCCTGTTAGTTGGAAATTGGCGCTAAAGGTCCCCCCACTGCGTTTGATAGTGACGCCAAGGGATCCTGGAGGAGCTCCACGGATTGGTCCATTTGGGTATGGTCACGTCACTGTACTCAGGACGAAAAAGAGAAATCTCCAACGAGGCGTTCTGGGGCAGCATAGACAGGTATTTTCTGTGTTAGAGTTTTACTCGCTACAGGGTGTACTTTGAGGGTTTTTGACTCTGCAGACCGTTTACATGCATAAAAAGCTACATAACACATGACATGGAGTTGGCAGAACCCCCGACGAAACAGGTGTCGGCTGGACCCTCAATGGAACAGGACATGGAGTTGTCAGGACCCTCAGCGGAACCCCCAACGACTTGAGTCCGGACTTGAGTCCGCGGGACCCCCGGCGGTGAAGGGACTTGAGAAGGGACCTGAGAAGGGACCTGAGAAGGGACCTGAGAAGGGACTTGAGTAAGGACTTGAGTAGGGACTTGAGTAGGGACTTGAGTAGGGACTTGAGTAGAGACTTGGGAAGGGACTTGAGAAGGGACTTGAGGAGGCACTTGAGTAGGGACTTGAGAATGGACTTGAGTCGGCCGGACCGCCAACAGGAGACGGGGAGCTGGAGTCGGCCGGAACGCCGACAGGACACGGGGGGCTGGCGTCGGCACAATGAGACAATCAGACACAGGAGGGCAAACACAGGAAGGAAGACCAGACACAGGGAGAACAGAATTTCAAAATAAACCCATAACTTAACATACAAAACTCAAATCATGACATTACGCCCACGCTTGAAACTTGTGCTTTTTCTTATATTGCCCTATATGTATGTAAACATATATTACACAGTCGTGTGTGACTAAGCCCACTTTTCCAATATAATCATTCAATTAATGTTGAAAACATCTTCCAACAAATCTTAGTTGATTAAAAAGAAAAAGCCCTATAACTTATGCAGATAACAAGCTTGAAATAGACCACTCATATTTCCCTTTACTATGAGCAATCTGAGGCTTCTGTTTTAAGGATTGAGCTTTCTGTAATTACATAAATGAACACTTTCTGTAATTACATAAATGAAACCCTGTGTTGTAGGGTGTTTGTTTCTTAAAGCATATTCAATTAGCAGGCATAATTGACCTACATTTGATTCATTTAGCTAAATGCTAAAATGTTTCTTGATGTGTTCCTTGGGGGGAAAAGTTTGGACACCCCTGTTTTTAAAGATGTTGTTTTCCTTTCTGCTGGATGTGACCACACAGAACTCAGGAAGTGAAAGTCTCAGGAAGCTGCTATTCCGCAGAAACAAAGCCTAAAGTATGCCAACTCAACCACACCAACAACTTTAACACGACCTTCAGAAACACCTAAGAACACTATCAAATAAACAAAAAAAGGGAAGAATTCCAATAGGAAGTATCATAATTTAACACACTTACCGCAAAAATGACGCCACATTCATCCGAAGCCATTGTTGAACTTTCCTGTCGGCTCCCAGACCGTAGTCGAGGAAACAGGGGGATGACTTTATATTGTCTCCCAGGGCACAAGCAACAAGCTTCAGTTTCAATAACCCACTTTACTGAAATTACTGGAGAGAGGCGAGCTCTTCTTAGGAGGCGGTTGCGTTTATTTAGTTCTTCTTGGTACACACAATACTTGATAGTAGTCTTCTGCTGCCTCGTTTCAGTTCCAGAAACATACACACGCGTGCCCATTCTTGCTCTACCATACCCACACACACATGCACGCGCCATACCCCTCTCTCTCTCTTAAAGGGATAGCGATCTCACTCTGCATGACCCTAATATCATAACACTACCCCCACTCTGGATGGCAATTGCACACAATTCTAATCCAGCACAGTAAATTACTTTTGACCTTGCCTAAAATGCATACCGATAAACATCCACATTTGCATTCAATCCATTTACAATTGAGCGATAGAAAAAGGGTACAACATTTCAGTGCAGATATGCAGATACGCACATATCACTATGGAGCATAAGGAAACCCTGAAAAAGGCATTAATAGCTGAGCTCTAAAATAGCAGTCAGAAGGCATTCAAAACTTAAATTCTCCATTAAAATGACAACTTTAAATGGAAATATCAAAGACAGAAATATAACTTTAGTCCCATATGGTTATCTACCTGCTCTCCTCAAGTCTTTTTTTTTCTTTTTATGTATGAACATATGAAACAATAACATTTAGCTTGGACATTAGTAAACAACATAACGGTGTCCATGAACAGTCCTTTAACTGTGGGGCTTATTTCCTCACCCACTCACCATACCAGACAGGTGGTCCTCTATTGTGGCCCGTCCGTCGACCTGGAACATGATGGCTCCGACGGTGCTGCTCTGCCACACCACCCCCACTAACCTGAATGTCCTCAAGGGCAGAAGAGTCCGGAGGAGCTGAGGGGACTGAAAGGGCAGCAGCGACAGTGTCCACTTCTGGAAGCTGGGGCCTTCCTCAACTGCAGTGTCAGTGTCGGTGAACAGTTGAGATAGACCCAGGGTAGGATCTGCAGGATCCATGTCCAAGGCTGGGCCCGACACCTCCGTAGGTGCTCCACAGCCCAGGCATTGTCCAGTGGATCACGGCAGCGGTAGGATTTCAGCTGATCATTGTGAACTTCTTTCACTTTAGTCTTCGGGCCTTTTGGATGCGATACACAAGATCATCCAAGTCCCAGAATGAAGTATGGTCCTTCGTACGACGGGAGAAACCTCCTGACCACACAGCATCACCAATATGGTACTGTGTGCGACAGCAGTTTTTGTCGTATTGTCTCTACATTTTACAGACTCACCAAGGGCCTCTCCAGCTCCAGGCGTTGTCGGATCTGCTGGACATATTCAGGGGCTGAAGGGAGTGTGCCAGAGCCTTGGGGTAGACCAGCTACCAGGTCCACCGGCTCGCTCACTTCCTGGCCAAACATCATGAAGTTGGGGGTGAAACCAGTTGAACTGTGCTTGGTTGCTCTGTAAGCCATAACAGCATAGGGGATCATGAGGTCCCAGTCCCAGTGGCAGCGCTCAGCTGTTGTGGCCAGTATCTTTTGTAGTGTGGCATTAAATCTTTCGACTTGGCCATCAGATTGAGGTCTGAAAGGTGTTGTGCGTGTTTTCTCAATGCCAAACAGCTTACACATTTCCTGAAACACTTCGGATTCCAAGTTTCGGCCTTGATCACCGCACAGCGTCTGTGGTACTCCATAACGACACACCCACCCTGAAACCAGCACGTCAGCCACAGGTACAGCCTGCTGGTTGGGAAGGGGGTAAGCTTTCACCCACTTGGTAAAATAGTCCTGTACCAAGCACATAACAGTTTTTGCGATCTGTCTCGTTCAGGGGCCCCATGATGTCCAAGGCGATGCGCTCCATGGGGGCTCCTACCCTGACAGTGCCCATTGGAGCTTGTGGTGTCTTACGGGGCCTGGCTTTGGATACGCAGCTGGTACAGGTGCTACACCAGAGGGCAACGCCTTCTCTCATTCTGTACCAGAAGTATCGGGTCTGTTCTCTGACATTCGGCGAAAGCCGAAAGGGCCTTTTTAACCATTTTCGGCCGATGATTTTCGGTGGCCGAATATTCGGTGCATCCCTAGTTTTTGTAGCTGGGCTGCACGGGGAGACTGTTGATGGGGCCTATGTCTGGATCAGCATCCTGAGCCTGCAACAGCCCAGTAGTGTTGTTGGTCGTAGTCCGGTAGATTATTCCAGAATTTACATTGTCAACCTCAGCAGGTGAAGCTTCTCCTAGCCCCACTGGACTCACTGCTCTGGAAGCTGAGGGTCTCTCTACCCCAACTGGACTCACCATCGCCTGGTTGATGTCAAAGTCCAACTAGCATTGCACCGCCTGATCACTAAAGCTCACTGGCTGAGGGGAGGGGCATGGCAGCTTACATGGACAAGACTTGCGGCAGACTCTGCGTTGCTGTGTAGCCGGCCAGGCCGATGAACAATCTCAAAGTTGTATTCACCCAGTCTCTCCAACCACCTGAAAAGCTGTCAGGTGGTTGGAAGACACAGCTTCCGGTCTTCCAAGATCCGAACGGACAAAAAGACGTGTTGCAGGCACGAAACACAATACCAATAGAAATACATTGCTTTTAAAATCGTGTGTGACACGAAAAGAAGGGGAAAATCGTGTTGGTGAACACAAATCAATAGATTAAATGTCGTGACTATAACACAAAATGCCGTGAGACTGGGCTGGTGGGAAACACAATGTTCTGCCATGTTACAGATAAAACAATCCACACATCAGTGGAAGACATAATGTACAGTTAAGTAAGTGAAGAAAATATAAATCATTACATCTATGTTGTTTCTTTCACTATCTTCACACACATGTACACACATAGATCTGATTAATGTCAGCTGTGATGACACCACACGCCCACAGCACACTCCTTGTGTGTGTGTTAGTGTGAGGCCCTGGCATGTTCTCCGTGTGTCTCCATGCTTTTCTTCCCCCCCTAAGGTGGTGCATGTTAAGCCTCTGCCCTTGACCCAGCCTCGGCCCCAGAGGTGGAGTGTGTCCCGCGGCGCTGTTCTACATATTCGCGAAGTAAAGTGTCAAATGCAAAATACACATTTCCCCACAGGGGCTGATGGTGGTATAATTTCAAACCTGGAACATGAGCATTAACACAAAGAGCGGCTGCAGAAAAACTGACACTGACAGTATTCACCTTATGTGGCCCTGCCCCTTTCCCACTTCCTGTTCAGATGTTAATGTCTAAGATCTTCCAGTTCAGGACTAGCAGCATTGTAAAAATGCAAACGTTAGCTATTAAGCTAGTGCACGTTAGCTATTTAGCTAGCCAACAATAGATATTTAGCTGACCAACGTCAGCTATTTAGCTGGCAAACGTTAGCCTTTTAGTTAGCGAAAGTTAGCTCCTTAGCTGGCGATTGTTAGCTATTTAGCTGGCGGACATTAGATATTGAGCTAGCGACCATAAGCCATTCAGCAGCTCCTCAAAGCTCCAAACATCACTGTAAAGTCATCAGATATTGGTAATCTAAATAGTTAGTTCCTCAACTGAAAAAATGTTCATTCAAAAACGTTGGCAAGTAAAGGTTTACAGCTGGCAACCCTATGCGGGCCCTAGAGCGAGTGAAGCTTTAGGGAATAACTGCAAACAATAAGCTAAATAAACCTTCAGTAAAGTTTTCTGAAGGGAAACTTGAGAACAGGTTTGGGTGATTGTGTCTATCTAAGGATTTAAAGCTCAGGCTGAAGAGGAACACAGAGTCAAGATGGAGGCGTGAACAGTAATGGTAGCTGACAGTGTGATTAGCCACTGACAGCACCATTAGCTGCCACCACTCTAAGAGCGCCTCACTTTATTTCTTTTTCTTTCGGCACTCCCTGAAATCAAACATTGTGTGTCTCTGTCCACAGGAGTCAGAGAGAATAAGCTGCTGGTGTGTTGAGGGCAGCACTGAAAGGTCTCCCTAAGCATGAACGTTTGTCTTTTTGATTGAAAGAGGAACGCCACATGCAAACTGGAGTACTGTAGGCTGCACCAACACACAGATCTGGATCAATACTGCTTCTCCTGACAGGCAGTGATTGATCACAGCCGACATGAGGCTGAGAGATGAAAACAGCAGGCGTCTTCTCTGGAGGAGGAAGCAGCCGCTGATGAAGGCCAGCAGCAAAGCCTCAGAAAGCAGAGCCTGGCTCGCCCACGCTCCTTACGTGACGAGAGCCTCGCTGAAGAGAGTCTGAGGATCTGCTCCTGCAGCTCCCGCTGTGTGGAAATGATTTCCAATTGAGCTTTCTGCTTTTGTGTCTGCTGCAGCGCGACGTGCACTGACCAGTGGCACAGAGCGACTGTTGTCATGGCTGTCTCTTAAGGTTTGTAAACTGAAGGATTTCTGAGCTTTTTAAAAGAGAACATGGTGGACACGGGGAACAAGGGCACTGTGACATCTCTGATTAAACTAAACTCAAATTATTCTTTACAAACCAACATTTTTAATGCCGGCTTTTGCTCATTTTGCAACCATTTCTTCATGATTTTGGTCAAAGCTAAATACATTCTCTGCCAGAAGTTGTTACATGTTATACTCAGTGAAAAGTAGTAAAAGTCCTGCATTCAAAATCTTACTCCAGTAAGTAAAACTACACAAGTATTAGCATCAATATAAAGAACATAAAGCTTTGACAAAGCGCTAGGAAGCTTTCGTCACGAAGCAAATGTTCAAAAATGTCCCTGTAGTATTCCACATGCTGTACATTCATCTCCCTTTATATATACCGGTAACGCTTTTTGTGATATATGTGCAGACATTACAATGCACGCAGCGTCAGAGCACTTGGGATTGATTACACGGACATCACATCCCATCAAGGACATCATGAGTCCTGCAGTCATTCAGCCGCATGTTCAGAAAGGCTTTTATGCTCAGAGAGCTCCAGCTGTGTGTGATAACATCTCTGCGCATCTATTCATGGTGGGGACAGGGTGGGGAATGTGTTGTGGGAGCTTTCTAAAGGGCAGCGGTGCGTCTGGATCATGACATTTCATCAGCAGCCACGACAAAAGAGACGATGTGTGCGCTGGATTTTCATTCCTGTGTCATGTCAACAACACTTTGTTTATTTTTTATAATCTGTGTCAAACCCCAGACAAATGTGTAATGCATTCCTGTGTGATGTCATCATATATATGCATCAGCGTTGTCTGTCATACATTGACTTTTTAACTAGTTTTAAGTCATATTTTTACAATGCTGCTAGTGCAAAACCGGAAGAACTAAGACATAAGCGTTTGAACTCGAAGTGGGGAAATGAGCAGGCCTACACAAGGTGAAAAGCACAACAATTTAGCCATCTCAATTCAAAATGCCTCAAAGCTTCAGGAAATGCACAAGAGCTTTAAGCTTCGATTCATCCTTATTATTTAAGATGGACTCGCCTACTATCAATGGATAATACTCTGTGGTGATTAAATATGTCCGCTGTATCATAACTCTCATTTGCAGGTTTTTTCACATCAATTATCTCAACTTATCCTGATCAGAGGTCAACATAAACAACCCCACAGAGAGTGTGAGGATCTAATGCATCACTGGTTAGCGGGGGTTGGAGAGGGTCAAGGATGCGAGGTAATCCAATAAAGCTGATTCACTGCCTCGCTGTAATATGGGGTCACCATGTTCCCAGACCAAGGAGAACTGGTAATCGTCCTTGAGAAAGCATCACTGGAGGAGTAATCAGGAGTTACACTGCCTGGCATTAGGGTTTAGGTTCACTTCATCTCAAACGCTGACTGAGACATTTTGACTTGTTGATGTCGTAAAAGGAGAACAAAGCTAAGATGCATGGCGGCATCCCCACCGATGGCCTTCAGGGTGCCCATCACTCTGCTATGGAAATTACATTGGCTTCTTGTCAATAGTGAAGTCTCGGGAGGCAGGGCGGCCTAATTGGTTTAAAAAGTATTCTGCCATCGGCGAGAGCGTTTCAATTCGTTATGATTCACCTAACGGGAGGATCTAAAGACCCATGAGAGGAGAACCAGGAGAATAACTGCATGCAATTTGCTAAAACATTGTTAAGAAGACAAATACAATTATATATAAAGAATAAAAGCTTTTGGGCCCATTTCCCTTACTGATAATGATCCCTGCAGAGTGCACAGCTCTAAAAGCGGCAACACTTTCTCAAAGTAAAAAGGTTACGTGTCTCTGTCTCGGTTTTTGCTTTTAAATCTTGGTAATTGTTTTCTGTTTTGTGCTGCTGCCTCTCCTCCCAGAAGATACAGTCATAACTGAGCTAAAAAAGAAATTGATTCTGCTGCCCTTTCTGCAGATAATTTACATGTTAGACTCGGCTAATCTGCGCTAAATTGCGGCCCAAACTTGTAAAGGTCACGGATCCCGGTACTGCACCGTCTGTCGGTGCTCATCAGCCGATGTGTGGGGGGGGGTACAGGGGAGGTGACAGACAGCTCGGGGGAGATCAATGTGCTGACAGCTATTAGGTGAGGGGGCTGAAAGGGCAAGTGGCTGTAAGTGAGTCGCCAGGGAGAGCCTTATTTCCATCACTATAATCAAACATCAGTTTTAAGATATGCTGTGTTTACCAGAAAAACGTCAATACAAGATACGGTACGTCACTTCCATCATGTTTTATGAAATTATAATCCAAGTCTGAATCAGCTTCATACTGTGACAGACAGGTTCAATTGCGCTACATCGGCCAATATGTAATGTTGATGACGATGCAGATATAAAAACAGAAATGTGCCAAAACACTTGACGAAACCCTAACATTACATTGAGGATTGACTGTTTCTCAACAAAGTGTATCAGTCTAACTTTATTAACTTGTGGGACAATTCATATTCACTGTTTAGGACATGGTTGGGGTCAGAGATAGTGTTATTGGCCAGCCTCAACTTTTTATTATGGTTTGAAAGTGGAGAGTAGTTGGTTCAGAACTGGAAGAAATATGTTTTGGTTAGTGCTGCCCCAAAAAGTCGACCAAGCGCTAGTCGGGTACACAAAGTCTTAGTCAAGCGATTTTTCATTAGTCTCTAATAAAAAAACTCAATCTAGGCACTGTGCATTGTCGCATCAGCCATAACTGAATTAGGTCACCTGTATCCGAAGAAAAGGAGAATATTTCTAAAGGTGTCTGGTTTGGGTTTTCTAGCAAATTCATAATTTCCTGGGCAAGAAGCTATTAAAGAGCTATACAGGTTTCATTTCTCAGTACTGGTCCATCTTCGGCGTTCGAGGCCCTGAGCACTATTTCCAAAAAGGTCACAAAGATGTCAAGGAAAGGGCAAGGCTGTCAGTGATGTCCGTCCACAGGAAGTGAAGGACGTCAGAACCTTAACTAACACAAGACTAGCGGCAAATTAATCCGCCCTTCTTTACCTCGAACACAGAGGAATTTCTAAATTGGTGGCATTAATTGTATGGTGACTCAGGACGATTGATTCCCATTATGCATGAGTCAGGTCGCAGGGGGCGTGTCGCTAAATGGAAACAGATGAGATGCACACAGGATTAGTAATTGGGAAATGTCCGGGGGGGGGGAGAAATAAACAGTCTGCTGGGTAGGAAATAAACTGAGACCCACCCCAAGGTCTCTGTGTGTGTTTTCAACAGAGTTGGTTTGCCTTTCTAAAAATAAACTCAAATTGGCGTCACAACAGCAAAAAAGAAGAAACGACCTTACAAACTGAACATGGAACAAGCTTTCATACAAACACACAGCTGCTTTCTAGAAAAGCCTTGCATAACACAAAAACCCAGAAGAAATAAAGCTCTTTCCTCTTCCAGAAACCTTTCCACACTTCAGTCAAAGGTGGATGCAGTAATCCACCCTGTGCAACGATCATTTAAACGGTAATTAAAAGAGACAGAGAGAAATTAGCTGTTAAAATGATCAGGTGTTCATCCCAAGACCTGCTCTGTTTATGCTGAATGTGATCTGATCTGAATGTGGTGGCACTCACGCGGTTAGCGGTGTCGGATATTTCCCAAACACGAAGCAGCGTGCTGCCAGCGTCTCCTCAGTCTCATAATTAGCCTGCCCCGAAGATCTGCAATTACTGCACATCATAATTAATGGCCTGTTTCCGGAAATGATTCAACTTTTGTCCTCTCGCAGGTCTGCAATTACAGCTGCCACCTGAGGAAATGTGAGCGCACAATTACAAGAGACGTGAAGGAAAGGTCACCGTGGGTCAGAGACATTCAATGGACCTCACAGGCGAAGGGAAAGATGTCCCGCAGAGTTAGGCTGCTTAAAAGAAATAGGACCCCTTTATCTTCGTTATGATAGACACCAGAAACACACAACAGGTTGCTGAGAATTTAGAGTGTATTGCAGAAAAACAAAGCATGTCATTATACAAACATTCCTAACAGATGAGAAGGCAAGGAGTTGCCATTTGATTAATGTCAACCTGTCAGTGACTGGAATTGTTAAATGGTAGGGTAAAGCAACGAAAGCACTTTAGCCGTCATAATAAACAAATTGCAGACAATTGTTTCGGACAAGTTTTCTGTTGTTCTCACTTACTGGAAATAATAAGTTTGCTTTAGTGAAGAACGTGTAGGAGGCACAACATGACGCAGATTACACAATGGCAAAGTATCGGCTTGTCATTTTTTATCAACAACTAAGTTTCTTTCTGTTCTTTAAATTGTTCTGACCAACCATGAATTCTCTGGACAAACTAGTCACATATTACGACCTTGTGCATCATAGCTAGTTAAATCCTGTTTATTTGCCCGTTCTGAGGATTCAGAAATGTGTGTTCTCACATAACATTCTTACGGGTAATGCAGGATAACTTCAGGGTGGCAGTGCATGTGTGCAAAGAGGCTCTAGTTAAGGTATATTATCTGGGATGATAGACGCAATACACACTACCTATAGCGCTAACTTCTTTCTGCACTGGAATCAAATATCAGTATTGTAGGTAAATAGAGGATTCTTCAAAAACAGACTTAATTAAAGATTTCATTTACACTAATCAAGTGTGATAATGTAGTGACATATTACCTCGACTGAGCTACAACGCACAAAGCTGCAGTTATTTGTAAAATCAGTGTAAAAACTAGGTAGGTACTGTACAGTAGGTAAAATGGGCAATGTAAATGTCTTTGACAGCAGGACAGAATCTAAGAGCACTGCGAGTTGGAAAGATGAACACATTTAGACCCAGCTCATGTCTCATGTGAAACTCACTCGTGCACTAGCATGAATCAGGCTGCTGAAGCTGTTTATGCAGCACAAACACTCTGAGGACATTAGGTAACCGCCATATATCGGCTCTATGGAAGCATCATGACAGCGGTAAACCAACTCTGCTAACAAACAACAATACAAGAAAACTAAAGGTACAACATCTGAAACAGGAATGATGTCTACTTCAATCAAACACGAATTATTATAAATCAAGGAAGTAATTGCGAACACAAGAGGCTGCAGATGCTGAAGTGGCTTCACATAGAGGCGGTAATGTTGGATATTAGTGCTGAGTCATGCCAACTAATTCAGCACCTTCTTCCTTTACGCACAGTTTGCCTTCAGCCATAAAACAACGTCATCTCAGAAGTTTTTCAAAAATAAAACCCTGTGAAAAAATCTAGTTTTCAAATGAAAACAAGGAATAATTGTTTTGTTAAGGGCCTTTTCTCTCAGCAGGGAAAACAAGATAGTGTTGTCTTAAGAGTAAATGAAGACTGAAATAATATAACTGGTACCAGCTTATTGTTAAATGTGAAGATTTCCTGAAGAGCTGTAATTGAATCGAATAAATAATACAGTATCTACGGAAGAGGATTAGGGCCACGTGAGAAATGATGTTGAGATTTGACCAAAAGTAAAAATATCTCTTTGAGTTTGAGGACTGTCGGAATTTTGAGAACAAAATAATTCGACTTTTTGTTCCTCAGAATTCAGACTTTTTCCTCGGATAAGGTTTGTGCTAGTGACCACACCCGGTTCACAGAATATGAGGAAATTAAGATTATTTCTGTGTGCCGACTGTTTAAAGCAAAGAGGGTTGAGCTGCATGTGTGGTTTTCTAATCGCACACACTGTTTAATACCTTATTGTTGAAGATGATTTCCTCTGCAGCTCCAATAGGTTTCAGGTCCTTCATCTCTTCCCGGCTCATGTTGATCTTATCCTCCCAAGTGAACAGTTCTTCCCAAAATTCATTCAACTTGTAAAAACTGTGTTGAAATTCTGTCTGGCCTAGAATCAGGTGAAGGAGAGAGTATAAATAGCATTAAGGTTGGGTCTTCCCAGGTGAGGTGAGGTTGGAGCAGACATCACACTTCAGAGAATACTTCCTGTAAAGACTGAAAGGGCACACACTACTTCTGAAACACAGAGGAGTCCCTGCATCACCTCGTTTAAACTTGCATGGCCTAATTAAAGGGCTGCATGGTCACTCAGTCTATTCAATTCTCTGTTTCTTAAGTGCAACGTTTTTAAAGAAAGAATATCCAGGAATAAATCTATGCAAACAAAGGATTTCTTCCTCCTGCTCTCCTTCTTGCTGGCCCAGATCGGCCCTAACATTGGATTAACATCGACAGGAAGTAGCTCTGCTGAGAGGGACACTTTCCTACTGATTCCTGATCTGACATTGGGACGGACAACAAACAAGTCTTTTCCACAGGGAGCGCCACGCTGCATAATCCATACTGACCTTCCCTGGCTGCTGTTCAGCTGGGGTTTTTATCTGGTTGGTGATGCAGAGACTTTTATTTTCAAAACAGCTGCAAATTAAAAAGAAGGATACACATAAATCTCTTTGTTTTTATTACTCAAAATGACAGTACTTCATATAAAACAACATATATACCAATATGAAAAGAGATTTGACTGTTCACCTACAAAGCTGAGTCATGTTAGCTTGCATGCTAATTAGCAATGCACCTAAGTTTATATTCCTGCAGGAAAAATCCCATTAAATAGATAAATTGAGCCACACTCGATTAGTCACTAGAGAAGCAAATGCACATTAACCTGCTGCTGCTGAAAATAGTCTCAAACAAATTTACAACTGTTTTAGCAATCATGAAAATCATGCAAAATAGGCAGGCAGTTGTGTTTGTTTTCGGATAACCCAGTGAATTAAACACAAAAAGACAAGTCAAGGTCACAGAGATGCATGATATGAGTAAATCTGATATGGCCATGACGCAATATTTCCTATTGATTCGTAACTACATCGCTGTAAAACAACCAGAGATATTACGGGAAATTAGTTCTCTTTGTACGACAACATGCTAAAAAAAAGAGTGCTGTGTTAATGGATACGCTCCGGTTTTTAAATGTTTTAATTATTTCCGAGACTCCCACGATGTTTGCACACGTTGGTTGAGCATCAGAGCGCCTGGAGCTAATTAAATGAAGCCAGAGATAATTTGGTGATTAATATTTTGAAAGTTAATATCAGAATAAGTAGGTAAGGAGAAGGGGGGACTTTTCTTTAAAAGAGAAATTATTCTGCTGTGTGTGTGTGTGTGTGTGTGTGTGTGTGTGTGTGTGTGTGTGTGTGTGTGTGTGTGTGTGTGTGTGTGTGTTGAGTCTAAAAGTACAGAAGCAATACACTGAGAACAGGGGGAGTAAATGTTAAAATTACCATATTGATGGATGTTAGAAAATAGGGGCTTCATCTTTTTAATCTGAATTTCAATGATGCATAATCATAATGGTCACTTGCTCTGTCTATTTGCATACTTCCTGAAATTATTCAATTTTTAGGTCATTTTGCCAACAAAGAGGTATGAAGCTCTGTTTTCATGTGGGTCATGATTACCTGTCACCAACCACCACTTTCTGCAGAGCACCTCGAACACAATATAGACATTTTAAAGAAGAAGAAGAGGATGAGGAAAAAGAGAAGAACAAAAAGAACAAGAACAAGAACAAGAACAAGCCTTTTAGCAGAAGAAGAACAAGAAGGAGAAGAACAAGAAGAACAAGAAGATGAAGAACAAGAAGGAGAAGAATAAGAAGTCATTTGATGCCCATGTACAAATGAAACGAATGGTCAAATACTTTGACTAATCTACAATCCATTAACGTCATGGCGCGCTTCCTGCACACTTGAAATATTACATGTGAGAAAAAACCAATGTCTATAGAATCAGATATGGTCATCATCTGCTCATTGAGTTTGACCCACACACACCATGCTCTCTGTGTTTGCATGAAGCGTCCATGCATCGGCTGCTGCAGGTTTCCCGGCTGAGGTCTCCATGGCAACACATTGTCATATGTGTTTAAGTGTGTGTGTGTGTGTCATGGGGGAAACACAGCCTCAGTGCCTATCACAAAGTGACAGCGCAATTTACTTCACTCCCTAATCCTGTCTTCCTCTCAGAGGAGCATGGACACCTGCATCACTCAGAGAAGGAAGTGTTCTCAGTCACTTTAAAAGCTTTCAGTGCTCACTTTCTGCTTTATGACTGGAAATTGAAGTATATATCCATATTATTTATATAAAACTCCAGTGATGTGAACAGATAGTTGTCTTATATCAGTACAGGCAGATCCTCCAAACACTGCAGAGTGAATCTCCATAACCTATCGATACGCAGTGAGGCTCCGGGCTTCAAGAAGACTCTGCGGATCGATTCCTTGCTGCGGGTATTGACAGGACTTTAAATGGTGGCTTAAGACAATGTGCACTCTGGAAACATTTTTCACAGTTCCCCCATTATTCTGTTGCACATTTGTTTCAAAGACAAAGCCTGTTCATGCAGGAGAACAGAGCTCACTGCTTCAGAGTGCTTTCACACCTGACCTGTTCGGAGACAACCAGCGCCAAACACCGAAATATCTAGATAGAAAGACTGCTGTGTGGTGTATTGCACTTACCACAACAACAAAGGTCCAAAGTTAGGATTGTATTTACTTTCACTTTTAAATAAAGGACGATAAAAGAAAATATTTGTAGCTTAAGGTCCTCCACAGAGAGTACGGAGACCATAAACATAACGTGTACGTCTGTTGGACACGCTTCCTCACAGCTAATGATGCTAATGTGGCTAATGCCAAATGTCAAAGTAAACACTTACAAAGTCGAAGAAGAGACTGTGGATGCTGCAGTAAAATACCATTTTAGGTATTTGCCCGCAGGACATCGATCCCCTATTGCTTTTAAATATACTTTACATCAACGCCGATCATTGATCTCCAATGACATTGTGTAATTGTCTGCCTGACTGTAAAGGCCATCCCTACATGTTGCATTCTATATCACGTAGTGAGGAGCAACAAGCATGTGACGAGAGAGTTTTCTGGAAATAAATGCTCAGAGGCGAGGATGCATCTCGAACAGTCACCACCTAATTATTATTCCTCTCCTGACAAGTGATGCACATTAGCATAAGTGCTGTTTGTTTATCCCAAAAGGTCTAATTATCTGCAGCAGCAAACAATTAAACTACAGCTCTCTGTAATGTTGTGTGTCCTGGCATGATGCAGAATACGCATGGAGGGATGTTGGAGCCGGATGAAAGCAGGAACGTCTGGGTGAGCAGACAGCTCACACGGTGAGAGCCTGAGGTATTCAGCTCGGCACTTTAAAGGCTGAAACTGACGAGAACTCCCCCTCTCTCTGCTGCTGTGATGCGCATGCTTCCAGCTCCTGAGCGAGGCAGTTTAGGAGGAGTCAAGAGAGGCCGACGGATGGATGTTGAACCGGTAACAGCAGAGGAGCTGGAGAGCCGGGGGAATCAGGGCTAAGTGGGCTGAGAGGGCTGAACACTTGAAGTCTGGCAGGCTGACGCTGCTATTTACATCTCTGGGTGTTTCGCTCAGCCGCTCTCATCAAACTGCATATTTGATCAAAGATCATCAGTTTATGAGTAACAGCTCAATTTATAGGCATATATAATGTAGGCAAGGCAAGGCTATTTATATAGCACCTTTCAACACAGGGCAATTCAAGGTGCTTTACAAAAATGAAAGACATTCAGAGAAAGGCATTTAAAAACAGTCATTAAAAAGAAAAGATAATAAAAGAAACATTAAAAGAAAAAATACATGAATAAAAAGTTACAGTGCAGTTTAAGATATGAATAGTTCACACAGAAGTTCCATTTTATTGATGCCTTTCTTTAAGGTTTCTCCGAACATGAGCTGTGTACGCTTGTATGGCACATACGTCCCGAGCAGCATACACAGAGAAAATCAGCCAGGACAGAGTCCCCAGACACTGGTTCCCTGGGGTTACTAGTCCCAAATGTTCATTAACCAAAAACGAAACACAGTTCGAAACAGTCATTATTTGACTGTTTCAGTCAAATAACTGAAACAGCTCCAATATCCCTGAGAATAGAGAGGCCTTAACGATTACAAGTTCCACACTTAACAAAACAATATGTTTCTTATTGATTTCTAAATGTACTATTATTTCGTTTAAGACACTAGAAAGAGTTCAAAGGTCATCTTAAATTGCTTGTTTTTCTGAGAACGAGCCAAAGATATTGAATTTAAACCAAGATGAAAACATTTAAATCAGCATCTGAGAAGTCAAATCCAGCACTCTTTAGACTTTTTTGAACTATCCCAAATTATATTTCAATATTTTAAGAAAGTGACAGAAAAAGTATCAACACGTTTTTTTGGAGGAGAATTTTTTTTTTCATAAAACATTTAAAAGTCCCAGCAAATGGGAAGATTTTATAGAATATTTTAATAAACATGAATTAATTTCTAATCCTAATACTCCCATTAGTACATTTATTTGATCATACTTTAAACACTTTTACTTAAATACCATTCTTAATGCAGTACTTCTACTTTCAACAGATTATTTTTAGAGTGTAGTTTAAGTAGTTTTACTTAAGTAAAGGATCTGACTAGTTGTTCGCTGCCCTCTGATTTGAAAGTGTGTGTGATGGACAGTCCCTGCTGCCTCACACTGCCTGCGGCACTGCTGTGATTATGGCCCCCACACAGGGGTAACAGTGGGACCCCCCACCCTCCCTCTATGCAACAGTCATCCCAAAGTCTGCCCTTATTCTGCCACATCCATCTCCCTCCTCCTGGAAACCTGCTAATTGATGGATGAGGGTGTTATGGGGAATGGCAGGAGTTGTTATGCCGGTGATTTTCCTTCAAACGCCTCGGCTGCTGCCTTAGGAGGAGAGGAAGAGGAGCGACGACTTCCTGCACCCAGAGCGGGCGGAGAGACTCGTGGGGGGGGGGGTAAAAAGCGCAGGGTGGATGATTGATGGAGAGTTAAAATGTAATGGGGACCTCCCCCCATCACGCCTATAGCCACAGTGTCCGTAATTTCCAGCGCAATCAGGAAGTGTCTAATGAAAAAGGACCGTCCTCTTCTTCATATCCTCCTCCTCTTCCTCTTCCTCTCCCTGCAGACCACCTCTCTATTGACACAAAGTGCTAATGAAATGTCAACTCACGATTGATGTGCCGCAACTTTTTATGCTTTATTTGGGTGTTTCCTCCCCTGTACTTCCTCACATTTTCTCCATCGATTGTATTTGTTCCCATCCATTTCACAACTCATTTTGAATGTCTATGCCCGTGTGTAACAACGACTTATTGCTTTGGTTCAAAAATATAATTTAACCCATATGGTAGTTATCACAATATTCCTTTAAGTAAGTGCATCATTTGCAAGCTCATGTTATTAAACTTTTTGAACATGAAAGCATGTCACAGTAAAGACAGAAAATACTTATTATGATGTACATTTGTGTGAGTTTGTGGGAAATGCAGCCCAACATATTGTCTAACTGGCAGTTGAGTAAGAAACACATGCATTGTCCATAGAGAACAACATATACCTTAAAACAAGAATATTCCTTAAGATTCATTAACTTTAGGAGATATTTATATATTTCTTGAGCTTTGTATTCTAAAAGTGATAGCTTCACGACCAATATCATTTATGCTGCTATGCATTATTTTGGAAAATACCGATGGACTGATGCATGGGGAGGATATTCTGAACCATGTGAAAAGATCTGCAACCCTCAAGTCTCAGCTGCTAAACAGCTACTTTAAAAACAAAATTCAAACTTCCTTTCGGCCTCTCGCTTTCCTAAACTTGTGAAATAGAGAAATCCATAATTCAAGAAGCCTCCTTTGGCAACCCCCAGTCGCCATACTTTTCTTCTACTTCTTTGCATTGCATTCTGAGTTCATCCTTTATCCAAGTGAAGACGGCAGCGAGTGTGTACACAGATTGGGATTTAGTCATTAGAGCATTCCTAACACAGCTCAAATGAACAGAGTAGGTACAAAAGAGGTCAGGCTTTGTCTCTGCATATTTTGACAGGGCTCACATTTATCTGCAGATTGGGTCGATCTCGCGCAGTTCATTGAGTCTCGATCTGAATTGCAAATGGAGTCGGGTTTAAGAGATAAAACAAAATCTGGAGATTTAAAGTCAATCAGCTCTCAGTTAATAATTGTTCTATTGTGGTGCAAACATTCATGAGTCATTTACAGCATTAGAATTTCAAATTAACAACACCGAGTAATAGTGGCTCTTTTAATTAGAAATCACTTCTCATATTAACATAACAACACACATGCACTGACCTTCTCTACAGAATGTTGTTTGACTATTATAAGCTGCACAATCACTTGAGTAATGTGTCCTGTTCTGCTTAATGAAATACTCTGAAATACTGCAGAGGTCTAAACTTTCTCAACACGCTCCGACTATGTGACAGCTGATGGAGATCGAATGCTCAAAATGACAGGTAGTTAACGCTTTAAACTCCTCATAGGAAATGTCAGAAGATGAAGTTGTGTACAGTCGCTCAGATTTAACTTGCATTTAATTTTGAGAACACATAAATGACAGAGAAGTAGCAAACTATGTTAGAACAATAGCAGTTTAGATAACATACCCCCCACTGTACTGTTGTTATTACCTCAAACTGTATGGTTATTACTGACTTTAACTGACCACAGGCACTTGTCTCGCTGATGGACTGACGGCAATGCTAAGTTGCAGCTAGCAGCGGTAGGAACACTGAATTGGATATTTGAGTTCAATTTGGCTTTTTAAATTATGTTTTTTTCCTGGGGTTCCCGTTGGCTGGTTGTACAGTTACAGGAGAAACAGCCTTAGTCAGTGGTGTTAAATTATTAGCTAGCTAACGTAGCGCTCGCCTTAATCACATTATTAAAATCCAGACACTGAAATCTTCCTTAGAGTGGGTCGGTTACCTTTATAGTTGATTTTTATATCGTTCTGTGGGGCATTATAACTCGCCATCACCACCTGCTGCTTTGCTAGCGCTGTATTTACTATGATTAGTATGTGACTGTATTAGCAACACACACAGATTGCTCGTATTAGTCCACCTTGAGGGGGGACAACCACGAAACAATGCAAAATCTGTGAATTATCCATTTATTCACAGATTTTATTCAACACCAACTCGTATTTCCAAATCTATTTAAGAGTTTCTCCGTTTCTCATGGATTTATTTCTGGCAGCTGTGAAACTGTAGGAATAAATAACTCTGCTGTTGAAACCTCTCTTCTCTAATAATATAGACAGACATGTTTTCATGCACCTCATATCAGAGCTTACAGATGTACATGGAGGGCTGACTTCATTACGTGGAGGTGTGAAGCTCATGTCAGAATGAAATGATGTTGTCAGATGGATTGAGACATTTACACAGGTCCTTCCCGCCAGGCAGGCAGCGTAATGTAGTCATCTCTGTGACCTTTCACATACATACACACACACAGTCTTACAAAGTGAAAAAACACATCACGATTGTATAGAAATGTGTCAAGTGTAAGAAACGAGAGGAAGGGCTCTGCCTGTTCTGTTTTAGCTTGTTAGTTTACCCAAACCCCATGATGACCTGACACATATATTACACAATTCAGAAAAATGTCAAAACCTATTGATACTTTGATACTCAGTAAAAACAAACCATTTTTCCAACCTAAACAACATTCTATGCTTTCCAGAAAAACACTCTACATCTAACGCCATGGATGTGTTGATACCTTAACAGTTCAATTTCAATAAAACGGCTGGCATTTAAGTCTGAATATCACCATGACTGCTAAAGCACTGCTAAAGCACTGCTAGTGATCTTCTCTTCCTCCTCTTCTTGAGAAAGGGAGACGATGGACGGATAGAGAATGTGTCCTAATGGAAGAATCGTGTCTCTATTTATGTTTTTGTTTACTTCCCCGAACATAGTATCACGATGGAAAACTCGTGGTTCTGTCGGCTAGTGCGCCAATTGTACATGATAGGCTAGGGGGCGGGACAAGCGATTGACCAATCACAACAGAGCTGGCCAGCAACGCAATCTGAATCAGAATCCTTTTATTCGTCCCACGGAGGGGAATTGTGCATTTGTTACAGCAAGAAAAGACAGCTTAATATTAACCAAGAAGCATGCATACAAAATATGAAAGATCATTTTGTATTCACAATTTACAAAATACACGTCCTGTAACAGTTCTGAGAGATATAGCAGTCAGGTATATATTGCACAGTTATTGACAGCATATATATATATATATATATATATATATATATATATACACACGTCTTTGAGCACCTGTAAAAGCGCTAACAAATTAAATCTATTATTATTATTATTATTATATATATATTGCACATAATTGGTATTCAACAAGCAATACCAAACATAGCAGACTGGGCTCTGGTTTCACACAGAGGGTGAAAAGAGGTGCTGCACCAATTCATTTCTTAATCCAAAACACATTTGAAAATGTATCGATAAAGTATATAACCATTTGTTGCATGTCAAATCATGCAGAATAGTTACCTCACGCCCAGTTTTCCAACTCAAAGCACCTGTTATTCTAACATTGACTTGTATTCTGTTTGACCCTAATGATAACAGGAGGGTCAATGTGAGATATTACTGACAACTTGTGCACTGCCCGGATTATATAGGAGAACAAATAAAAAACAAAATGATCCAACCATGATAAAACTGACTAAAACCTGCCTGTATTGCAGGAGCAGCCTACAGCTACATTTGAATTGCATGGAATATTTTTCATTTCAAAGTGATGAAATATTTAAGGGGCAGTTGGAAGTCTGTGTGAAATGCTTGACCTTCACCGCAGAAAGAGTGCCCTGTTATTACAGTATTTATACTTCCAGAGCAAGGGGATGAACATATTTAATTACTCAATTAACTGAGGGGGGGGATACAACTCTGAAGGAAAAAGGTGCTGGGCACACACTCAGCAATGAGGAGAGCAACAGTGCAGAGGCCTGTTGTGTTCATTTATAAAGGTGATTCCTAAACGGTTCAGAGAGCAGTTTTCTTTTAACGTAAAATAATCACGGTACACTGAGAGCGTATTCTCTCATTAGCCGGGTCACTGCGTTTTGATGTTATGGATTTATAGAGGGCAGAGAGCATTCATATCCCAGACGGGGGGCTGTAATGTGTCCAGATTCAGTTCATTATCGATTGTTCCTCTTTTAACTGCAGCGGGAGCGTTCAGAGGACTGATGAGAAGGGGATTACCGTCAGAAGGCTGGAATAAAACCTTCATAGCAGCCGTTTGCTATTCCTGAACGCTCCAAGCTGCTTTGAAAGTAAAATTCAGAATTTGCATTTCACGCTAACCGCTCTGAAAGTGCCCGGTCCAGAGCCAGAGCCACATATTTTCTGATGAAATGGTTTTATTTTATAGATATTGCAGTTGCAGTATATCAACTGGAAATAATCCCACAAACTGCAATTTAAAAAACAGCAAATTGTATATAAGTTATCTTAATATAATCACACCTGATCTGCTTTGAAATGCGAAGACAGACACTGGGTAATGTAATTTATTTAGGTTGTAATCATTGCATTTCTGCAGGGGAACTCATCAGCTGACAGAAGTCATATGGTTTCCTTTCCCTCTGTGTGCAGCAGACGTTGATAAATCGTCCCTGGAGGAGTTTGAAGGTCCATTCATAAGAAAGGAGGCTCCACTCCTCACATTTTATGGGAGAGATTAATCATGTTTGGATTTCTGTAAAGACTGCTGACTTCAAGCTGTCAGAGAAACCCATTTGATATTTTGTTTTTCAATCTGTTAACAGTTTTCTGCAGACAGATTCAGCCACAAAGTTCCTTTATTATAACCTCAGAGTTGGGATAATTATGAACCGGAAAAAGTACCATAAATACTTTGACACCTTATCTGCCTTCCCGAAGACATAAAGCAATTGATTTCGCTTGATTGGTTCTACTAGTGCTGGCTAAAAACACTATTTGGGCTAATTGTGTCACTATAGAAGTTGTAATGATGCCATTCCTTTTAGATATATTTGGCACAAAGTTGAAAAAGGACTATATTTCCTGTAACTAGGCCTCTTATTCTGTGTGCATATTTATTTCCAGTGTGTGCATCATTGTAGAAACGACTGCAAATACCACAGCATTAAGGTTGTAATTCTTAAGATTTAAAGCAATTGAATGAAGATTTGCATGTGTAGCATCAGCAGCAGTATGATGTACCATGCGATAAAACAAACAGAAAAACAACACCACCTCAAGGAGCAGCGGCTCAACTCGAGTCTCTCCCCAGAACTGACTGACCGTTTAAAACGTCATAAATCGCTCTTCAACTTTAATTTCTGGTGTTCAGCCCATGCATTGATAGATATGTATATATTAATTGGAAGAAGCTAGCATCAAAGTAATAGCAAATTCAGTGTGCACGGCCTCGCTGCTATATGGGGAAGACTTCCTCCATTTTTCTTTTAGGCCTAATGCCAGACAGCTGCGCAATAACACCTCAGCACAGCTGAAGCTAAGCCAGATTGCTGCAGACAGTAAAGGCCCGAATTGATAAGCCTGTGTTTGTGTGTCTGCACAGTATAGTTTGCGCACACACACACACACACACACACACACACACACACACACACACACACACACACACACACACACACACACACACACACACACACACACACACACACACACACAGATTGTCAACACAATGTCACACTCACAGCTCAGCTGCTGCCATGTCTTTTTTTTGTATTCTTTCTGCAGCGCTTGTTACTTGATAATGAAAGCAAAATGATGGCAGCAAAATGCACTCATATTCATCGCTCAGCATTTTCAACCATGGCAGGACAATTTTCATAGGCTCAGTTTGTATGTCTCCTCAACATTCAATATAATGTTTAAGGTCTGACATTCTGAAACGGAGAGAGTCTGAAGATATGAAACTCATTTTCAAGAACATTTCTGGATTTATATTAAAGTTATATCGTACAGTTTTTATGATTATGTGTATTGCTTGTTTCAAAGTGACTACACATTAACAAGACATTCCCTGCTCCTTTCCCCGATTGCTTTCCTCTACGAAATTGAATACAGGGCAACATATTACTGTGCCTGCCTCTCTTCTCTTTTCAGGCTCTCTGCAGATACAATTCTTGCAGGCTTGCTGGGCGTGCACTGCTGTAGGAAACTAAATGAAAGACACTTGCCTTTTTTTTTTAAAGTGCAGCATCATTTCCAGGGTGAACAAGTTAAATGATTCTGACAACGAGACTTCAAGAGGGCAACAGCTCATTTGACTGAGCAGGAAAATACTCTGACAACAACCAAAATGAACAAATGGATGGATACTACAAACAGTTTTTTTAGTTTATTAATCTTTGCAGAAAGTCCAACATGAGCAGGAAACTTGTTATTGCACATCTGTAAGTAGTCACCAATGTTTAATTTCTCAGACTGCATACTAAAGCTCATGTGGACAGTTTATAATAACTCTCACTTAGAAGGGTAGAAAAAGGTCAGCAGTGTTGACAGTTATAAAAACTAATTATCCTATAGACTCAACCTGTCAGTGTGCTATTTAGCTAGCGAAAGTTAGACATTTAGCAAGCAAACGTTAGCTTTTTAGCTAGCGAATGTTAGCTACCCTTAGATGCCCATCCAACAAGCTAGCTAACGAATGTTAGCTATAGCCAAATTGTGGCTCTCGTAATTGAAATGGGAATTATTATTTAACACACTGTGTTTAAACTTAAAGTGCTTACCTGAGTCTCCCGTTCAGGCAGTACTGTATAGACTTAACTCAATTAACCTGTCAGTGTGCTGTTTAGCTAGCAAACATTAGCTATTAAGCTAGGGAACTCCTGTAAATTCTCAAATATAAGCTTTTTTAATAAAGTAATCACATATTGGTTATCTAAATAGTAGTTTGTTTCTCGCTTGAAAAACTGTTAGAACTTCATAACCATTCATTTAAAACAAAAAAGTCAGTTAGCAAGCAAAGGTTGACTACCAAAACATAATACATCAATGTGGAATCGCTCCCTTAAACAAGTGAAGCATATGGTAAATGGCAGCTAGAGAGAGACAGTCAGTGGTTTGAGGAAGTCTGTGTGCTTTCTGAGGACGATTTTTTGTCCATTATTAGGATTGTTCAAGCTTTTTCTACATTTGCTCGCCTGCTGTGGATTAATTTCTCCTCCAATTGTTGCCTTTGTGACAAGTGTTGAATGGACTACGTGCAGAATTTCCACAGCGAGCAAAACTAATTACAGAAAGCTTCCCACTACATAGGTAGCTGAATGCACCGAGGAGAGAACTGTTTGACAGGCGCACAAGTAATTATGTAACAGCAAACGCAGATTTAACATTGCACAACATAATGCTGTGTTAGTATGCAAACAGTTTAGGGAATACTAAAGCTAGAGATGGAAATAAAAAACAGACTCTGGATTTATTTTTCGGGGCCATTTGAGAACTCTTTTTGCACATTTCTCTAACGTTACATTGGAATTCTCTTAACTAGAAATGACGGTTCAAATCTAGAAAATAGCGACAGGTTAAGGAGGCACTTTACATCTTTGTGAGTTTGGAGTGACAGGAAGTGTTTGCAGAGTAATAGCCGTCTTCTTGAGAGAAACACATGTAAGCAGCAGAATCATAATGCCTTTCTGTTGGCTCTTGTTATCTCACAGAATCAATATGATTTTTGAGTAACAGCGTCTGAAATGATGTTGCTTTGCTCCACTGCGATTGGCTTTCTGTCTGATGCAGATATAAGAGAAGACTGGCCTGTGATATTTCCCTGAAAGGTTGCCTCTTATCTCTTCTTCCTCTCACTTTAGCTTTCTCCAACGCCATATTCTCCGTTTTCTGACAGGAAACATTACCGCCATTACAGATCACTAGATACTGCTCGCTGGATGTCGAAAACATCGGATTGATCACATGGCATGACAGAAGTGTTGCTCTGTGGCGCAGGGACAGTCAAATGGCAGAAAATAATAGGCTGCCTCCCCGGCTGACAGATAACTGCAGGCAGACGAACAATGGCAGAGCACCATGGCTGGGCTATACAAAGAGAGGGCAGGAAATGGCTTTGCATTTTATTCGACATGTGGAAAAAAATGTCTATGCACCTCCTATTACAGCTCCACAGAAACACTCAATAGTTATTTTCCGCCGCCTCCAACACCGTCTACTGATTTATGCTCAATTAGCTTTTAATTAGGAATCAATCTCATTTGTATAAAAACATCAATCCTCATTCGAAATAAGCAATTTATCCTCAATTACAAAAGCCATTAAAGCATAATTAGACTTAGAAATCACATGACGATCAAACAGAGAGGTGTGTGGTGAAGGAGGCCCAGCAGTGAAACTTCATTACAATTAAAATCATTAGTCTATTAATGATGGGTTTATTTATTGAATGTTTAACTGACAGGATATTACAATTTATCCTAGTTTCTATTCGCACGGCTTTGAAGAGATTCATTATATTTTATTTTAAAGCAAATGCTCAAAAGAGTGAGACATGAGCAGAATAATCAATGATACACATATTTAAGTTGGAGCACACCAGAATAATTGTCCGAGGTTTAGAACGATCTGGCCACACGTAGCTGATGGCGCGCAAAACACAGGCAGCGCCAACCACAATTAAAAAAATTGTTGGTAGTGCGCACAAGCAAATACAAGATTATCACCATAACCACATGGTGTAATTTGGTTTTAGTAGTAGAGGGTAGAGGTGTAGCAGACTATTTCACAAATGTCCTCATCAAATCACATAATCCGTTAGCATGTAAACTGTTTATAACCTGGAGGCTACCGACAACATTATTATTTCCACTCCGCAGTTTAGATAACAGTCCCTCCTTCTGTAATTAACCCAGACTGTATGGTTGTTACTGACTTCAACTAACCAAACACAGATTGACAGTAGTGCTACCCTGCAGTGAGCAGCGATCGAACAGAGGAATATACAGTATGAAGAAATACTGAAATGAATATTTGGCTTTAATTTAGCATTTAAAATTGATTTTCTTTTTTTTATCGATCTGTGGGGCATTATAGCTTGGCGTCTCTCCCAGTTACTTTGCTAGCGCTATGATTAGCATGTTGCTTTTGCCCGCAAGTGCTTTGCGGAAAAGTTTGCTTACAAACACAGACCGCCCCTATCATATGATTTACATCATGGCTGTAAGTGAGGGCACCATTGGATAAACAATGGCCAAACGAAGCAGAAATAAAGGAAACAATGTCAGCTGCTAAAAAGCAATGAGCATTGATTTCCACTGAGAGTGTGTTGGTGAGATGAATGAAGGGAGTGTCCATTGAACACACTGTACTGTAAATCTCAGTGTGTGTGTAGCAGCAGAGCATCCTGCAGTAAAACCGGCTGCAGGGCGTTGCCCCCCCTCGTCATAAAGCACGCACTGTTTAACCTTGAGCTCCTCGGCTACTGACATCAATCAAAACGTCCTTGCCTTTTCTTAAGCATGATTCAGCAGTTTTAAGGGGATTGATTGAATTGTATCTTGATTTCATAAAACCTTTAGACAAACCAATTAAAGCAGGCAGCCAGCAGCACTTAATCCATCATGCTGTCAAGGGGGGAAATCAGACTGACAGTAAAGCAGTCGATATTTTTGGTGCATGTGTAAGACAATAAAGTGAATTAGAATAACTTGAGTAAAGAGCATGACTCGTATGAAAACAAGCGTGTATTATTTTAACATTTTAATCCTTGCATTGCATTTCAATATATTCCCACTCACAGTGCAGCAGTCTAGCCATGGCCAATGGCTTCACTGCAGTGCGGTCAAGATATTATAATAAGACGGATGTCTGCTGCACATTTCCTGCAGGACCTACGGTGGCTTACCGGTGCAAACGCGTTACAATGGCCCAAAACATTTCCATTAGGAGAAACGTACTGCAGCTTCAGAAACGATGCAGTTATAAAAACAGAAATGTGCCAAAACACACGCAAGTGAAGAAACATTTTCACCAACTTGACAGGTGAAACATGGCGCGGACATTAACATGCACAGCTACTCCTGCAGTTAGCTCCAGCCTTTGTGTTAAGGCTGGCTTCTTAATTACTAGCTGTCATGGCCCCTTATTGCCACTCTGCAATCAGAATAAATCCCCAGCAAAGGGCACCTAACGACCAGCGTTATTGCTCACAATGTATTTCTACAGAGTAGGACGCTTCTACTTCCAGTTAATATTGAGTGTATCGCTTTTATCTTTAATGACCCTTTCTCCTTTTCCCTAATCTTTGTAGAAAAGACAAAGAAAAGTGGTATAATATTCAGGAAATTAAAGTTTATATCCATCTATGGCCAAACAAACAGAAAGAGACTTGATGAACGATACTGAATCTTCGTAGATATATTGTTATGACAAGATTTTTTGATAATAGCTATACATCTTCATGCCAAATAAAACTTTTGCTTTCTACTGTCCAAACAAAGTAGACTTGTATAGTGTTTTATACAGAATCTGTCAATGATATATGATCCCAGAGAGGACATTTAAAATGACAGGGACATGGAGGAGATTTCCCATAACGTGGTGCAAAGGGAGTTGTCATCTGAAACTAAGCAAACATCTGCGTTGCAGCCCGCTGGGGAAAATGAAACCGAAGATGTTTATCGAAGAGACGCACATCTTCTGTTGCTCGATCCACTGAAGCGGCCCGATGTGGGAATTAAATAAGACGTCTTTATTGACCCTTTGGTTTCACATTACAGCCCGAGATGAGATCAGAGCAGTGATAGAAGCTGGGATCAATGCCTCTGCGGAGCTCCGAGATTAATAAAAGTCATGGCTGTATTGATAAAGCCTTTGGCGGATAAAGGGAGGGGATCACAGTGAATATAATCCATACAGGCGGGGTTTTATTTTTCTATTAGCCTGCGCAACATTTCTGAAGCAACATTTACTGTTTGCAAGGACAATAGAAATGAGACGATTTTCCAGCATTTTTTTTATAGAAAATGACCCTGACAACATAAGGATATTGTCTAATTTGTAGCAGTGAGAGAATCAATGCTGTAAAATAGTATTGAATCTGAACTTTTAGCAGCACAAACACTTACATTTTTTTACCGTCTATGACATCATAAATCCTCATCAGCATGCTGCCTCGAGTCCTTTGTGCTGACTCTCTCATCTCCTTCAATTACCCCGGCAAATTGGCTCTGAAGCCTGAGAGTCAACTGAAGCAGTTAATGTTTAATAAGCATTATGAAAGAGGGTGCGGTATGCATCGGTCACATTAAGTGATTACCTTTCAAAATGTTGCTGTGTTTTAACTTTACCTGCAGGAGAGTCTGTGCGTTTAAGAGAGAAAGTGTTTGTTCATGTCTGAATAACAAGGAGGGCTCGAGGAATCTCAGCAAAGAGAGCAGAGATGCTTTGCATATCTGTCAGAGAAATAAATAAATTACCCCGCGCTGCCTCCAAAACAAACAGCTGTCAAAAAGTCAGCACCTCGGAAATCTCACCCAGCCTCTTTTATTATTCTCCTCTGTTTTATTGCTTTGTGTGTTTCCATCTGAGAAATATCCTGAGGTGTGGTTTAATGAGTAATCCTTTAGCCCGGGGACGTTCCTGTGATCCTCTCTCAGCTATAAAACACGTTGTTATTATCATGGAGCTCCACGCAAATAACATAAATGAAGAGGGGGGGGGTTGCATTATTGTGAACAAATGAGAGATGAAAGCGGACAAATGTTTCTGAACAGTGATGCATGTCCCCCGACTCTGAAACAGGAAGAGTTAACTCTGTTGGTTCCCTGGTGAGATAAACCTGCTTGTTCTGAATTATTACGCAGTTTCCTGTAGCAGAAAACATGATTTTTTTAAGATTCATAATCAAAAAGACAAACTATCCTTCCTGCTGCCACCTATTCAATAAGTTATAACAAATGAATTAAGAAACAATTAAACACCAGGTCCAACCAATTCTTCCTAGCTAAGGTAACCTTGCTTACATTTATCAGGCTTAGGTTAACCCGGGCTAACACTCACATTGCTCAAGCTAAGGTTAACCTGCTAATGCTAAGGTTAACACAGGCTAATGCTAACATTGATCAGGCTAAAGTTAAAACAGATGTACGTTAACATTGAACAGTCTAAGGTTAACTAGGCTAACGCAAACATTGGGCAGGTTAAGGTGAACCTGGGCTAACGCTAACATCGTTCAGGCTAAATTAATCGGCTGACGCTAACATTAATCAGGCTAAGGTTAACCTGCAAACGCTAACATTGATCAGGCTAAGTTTAAACAAGGCACACACTTACATTGATCAGACCAAAGTTAACACGAGCTAACACTAACATTACTCACTTTCACAGGGCTCTCAAGTGTTGAACAGAGTTCAGAGTGAGATTTTGACAGCGGTGTTTGGCACTCCAACTTCTGGCTCTAGCCCTCTCTACCGCGAATGTCAACGGGGGGGGGTGCTAGTGGAGTATGAAGCCCTCTGTATCGCGAATGTCAACGGGGGGGAATTGCCGACGAAAAGAATGATTAACGAAACACGCAACCCCACCGGAAAAATTTTACGTTAGCCAATTTTCCGAGAGATACTTCAGCCACCCTTCACCTACATTAAAAAAAAATCCTCTCTCCCAATATTAAATACGTGTTAACTTATACCGACGAGACCTAAGTTAGTTCCATTGTACACGTGTACAAAACTTCTCCGCATGCGTGTCTTAAAGTTAGGCCACACAAATTTATCTGATCAGTTAAGTGTGACAAAACATATCTTCCGAAATGTGTCTGAGAGTGATACCGCTGTACACGGACGACGTTAAAAATTGTTTAATAATTTTTCAGTGCAATGACTGGTGTACTGTGGGAGGTGAGCGGTGGGGAAGAGGCATTAATTTTCGACATTCATACCTGCTATGTTTACCCATGTTGGGCTCCGCTTCGGTCTTGTATGTGTCTGTTTTACTACCTAGTCTAAAGAGGGTAAACCGACAACTAGGTAAGGAGGGGGGAAGAAACGTCTCCCATAATACCGCAGACCGGTGAAGTCCGACGGCACGGGAGGCTCAGGGGATTGACGACTTATAGGTTTACGTCTCCGCCGACATCTTATCAATTATACAGATTGTAGTCCAGTGGGACGTCTCCTAGGCTACCTGTCGTTGCTCGGGCTGATCGAATTACGATAACAATCAGGACCCAAGTTTTTATTAAACGGGCACTCTGTTGTGGTGTGCGTAAAGTAGGGTAAGTGTTGGCGAGTGTGCGGTGGGACAAAAGAGTGCGTCTCTAAAGGAAAGGTCCTCATAGTGCTTCGGCGTTAGAACTTTGTTTTGATCGAACCATACTCTGGCGGCACATGAGT
>NW_011333040.1:21082269-21091096 GCF_000735185.1 Notothenia coriiceps
AAATACATACAGCTACGTAAAGCATTGTTGGCATTGGTGTCAACTCTTAGTGTAGTTGTTCAACCAGTTAAAATACAATCATTAACATAATGGACTGATAGCCCATTTTTAATTAGTCCACCTTCTTTTAATTCTCAACTTTGACCCTTGCCTCAGTTTCATGTTTCCATTGTACGCATTTGCCTTGGGTTGCACTGGGAGTTGCACCTGTTTTTTTTTTCTTTTCTTCTCAGGTGTTGAGATTACACCCTTGTACTCTGAACAATGCATAAAAGCAAAGGCTGCAACAATTATCTTCGTTTCCTTCAAATATTGATAGGACTAAATAAGCTATGAGTCAAAGAGTTGTTCTCAATCTGACCGAGCTTCTGGGGCCCCGCTCCTCTTCCGATGAAATGTAACTGGTTATCTATTTCCTAATGGGATGTTTTGATTAACAACTTGGTGTGGGGAAAAAGAGCAGTTTGGTACAGAACGTCAGATTGGCTTGGGCAGAGGCCTGTGATTCACTACAGGGCCCTCAGCAAGAATGGTTTTGTCCAACTCTCAAGGCCTACAGATTAGCACCCTAATTTCGGCACGCCCCTACCGTAGCTGGGTCCGTGATCGCATTTGGGTTTTGGCTCGCTGAAAGGAAAACCCCGCATGACTTGACACCCCCTTGATAAATACATAAAATTATAATGAAACCAGCTGGCAATGAATCATTGATCCACCAGGAGCAGTGATTAGAAAGCCTTGCACAGTGAACTCATGTGAAATAAACAGCTGATAGTAATCTACAGGTATCTGAATATAGCGGACCTTTGTTAAGATCCATATGTCACGGATAGGATCATACTTCTGTGCTAAATGAGAGACATGTAATCATTTACAAAACATTACCACCATGTTTCTATTTAACAAAATAATGTTGTTTAATGCACCGTTGGCGTATACTACAACTAACAAAAACCATGGGGTTTGTTTTTTTCATCAGGAAATCCAGCCCTGGCTCAAACAAACGATTTTTAATCATCATCCTCACACCGATCATTTAATCGTATAATAGTTCGCCGAATTACATGAAAGCACTAACGAAATATGGAATTTGCTGTAGTTCCTTCATTACAACAGTTATTAAGCGTGCCTTAACTCATAATTCACTAAAACGAGGTTTATTTTTAATGAGCCTCGTCCCATCTCACCACGGTTAAACAAGAATATGTGTTAACAGTTAACTGTATTACTCAGTGTTTAACATTACTGCTACAAAATCACACATTGAGTTCAATTGTTTGCAATGTTAAAATCAGACCGTTGTTTTTTTAATAAATAGTTCTGAAACTTTCGGCAGCTCTCAGGTGATCAGCTGATCAGCTGTGTGTGTGACTCTCTTTGTTTACATACTAATAGCCCAATCAGCCACAGCTCCCCTTCCCGAATCCTCTCTCCTCCAGCAAGTAAACGTTTAAACTGTAGGTTTGGGTTTGCATATTTATGCAGTGACTGTCTCTTCCCTCTCTGCCAGCAGACAGCTGAGCGCAGAGGGGCGGACTGGGAGGAAAAGTGGCCCGGGAATTAATTGACAGACAGGCCCACCTAATGCGCGGCATGTATCGCCTGCCGCGACGAAAGTATGTTACTTAACAAAAAACCCTATGCATTATAATGTTATTGTGGGATTCACTATAGTAACTCACATTACGCTGAGCCCTTGAGTTGCCTAGAGCAAATAGTTTACGCATATACTTTAGTGATTTTAATGTTAACAGATCATTGAATGCAATAACACCTTGGACCAAATTTGCCCTGACTTGGACACACAGAATAAAACATGGGCCGTAGGAAGCATCCTCAATGTGGTGAGACAATTTAACAGGGATGTGGGCAGGTGGTGGGACCTACCTCCTCCAGGGGGGGTCCGGGGGCATGCTCCTCCGGGAAGTTTTATTTTTTTAAAATGTTGAAGTTAAATGCATTCAATCTGGTGGCACTTTGAGAGCAAAATTAGGGACTAAATCTATGGATACAATCTCTCAACCACCCATGATGAACAGATTTACTTTTTCTTTACACATTTATTTGAACAAGCGAGTGGAGGCAAAAGTGAGTGCACCCCAAACAATAACCTGCTAGACCTAACTAGCCTAAACTCAGTAACAGAATGTGGGCAAACAACGTTCTTTCTCACAGACCGTCAGCGCGCAACCTCTGAGTCACCCTCGATTCCACAAGGGTCCGTCTGCGGCGTGTTACGGCTGCGCCATGGTTTTGATCCGGCTCTCCGGCGTCATAACTACCGGGTGCATTTCAGAAGCCTTTCAGCAAGCCTTTCAGAAGCGGAGCGTCTTGGCTGCCGGCTCGCAGTTTTTGTTGATTTGGCATATTTCTGGACAGGCTACGTTGTAACAGACAAAGTTCATATAATTTCAGTTATAAACAACATGAATCAACAGATGTGTTGCTATATTTAGTGGTAAAAAAAAATGCATTCATCATCATAATTATTCTATATATATAATTTACACAGGCCTCAGAGCTCTCAAGTCTCACGCATTTGGCGTGAGAACCAAACGCATTTCACTCCATTCAACGCTCACAACGCCACACTTGTATTTCTCACGCAGAGATTTCTTTCCAGGGACCGCCCACCAAGTTCGCGCCCAATTTTGTAAACAAACCTAGCTTTTTGAGACGCGTGAACCTCCACAGCCCCCCCCAGGTGACATTCGCGATACAGAGGGCTTCATACTCCACATAGCACAACCCCCCGTTTGACATTCGCGGTACAGAGGGTTTCATGGGAACTTTGAGGGGAAGGCCAGAGTTGGAGTCCAAAATCTCACTCTGAACTCTGTTCAAAAACTTGAGAGCCCTGGTGGCCTGTAAACCGGAGGAGAACGCTGGTATTTCTCATACTACTTGAAAGCACTTACGACGGAGGGATACGGGTCTGCAAAATTATTTGTGTGTGTGTATATATATACGCATATATATATAACAACACAAACTAATTTTGCAGACCCTATCCCTCCGTAGTCTTTGTCAAGTAGGAGGAGAATACCAGCGTTCTCCCTCCGGTTTACAGCACCAAGGGCTCTCAGTTTTGAACAGAGTTCAGAGTGAGATTTTGGTAACTCAACTTCTGGCTCCCTCAAAGTTCCCCATGAAGCCCTCTGTACCGCGATGTCAACGGGGGGGGGGGGGGGGGTTGTGCTAGTGAGTATGAAGCCCTTGTATCGGCGAAATGTCACCTGGGGCTAGTGGAGTTCACGGCCGTCCTCAAACAAGCCTAGTTTGTTTTACAAAATTGCCGCGGCGCGACCTTGGTGGGCGGTAACCCTGGAAAGAAATCTCTGCGTGAGAAATTACAAGGTGTGGCGTGTGAGCGTTGAAGGAGTGAACAATGCGGTGTCTCCACGCCAAATGCGTGAGACTTGAGAGCTCTGAGGCCACTTTGTAGAATTTATATATAGAATATTATAGATGATGAATGCATTTTTTTACCACTAAAATATAGCAACACATCTTGATTCATGTTGTTTACAATGGAATATTATTATGAACTTTGTTGTACAAAGTAGCCTGTCCAGGAAATATGCCCAAAATCAACAAAAACTGCGAGCCGGAAGCCCAAGACGCTCCGCTTCTGAAGGCTCTGGAAAGGCTTCTGAAATGCACCCGGTAGTTATGACGCCGGAGGAGCCGGAATCAAAACCATGGCGCAGCCGTAACACGCCGCAGACGGACCCGGTGGAAATCGAGGGGTGACTCAGAGGTTGCGCGCTGACGGCTGTGGAGAAGAACGTGGTTGCCCACATTCGTTACTGAGTTTAGGCTATTAGCATAGCAGGTTTATTCTTTGGGTGCATCACTTTTGCCTCCACTCGCTGTTCAAATAAATGGTTGAAAGAAAAAGTAAATCGTGTTCAAATATGGGTGTTGAGAGAGTAATCCATAGAATTTAAGTCCCTAATTTGCTCTCAAAAGTGCACCAGATTGATGCATTTAACTTCAACATTTAAAAAATAAATCTATCCCGGAGGAGCGAGGAGCGCGCGCGCGGGAACCCCCTGGAGGGGTTAGGTCCACCACCTGCCCACATCCCCTGTTAAATTGTCTCACCCACATTGAGGATGCTTCCCTAAGCCCATGTTTTATTCTGTGTGTCAAGTCAGGCAAATTGGGTCCAAATGTTATTGCATCAATGATCTGTTAACATTAAAATCACTAAAAGTTATGCTGTAACTATTTGCTCTAGGCAACTCAGGGCTCAGGTTAATGTGGATACTATATGAATCGCAAAATAAACATTAAACTGCATAGGGGTTTTTTGTTAAGTAACATACTTTCGTCGCCGCAGGCCGATACCATGCCCGCGCATTAGTGGGCCTGTCTGTCAATTAATCCCCGGGCCACTTTTCCTCCCAGTCCGCCCCTGCGCTCAGCTGTCTGCGGCAGAGAGGAGAGACAGATCACTGCATAAAATGCAAACACCCAAACCTACAGTTAAACTTTACTGCGGCTGGAGAAGAGAGATCGGAAGGGGAGCGTGGCTGATGGGCTAGTTAGATATCGTAAACAAGAGAGTCACACACACAGCTGATCAGCTGATCACCTGAGAGCTGCCGAGTTTTTTTTCCCCCCAGAAAAACCCCCTTATTTTTTTTAAAAAACAACGTCTGATTTTAACATTGCACAACAATGAACTCAATGTGTGATTGTTGTAGCAGTAATGGTTAAACACTGATAATACAGTTACTGTTAACACATATTCTTGTTAACCGTGGTGAGATGAAAGGCTCCATTAAAAATAAACCTCTTCGTTGTGAATTCATGAGTTAAGCACGTTTAATAACGTTGTAATGAAGGGAACTAACAGCAAATTCATATTTGTTTAGTGTTTCATGTCAAGTTCGCGCGAACCATATATACATTAAAATGATCGTGAGGATGATGATTAAAAATCGTTTGTGAGGCCGGGCTGGATTTCCTGATGAAAAAACAAACCCCATGGTTTTTGTAGTTGTAGTATACGCCAACGTGCATTAAACAACATTATTTTGGTTAGATAGAAACATGGTGATGTTTTGTAAAATGATTACATGTCTTCTCATTTAGCACAGAATATGATCCTATCCGTGACCATATGGATCTTAACAAAGGTCCGCTATATCAGATACCTGTAGATCTATCAGCTGTTTATTTCACATGAGTTCCACTGTGGCAGCTTTCTAATCACTGCTCCCCCTGGTGGATCAATGATCCATTGCAGCTGGTTTCATTATAATTTTATGTATTTATCAAGGGGGCGTGTCAAGTCATGCGGGGGGTTTTCCTTTCAGCGAGGGCCAACCCAATGCCGATCACGGACCCACTACGGTAGGGGCGTCCGAAATTAGGTGCTACATCTGTAGGGCCTGAGAGTTGACAAAGACATTTGCTGAGGCCCTGTAGTGAACACAGCCTCTGCCCAAGCCAATTCTGACGTTCTGTACCCAAACTGCTCTTTTTCCCACACCAAGTTGTTAATCAAACATCCCATTAGAAATAGATAACCAGTTACATTTCTCGAAGAGGAGCGGGCCCCAGAAGGCCTCGGTCAGATTAGAACAACTCTTTGACTCATAGCTTATTTAGTCCTATCAATATTTGAATGGAACGAAGATAATGTTTGCAGCCTTGCTTTACGCATTGTTCAGGAGTAACAAGGGTGTAATCTCTTAACACAGCTGATGAAGACAATTTGTAAAAACAGGTGCCAACCAATCATCATAACACAGGGTGGCCAAACCCCAAGGCCAAATGCTGTACAGAATGAGAAACATGAACTGAGGCAAGGGTCAAAGTTGAGAATTAAAAGAAGGTGACTAATTAAAAATGGCTATCATCCATTATGTTATATGATTGTATTTTAACTGGTTTTGAACAACTACACTTAATTTGAGTTTTGACACCAATGCCAACAATGCTTTGTTTTATACGTAGCTGTAATGTATTTACTCGTACTTTACAACAGCACCCTTTTTTTTGGGTCTTTTGGGGCATTTGAACCTTCATTTTTAGGAGAGAACATGCAATGATGCCCAATCATAATGTAGGTGGTTATTTGAGGCTTTCCTGGAATGTCCTGTAAATTAACCAATAGTGTAAGATACCAAAAAGAAAAAAAATATATACATAAGCCACGCTCCCTAAATGCATCAGGTTTCTTGGATGAACAAGCTGGTTTGTGCATTGGCCAAACAAATTAAAAGATAGGATGGATAAAACTGAATAATATTGGAATTATTACCAAACAAAAAATGTGAAACAAAGCAGATTTGTATGACATACAATTTGAAATGCCTTTCTGATTATGAGGGGAACTCTACTGTTAGTGCATCTAAGAAGTCTACCATGTACATTTCAAGGCTAATTGAAATAGGCTGAGTTATAAAGAAGTTGACCAGCACCCCTACTTTTTCTGTAACCTTCCTTTCAAAGTATGTGTATGTAATCCATTCTGTATCTCCTTTCATGTAGACCATGCTTATGTAGCACTTCTTCCAGTATAGTGTTGCTACATTTCAGTTGTGGTTTGGCCATTTCAGCAGATAGATAACCAAATCTCCCACCTGGTCACCTTTGCTCCAATAAAAAAGCAATTTGCTCACACAAACGACTGGGTGGTCTGCTCCCAATTTCTCATTATCCAAACCCAAATAGGCTATTGTGTGATGCGTAGCTGCGGCTGATAGGGTTTGCATTGTAGAATGGGCTTACAAAAGATTGTGATACAAAAAAAATAGAGGTACAATGGGACTAAAATTAGAACAATTGTTTGCAACAGAAAAGGCCACCAACTTGGGTCAACAAACACTGATCATAAAAGATAAATAAAACATCTATTTTAATGCAGATCTTTTCATTCATGCAATTAACATAATGTGTATCTTCATTAGCTATTGTTATAGACACAATAGGTTCTAAGTATAGAAAACATGTAACTGTGTCAAGGGTGGTATTACACTGCTTGAAAGGTATGAACTGAAGTGTTTATCTGCCAAAATTGCAAAACTAAGATGGTCATGGTAATGGCTGACGCAGTGCTATGGCAGAAAGTACTTTGAGCTGAAGGCTAATGTCAGCATGAAAACATAATCACAATGGTTTGGCAACCTAACTTTAAAGAACAGAACACTCTCAGTCAGATTATAAAGTGGTCTAGCAGAGTACTTGTACATCAGACAGTTACAGCTGTAATCTAGCTCCATGTTAAATGATGACTTTAACATTATGAGCAGTCTAAAAGTTGTAGCAGCATTTTTTTTTCTTTAAACTGCAAACCAAATCTACTTAGGGGCACAAATTAAGAACTTGAACCTCAATTTAAGAAGTTTTGCAGAAGCAATTCATCCTGAAAGGGACACAAATTATGACAATCCATCCAAGACTTATTGAGATAATATACTTAAAATGACACTGGTCCTTGTCATGGTGGTGTATGAGTACAATTTGGGAATTATCGATACAAAAATAGTTTGTGCCATTTTATCAGACAAATTAAATGAAGTTTCACCTGGTAGGTATAAAGAAAACAGTACAATATAGAAACATAATCACCGTCATTACACATGTTTCTGTTGGTAAATGTAAACATACTAAGATACATTATTAATCCCGAGGGGACATGTAGTTCTTTACTCTGGTGTTATTATACAATTACACATTAAAGGTGGGGTAGGCATTTCACTTCAGATACACTTTTTGTTATATTCCATGGAATGCTCTTAACATCCCGATAGCAATGAATATATTAAATGCTTTGACAATAGATACTGTACATAAAAAAAGTAATCTGTGGAAGACCAATTATCTGAGCCGCCCGGCTAAAATAACTGGATGGACCTACTGCCTGTCAGCCTTCCATCTGTGCACAACCTATCACGTTGCCTCATTGGTCATTTGCGCGCTTGTGTGTGTTGGAGGAGGGGCCTCTGTAAGGAAGTCTTTTCGGCTGCGCTTACTTTACAGATTCTAGCGCTCCAAGCTGGTTTCTCCATTCTTACCTACCCCATCTTTAAGGCCAGAATACACACACACGAGAACCAGGACGTTTTATAACGACCATTCACTAATTGATAAAAGGGACTGGAAACCAGGGAGCAGCTGGGTGGTTTGATGTGTTACTCAAGACAACCTTTTGGTCCATCAGGACTTGAACCGGCGACCCTTCGGTTCCCAAGCCAAGTCCTTTTCCGGACTGAGCTACTGCACGGTTCCTTGTATACATGATAAACCACCACCGCTGGCAATGTTAAACAGATATATTTTTAGTGTGAAGTATATACGGATATTAGCATCTTTAAAGTTATATTACACAGTATATTAATAAAGTATAGTAATTTGGTGCGTCACGCCTTAACATTCAGATTTGCAATTTCCATATGGATAGCATTTAAAAGTATCCACTACTCATTGTGAGAGTAAAGCAGAGATCATGGATTGAAATATAATGCTGTAATCAGAGATTATCTTCTAATATTAAACCACATTGCCGTTGGTGGTCATCAGCATTGTGAATTTAAATAAAGAAAGGCATGTATATTATTACCCAAGATGCATTAGAGTGGGTAAGCACTCTCCCCCATCCTCATCTCTCTCTCCACCCACGGCTGCTCCACCGCCGCAGAGTGCCTCGTGATTAATGAATTGAGAGAAGCCCACATAAATGTGACCAGTTCAGTAAGCAAGCATGCCAGACACAGAGAAGAGCTCACTGTGTTCTCGACCGCAGGGTAGCACCGGAGGCGCCCTACGGTCTGATCCTGCTTACCACCTGCTCTGGTTGGCATAAAAATCT
>NW_011333040.1:21091141-21111836 GCF_000735185.1 Notothenia coriiceps
CAACTCGTAAGTGGCTATGTCTCCCGAGTATGAGCGTCGATCGTGGGAGCGAATGTCAATGGGGGGGGTGCTAGTTAAGTACACGCGTCTCATACAAGCCTAGTTTGTTTACAAGATTGTGGCTTCGTGATACCCTGGAAAAAGAAATCTCTGCGTGAGAAATACAAGGTGTGGCGTGTGAGCGTGTGAATGGAGTGAAATGCGTGTGTCTCACGGCAAATTATTTTGAACCCAGGCTAACAATAGCATTAAGCTAGTCGGGCCCCTGCTGTCCATTCGATCCTCTGCAGGGTGACCTGATGTTAGACATTAACTATTCTACAGGCCGCCTCTCATTTGACTATTCAGCAGTTAGGGGACTCGGGGGCACGGCAGCCTGAGTGGCAGACGCCAATAATACCCTCTGCAAAGAAGGGGGGAGGAAATGGATCAACAAGCCAATGGGGAAGAACTGATCCATCATTTTGTCAGCCATTGTCCAGAGTCTGAGCTTCGCCTCCCTGGTGAATGTGTCACCATGCTAACAGCCACTTACAGCTTTTAATTACGGAGAGGGGTGGCAGAGGTGAAGGAGCTGCATGTGTCAGTAACGGTGACTTTTTAATAATTTGTTTGAAAATGCAGCAGAGGCCACATGTCGCCATCATCATATCATAGTCCTGTTAAAGCCTTGCTATACAAACAGTGTGAATGACAGCTATTAAACACACCGGAGTGAAGGTCTGCGTACGCCTCTTCAAACACATTGTGCACATGTTGAACCTTGTTGAATCAGAGCAGCCATATTTCAATTGTGCATAAATTATAACCCTCTCTCCTAAAAAAAAATACACTCCAGCTTCCCACGCCTTCATAGAGAGCTTTTAACCGATTGCATTATTTAAAAAGCCACCCCAACGCACAAAAGCAATTTGGTAGAAAAGCAGCCGTAAAATATAGCTTTCAGTGTTCAGCCGTGGGCACAAATGGTTTGTCTTTCATCAGCGCTCTCTCCTGAGACTGCCTCTGTCCTCTTGTCAAACATGGCCCCCGCTTCCCCACACGGCAAAGAGCATCCTAAGTGTTACTGCCGCTCTCCAACACAATTGATCTCACATCAGGTGCACTTGAACCCTCCAGTATTGCAAGGGCGTTATCCGAATCCTCTCTTTTGATGTAATGCAAACTATTAAAAGGTCAGTATATGTTGTGTTTCAAAATACTTTTTTCTACAAGATATCTGAAAAGTAGGCATCCGGGTGAGAGATGTCGAGAAGGAGGGGAACTAATTAAAATGCTGAAATGGTGTAACCTTCAGAGTTTTCTGTGTTTAAGCGTGGCGTGCGCTCCTGCAGAAAGGGGCAAATTAAATCAGGTCTGAGCAGTGACACGCCTGAGAGACGCGTTCAATATGTATGATTTATCTACTTAGACAAATGAAATCACTGTCAGCTCATTCAGGCGAGAAGGTTTCAATGTCTTCTCCGCGGGAGCAAATGCAATTTGGATCAAATTTGATTTTGTCCAAACTTTTTTTTACCCTGCAGTGGCTCATGGGAAAGGGCGTTTCTTATGCAGGATGACAGGAAGTGGGCATCCATCCATCTTCATTCTCACAGTACAGTAAAAGAGCAACTTGAGAGAAGACTAGTAAAGATTATAAATTTAAATTCATTTAATTATTTCCTGTAATAAGTGTTACATTATGTTCTGTAGCTAATCAAAAGCTGTGCATGCATTTTATCAGGGTACAAAAAGATAATTAGATGTCTTTCACTGTGTAAAGTTAGTCTTCCAATGTAATAATACTTATTTGTCAGTAGATTGATGTTAAAGAGACAGTAAAAATAAAAATAAATAGTTTTTTGTTTTTGTGGGATGACCCTGAAGGCAGCATCTCCCTGGTTCAATGGGATTTCTCCATTTGATTTTGGATTTTTGCTGAAATAATCTCTTTAGCAATCAAACGTATATGTATATCATTTTAATTAAGGACTGATTTTGTGCTCTTAAAATACCGAAATGTGAAGATATTTGATAATATTATAGCTCCATCAGCTGGTAAAGATAACGACAAGTGATGACAGCTATAGGACTTGGTCCTGAAGGTGAGAATCTGATCAGTATGACAAGCGTCGTTTACAAATATTTACCAGTTTCTGATGAAATCATGCCACGTCCTCTGCACGGTTAATGGAATTGCACCACTCTGATAGCTTGGTAAACTCTGCATTACCATCAAAAGAGTTTCCAAAGCATTGACAGTGGAAGACTTTGATTAGCGGACCCTTTCTAGTTTCTAAATGATAAATGTCAACACATTGAATCTGTTGGTGAAGCCACTGCTCTGTGGAATAATCTCAGGATGTTTGTTGGTGAATACATTTGTTTACTGACCTTTTCCTGCTATTAAATAACCATTTACCCAGGCACCCAAAATAAGCTAATGGCTTGATATAAGAGCATTTATCCTCTGCACCTATTAATGTCCCGGTGTCATCGTTTCCTGAAAAGCATCCTGAGTCTGAATGATAACAATGACTAATGTGCTTACTCCCATTCTGCAATCACCGTCACCTCACAATCCATACTCATTTTCTCCAAAGAGGAAATCCACATTAGCTCTGTGAGTGATTTATGGACTTGTCCACACAGCTTTAAATACAGAAACCACAAAGAGAAGGTTGGGATAAACCTCATTTATCTCTTAGGGGAAGTTATGTGTGCATACACTTATTATCGCATGATGCACTAGATGATCGGAATAGTACGGTGGCCAACAGGTGCAAATGAAAAACATTTCCATTAGGAGAAACCCGCTGCTTCAGAAACGATGCAAATGAAAAAACACAAATGTGCAAAAACACATGCAAATGAAGAAACATTTTCACCAACTTCACACAAAAGTGTGCAGCATTTACTAAAAGCGCTGCATAAAGGAAACACTGCAAGAAGCTAAAAAACCAAACGAAAACCAAGAGACACTAAAGATGCACACAGCTTGGACCGGAGTGCTTGTTGGCGTTGACCGACTGTCTTTGTTGTTGGAAACGTACCTAAAATGTAAATGTTATCGACTTCTTTAACAAATGTGATCCCATGATTCCTTTCAATATTATTGCAGATCTGCCTTAAGCTAGCTAATCTAACATAGTTTACATAGTCATTCAAAATATACTGACAAAACACTGTGCAGACTAACTGTGCCAACAGTGACAGTGGTCCAACTTTATAATCCCCTAACATTAACAAGCGCTCCGGTCCCCGATATGTGCAATGCATGAGAGGTGGTTTTCATTCACTTGATACACACATACTTTATGTAAGAGGGGAGAGATGTATTTTATATAACATGGAAGGACAGTTGTATTGGAGCTATTACTGTAACAGCTCAAGTTTTATTCTCTAAACAAATGTGCATATGCTGTGGTCAGAGTGAAATGCTCTGCAGAAACGTTTTTATGTTAGCAGGAGACCTCGTGCATCAAACACAGGAAGTACTTATTGAGGAAAAGTGTGAACACACACACAAAGAAAACAGTCAGCACCAGCAAAACACCAGACAAAAGTCAGAAATACAAACAAAACATCTGAGGCTCTGCACAACAAGCTGCAACACCTGTTCACACCTTTATATAAATACTGAATATATCTACGGTTCAAGCAGGAGTCACACACTAAGGGTAAATTCCTCAGAGGAGACAGTATGGTAGAAAAGACACAGCAAAGTAGCCTGAAGTATAAATTTCTCTCATGACTAAGGCAGGGATTTATAAATACCTGTTATAAATAGCTATAGCAGCTCAAGTGGGAAGCATATATACTGTAGTCGCTTACATATCTAAACAGGGTTTATCATATACTTTAAGTAAAGAAAGCATCTCATTTATTCAAAGCATCATGCACAATACATTGGCAGGTGAATGCTCCCCAACTGAGGATATGTTTTCCAGTTAGCTGCAGGAGATAAAGAGGGTTTCCTGTTTTTCTAAGGTTGTTTTTTTTGTGGCTGCAAAATATATTTGCCCTCAAGGACGGTCAAGGTAGAAGTTGCTACAGACAGAAGCAAAAGGTTAATAAAGCAAATATAATACGACTTGGTGCATATCAAACAAAGTCCTCCTCATTACAGATAAAACCCACAACTGCACATCAGAGGTACAGACTGAGGCTTCAACTTAAACAGGAAGCGAGGTGAAGTGTAAAGACATCTAACATACTGAGCCAAGTAAATTACTCCATTCTGAAGACATTAATAGAAGCAGATGCCACATCTCAAATGAATACTACAGGTTCACTGTAACTCTGTTGATCAGAAATCAGAGACAAATATGGCAATGAATTTGAATTACAGTATGCAGGAGATCTTATTTGCATTTCTCTTTCCCTGCCTTTCATGTCTTCTTGCCATTATGAATTGGCAAGAAATAAATAATTTGAATATCTTAAATTCTCAAGTCTTATCCTATCTTGTCTCAACAACTTGCATCACCTCAGTGTTAAATGACAGTGTGCGGAAAGCTAATCCACCTTGTTGTACACCATCCCTTGCGCTTGTTGTTACTCCTACTGCTTTAATTTGCATTAATGGCTTGGGAAATAATTAAATGCTTGAATTGTGCATTGTGTAAAATGCCAATATAATGATATGGTACATGCATAGCTATTTAGAAAAAGCTTGTTATTTGTTTAATGATGCATTTTTTAAATGTGCCTCCCAAAGTGTGCCTCCCAAAGCAAGAGTTGATGATAAAGCCTCCATGCAAAACTGCCAAAAAGGAAACACTGAAGAGTATGTCCAGTTTGTGGCTTTGTATTCTGTTAGGAGTAGGATCAGAAGATTCAGAATGAAAGAAAATGCATTGGGAAAGCTCAAGCTCTAAGCACAATTATGGTTATAATGGCTTACTGGGGTCTATTTTAAAAAGAGTCAAGACTTTCAATATGTATTATTAAAACATTGCTATACAAGAGGCTGCGTTTAGGGGACCCTTAATGCTTTTTGCGGTTTACCCTCTCCTATAGTTTGTTCTATAGGTTTTTATGTATGTAAATGGTCTGCAAAGGCAAAAATCCCAAAGTTCCCTCCAGAGGCAGTTTCTCTTCCACACACTACCCCCCCTGCTTGAAACGCCACAATTTAACTCCTGTGTTTACTTCCTGAACATCACTATGAAACGCTGGCTTCTATTGGCTTGATCTCCAAATAATTGTAGGTGATTTAGCTTCTTTACTTTCTCAAGAAACTACAGATCCTAGCAAACAAATGTTTTGAATGAAAATGAGATTAATGAAGCAACAGGTAATCATGTTGCCGTTTTTTAAGATTCTGAGCAAAGACTGAAGATCTTTCTTTTTACACCTGATAAAACAGTATGTGCCAGGTGCCCATTAAGAGAATCTGTAGAAGAAATAAAGTAATATAAATGTCCGATTGCACTTTAAAGTGTGACAGTGTAAATTCAAAAGTTTAAATCTGATTGGGACTCACAGAAAGTCTCTTCAGGGGTTGCTGCTTAATGTGTGCACTGGCTTATTTGCAGATAATTAAAATTACTTGACAACAATTAAGAAGAAAGCAATCTGTGCTGGGCAGGTGATGAGTAATCTCTACTCAATACTCAGTCTATAATTATGATTATGTTATATTAATAATTGCTTCCAGTAAATGCATCGCCAGACACTGAGCTAATACTTCATTATCTATTCATTACTCATCATTAAGCATTAGAGTATCTCACTTAAAACACAGTCCGGGCCTGTTAGTCAGCAGAAATCATGAGGAAGTATTGCAGCATCTCTCCTAAGTTTAACTCTTTGGAGGCAGCAGACTGGGAAACACTCCGGGACTTGCAAACAAGACGTGTTCACCCTGAGGGAGGGCTTACATTAACTATTTACAATGACAGGTATGCGTTTCAACAAATCGTCTACCCGAGTCATGTGTTAGAAGGCACCACAAACATGCAGGGGGGTAAGAAGTACTCCTTTACGCAAGTACAAGTATGAAATAATATGGTCTGAAAATACTCAACCCAGTCTCACGGCATTGCGTGTTATAGTCACGACATTTAATCTATTGATTTGTGTTCACCAACACGATTTTCCCCTTTTTTTCGTGTCACACAGAACGATTTTAAAATCAATGTATTTCTATTGGTAGTGTGTTTCGTGCCTGCAACACGTCTTTTTGTCCGGTCGGGTCTTGGAAGACCGGAAGCTGTGTGGTTCATAAAAACATGTTCTTACTCAATATCAAGCCACGATTATTGTTCTTATTTTAAATCGTTGGGATATGGTGTGAATGCGATATGAAATCTGAAAAACCTTTCGGAGTTTAGGATGGCCGAAGACACTACACTACCCAAAATCCTCAGCTTGACTACAGCCCCTTTGCTTGACAAACCCCGTGATTAATCTTCAAGCTCTGGGATTGGATGTTGGAGTGGCAGTGTGCCAAGGTTACTCCGAGCGTCAAACAGCACTTTGAAATGGAACGAAACCACGGCAGACTATCCAAAACTGGACTCGAACGGGAACAGCCCCCCCGCTTGTGACTATCACTAACATAAAGTAGCTAATGTTAGCTTGTGACTGTTACTAACATNTTAGTGATTCATGATTTAAGGCACCGTTAATAACGTTGTAAGAGGGGAACTACAGCAAATTCAATATTTGTTTAGTGCTTTCATGTCAATTCGGCGAACATATTATCATTAAACTGATCGGAGGCATGATGATTAAAAATCGTGTGTTTAAGCGGCTTGGATTTCCTGATGAAAAAACAACCCATGGTTTTTTGTATAGTATGTAGTGATCGCACGTGCATAAACAACCTTATTTTGGTTAAGATAGCAACTGTGGATGTTTTGTAAAGTGAGACATGTGCTGCTCATTTAGCACAGAATATGATCCTAATCCGTGACATATGGACTACAAAGTCAGCTATATCAGATACGCTGTAGATCTATCAGCTGTCGTGATTTTCACATGAGTTCACTGTGCCAGCTTCTAATCACTGGCTCCCCTGGTGGATCAATGATCATTGCAGCTGGTTTCATTATAATTTTATGTATTTATCAAGGGGCGTGTCAAGGTCATCGGGGGGTCTTTCCTTTCAGCGACGGCCACCAATGCTCCGATCACGGGACCCACTACGGTAGCGGGCGTCAAATGTAGTGCTACATCGGTAGGCCTGAGAGTTGACAAAGACATTTGCCTGAGCCTGATAGTCCCAAGCCAATTCTGACGTTCTGTCCCAACTGCTCTTTTTCCCACACCAAGTTGTTAATCAAACGATCCCATTAGAACTATAGATAACCAGTTTACATTTCTTCGAAGAGGAGCGGCCCAGAAAGGCCCGGTCAGCATTACACACTTTGACTCATAGCTTATTTAGTCCTATCATATTTGAATGGAACGAAGATAAGTTTTGCAGCCTTGCTTTATGCATTGTTCAGGAGTACAATGGGTGAATCCTTAACACAGCTGATTGAAGAAATTTGTACAACGCCGTGCCAACCATCATCATAAACAGGGTCGGACAAACCCAAGGCAATCGCTGTACACGAATGAAAACATGACTGAGGCAAAGGGTCAAAGTGAGAAGTCAAACAGAACCGGTGACTAATTAAAAATGCTATCATCATTACTGTTATATGTATCTGTATTTTAACCTGGTTTTGACAACTACATTAATTGTTTTCGACACCAATGCCACAATGCTTGTTCTTATACGCTACTGTAATGTATTTACTCAGTACTTTACAACGCACTTTTTTTTGGGTCCTTTTGGGCATTGATACTTCCATTTTAGGAGAGAATCTGCAATGTGCCAATCATAATCGAGGTGGTTACTTGGCGCTTCTCCTGGAATCGTCCTGTAAATTAACCATACGTCGTAAGATACCAAAAGAAAAAATATATACATAGCCACGCTCCCTAAATGCATCAGGTTTTGGATGAACAAGCTGGCTTTGTGCCATGGAGCAAAACAATTAAAAGATAGATGGATAAAACTCGAATAATATTGGAATTATTACCAAACAAAAATGGAACACAAAAGCAGATTTGTATGACATCACAAATTTGAAAATGCCTTTCCTGATTTATGAGGGGAACTCTAACGGGTCAGTGCATCCTAAGAAGTCCTACCACTGTAACATTTCCAAGGCTAATTGCAAAATAGGCCTGAGTTATCAAGAGCTTGACAGCACCCCTACTGCTTTTCTGTAACCTTCCTTCAAAGTATGGTAATGTAATCATTTCTGTATCTCCTTTCATGTAGACCATGCACTTATGTAACACCTTCTTCCAGTATAGCTGTTGCTACATTTCAGTTGTCGGTTTGGCCCATTTCAGCAGCATCAGATAACCAAATCTCCCACCTGGCTCACCTTTGCCTCAATAAAAGCAATTTTGCTCACACAAACGACTGGGTGTCCTGCCTCCAATTTCTCATTATCCAAACCCAAATAGGCTATTCGTTATGATGCGACTGGGGCTGATAGGTTCGCATGTAGATGGGCTTACAGAAAGATTCCGTCGATACAAAAAAAGAGGACAATCCGGGATAAAATTAGAAAATTGTTTGCAACAGAAAAGGCCACAACTTGGTCAACAACACTGCATCATAAAGATAAATAAAACATCTATTTAATGCCAGCATCTTTTCATTCATGCAATTAACATAATGTGCTATCTTCATTAGCTATTGTTACAGACACCAATAGGTTCTAAGCTATAGAAAACATGGTACCTGTTCAACGGGTGGTATTACAACTGCTTGAAGGTATGAACTGAAGTGTTTAATCTGCAAAATTGCAAACTAAGATGGTCATGGTAATGCGCTACGCAGTGATAGTGGCAGAAAGTACTTATTGAAGCCTGAAGGCAAATGTCAGCATGAAAACATAATACAATGGTTTTGGCAACTACACTTTAAAGAACAGAACACCCTCAGTCAGATTATACCAAGTGGTTCTAGCAGAGTACTGTACATAACAGTTACAGCTGTAATCTCAGCTCGCATGTAATGATGAATTTAACATTATCGAAGCAGTCTAAAAGTTGTAGCAGCATTTTTTTTCTTTACTGCAAACCAATCACTTAGGGGGCCAAATTAGAACTTGAACTCAATTAAGAAGTTTTGCAGAAGCAATTATCCTGAAAGGGACACAATTATGACAGATCCATCAAGACTATTGAGATAAATATACTTAAAATGACACTGGGTCCTTGTCATTGGTGGTGGTATGAGTACAATTTGGGAATTATCCGATAAAGAAAGTTTGTGCCAATTTATCAGACAATTAAAATGAGTTTCACCTGGAGTATACAAGAAAAAGTACTAACGTATAGAAACATAATCAACGATCATTACACGATGCTTTCTGTTGTAAATGTAAACATACTAAGATACATTATTATCTCAGAGGGGACATGTAGTTCTTACTCTGTGTTATTAACAATTCACATAAGGTGGGGGCGCATTTCACTTCATGATACACATTTTGTTTATTCCATGGAATGCTCTTAACATCCGATAGCATGAATATATTAAATCTTTGACAATAGATACATAAAAAAATGTAATCTGTGGAAGACCAATTATCTGAGCCGGCCCGGCTAAAATAACTGGATGGCCTACCTGCCTGTCAGCCTTCCATATGTGCACAAACCTATCACGTGCCCTCATTGGTCATTTGCGCGCTTGTGTGTGTTGGAGGAGGGGCTCTGTAAGGAAGTCTTTTTCGGCTGCGTACTTTCAGATTCTAGCGCACTCAAGCTGGTTTCTCCATTCTTACCTACCCCACCTTTAAGGCCAGAAATACACACACACGCAGAACCAGGACGTATAGACATGCACTAATTGATAAAAGGGGACTGGAACCAGGGAGCAGCTGGGGGTTTGATGTGTTACTCAAAGACAACTTTTTGGTCCAATCAGGACTTGAACCGGCGACCCTTCGGTTCCCAAGCCAAGTCCTTTTCAGACTGAGCTACTGCCGGTTTCCTTGTAATGATAAAACCACCACCTGGCATTTAAACAGATATATTTTTAAGTGTGAAGTATATACAGTATATAGATCTTTTAAAGTATATACACAGTATATTAATAAAGTAATAGTAATTTGGTGGTCACGCCTTTAACATTCAGATTTGCATTTCCATATGGAGCATTAAAAGTATCCATACTCATTGTGAGAGTAAAGCAGAGATCATGGATTGAAATATAATCTGTAATCAGAGATTTATCTTCTAATATTAAACACATTTGACTTGTGGTCCATCAGCATTGTGAATTTAAATAAAGAAAGGCATGTATATCTATACCAAAGATGCATTAAGAGTGTAAGCACTCTCCCCCCATCCTCTCTCTCTCTCCACCCACGCTGCTCCAACAGCGCCGCAGAGTGCTCTCGTGCTTAATGAATTGAGACAGAAGGCCACATAAATGTGACCAGTTCAGTAAAGGCAGCAGCAGACACAGAGAGAGGCTCACTGTGTTTCGTACGCAGGGAGCACCGGAGGCGCCCTACGGTCTGATCCCTGCTTTACCCTGCCTCTGGTTGGCATAAACATCTAATAGGGCCTAAAAGCCTGAGATAAGGGCAACACATGCTGCGTAAGTGGTTGAAAATGGGACATGGAAAAGGTTTTAGGACATTCCAAGAAGAAAGCGTAGAGCGAGCGTCTCTTCTAATCCATGAGATATGTGTCCCTGTGGTACGGGGTCATGGCACTGTGTGTGTGTGTGTGTGTGTGTGTGTGTGTGTGTGTGTGTGTGTGTGTGTGTGTGTGTGTGTGTGTGTGTCACTGCCAACAGGGCCAGCACATATCATCGCTCATCAGAGATGGAGAAGATGTTTCCTCGGGGGTCAGTGAGCATCCGTCACTTCACATGAAGCCAGCCAGGAGGGAGGAGAAGGGAAGAAGGATGGAGCAAGGGCTGGATGAGAGAAAACACAGAAGACTGGGGACAAAGCGTGGTGGGGGGTGCAGAGGGAGAGGGACGGAGGAAGTGCTTCCTCCAGTCAACGTCATGCCAGCAGGAGACTGGGATGCAAGAAAGAATGACGAAAAACAGAATGAGCTCAAAGAGAAGAGAGGGTGATGGAGAGAAGTTAGAATATGTTTGCCAGAGGGAACCAGGGAGAAGAATGAGGGCAACACGATGTGGATCTTTTACATAAAGCGGGATCATGCACAGGTCAGCACATCAGCCCCAACAAAGTCAACGCAGAGGAGTAGTTCAGGAGGAAAGCCTGGATAACATAAATAAAACAAGGCCGACAGGAGGACTGACCGCCTCACCCAGAAAACAGAACTCACCTACTGCAACGAAACCCTCTTTTCTGCAGCGCCATTAAACTTAGCGGGGGGAAAAGGAAATGATGGAAGCACCATTTATTGGCGCCAGCATATCCCTTCAGCTGTCAGTAAATACTTCCTCCCCTCGGAAGAGGATGTTTCTGTATTTATGGGTTTTAATAGGAAGAGCGTGATCATCCTATTGACCGGCCTGCTCGCATCCTAATGGCCACCTTAAATCTCGGGAAACACTGTATTCTGTGCTGAGTTACAGGCAAATTAACATGGAGAGGGAGGCTGCTGCAGCCGGAAGGGAGGAAAACAATCGCCTGAATGATTGTTGGACATTTAGAATGACTAGGGAGGGGAGGCGGGGGGAACGAGAGCAAGAGAAGAGGCAATAAACGATTTTCATCAGCGGCAGAGGGAGAAGGAGGTGGGCAGGAGAGGGTGGGCGGAATCCACCAGGCTCGCTTTCCATTATAAGAGTCATAAAATAGTTTTAATGACCAAATATTGGGCTCTTTGAAAGATCATATTACAAGCGTTATGGTGCCACACACTGTGGGGCGGACAGATTGTGCGGTGGCTCCGTGTGCGTCTGCATCAGGCTCTCTTTCCCTGTGTGGGTCTGCATGTGTGAATATGACTGGGTGTCAGCTGATTTACTGTAAATCTATCACTACTGAAGGTGTGCACATGCAGACATGTACGGTGTGCATAGGGGAAGGACAGTAGCACATTTAAGGGAGCTCAGAACTGTGTTGCAGAAAGATTATTTCCTTTTTTTCCCTCATCTGTGTAACATGAGTAATGACTGTCATACCTTACTTTTAAAGAGGTCATATTAGGCCATTTGGGGGTTTTCCTCTCCTGTAGTGTGTTCTATAGGTTTTTATACACGTCAGTGGTCTGCAAAAGCTTGAATCCCTGTGTTCCCTCCAGAGGCATTTTTTCTCCCCCCCCTGCCTGAAATACCTCCATTGGAATCCTTTGTTTACTACTGTAACATAGTGACATCACTATGTAACACTTGCTGTTTTATTGGCTAGCGCTCCAACATATTGTGATAATGTTAAGAGGCGGGACATTTCCCGACTGATCCCTAAGCAGTTCACCAATCACAACAGAGCCGGTCAGCTGACCAATCAGAGCAGACTAGGCTTTGGGAGAGCATGATATCGTCATAAAATGGTTTGCATGATATCCTACAAAAAGTTATTCCTTGACAAATATACAGCAACATGTGTTGCTTGTTACAAACATTCACAAATATCTTCACAAAAAACAACTTGGCTAGGTTTAACAATAAAATGTGGTTGGGTTTGAATAATCCATGGAAGTCACATTAGGGTTAGGGAGACAGATGTATCCTGTGTGACATCAGTTTACATATGCCGTCACACAGGATACAAACAGCTGTCTAGGTAAAAGTTTTGTGTCGTAGGACCAACCCATCCTCCGCAAAGTCCACACTATGAGACCTTTATCATGCTTTAAGCTTCTCAGTTCACACAAAATATTGTATATGAAATTAAGATCTTGGATTTAGTTTTCTGTTTTATTTTTGAAAATAGTTTTCTCCTTGTGTCTTGTCTGGTTTTACTTCTTGCCTTTGTGTTTTCCCGACTACGTGGTTGTGTGATTCAGTTAGCCTGCTGCTCTTGTGTTTTTGCAAACACTCCCCAGCTGTGTCTTGTCTCTGATCAGTCCTTGGTCTATAATGTCAGAAAGTAGAACTAAAAAGTGCAGTTGTATTTCCCAGAGCCCAAGGTTGTGTTTTAAAATGACTTGTTTTGCCCAGCCTTAAATTCTAAACCAAAATATGTTAAAATAAGAATCATAAAAAGTCAAAACCAATTGATTTTAGCCTTCAAAATTCTAAAGATTTGCTTTTTTCCCCCTTTTTTTTATCACTGCATATTTATTATATGTTGGTTTCAAATCAAGCTAATAGATGATGCCACCCATCTCTGGGAAATTGCGTCAAGTACTGGAGATAACCATTTTTAGACAAAAAGAAAAAGCTGGAAAATAAATACATAAATCTTAAGCCTGTCGCTGCATAACTCCTCATTACAGCGGGATATTGATTTTAGACTGAAATAGGTCATTGGTACAGTAGTTGATTAATAGTTTGGGTAAGAAATGCATTTAATTGGAAAGAAACAATAATTAATGGATAAAACCACGTTGAAAATAATCACTAGGTGCACGGGATGTTTTATACTTCTGATGAACTCTAATTATAGTGACCCTATGATTTAAAAGATACATTGCTAAATCTATCAATGTGTACCTATAGTGCCAATAAGGAATTGATAAATTGAGCAGACAAATTGGAAGATGCCTCCATCCAGACAGACATTTAACTTAGCTTTTAGATTGAACTTTAATACAAAGCTACTCGCTCAAAGAAAGCAAAAGAAAATCAGATGGAAGATAGAATCCAGTTATAAGCTCCAAGGCTTTCTCCTGCTTGATCAAATGACCGCCACTATCAGTACACACGCACCATCCTGACAGAGAAAGTCATTGCTGGTGAACAGAGAAAATTGTGCCTTGAAGATTTGAGTAATTGAATTTGTAAAAGTCATCGTATTACCCTATAATACGATATGCAGATTCAGAGGGGGTTGTAATTTACAAAGGGGTCAAACCTTTATGAAATTGCCACCCCTCCCGATTAACCACACACACACACACACACACACACACACACACACACACACACACACACACACACACACACACACACACACACACACACACACACACACACACACACACACTAATGCAGTTTCTTATTTAGCTTCTGACTCTGCTGCTCCTGCCTCAGAGGAAGTTGAGACGTATGAAAATAAAGCTCAGATGATATCCCGTTACAAAGAAATGCTCCTCGCACTTTGGCTGATTATTCGTCTCCGTGACATGAGCTGTCAGGATTTAAATATCCTTGACAAAGCTTCTTGCAGAAAAAAAAAGGCGAGTGAGGAATCGTCATCCACAGAATAGTGGATACGCTGAAGGCCATGAAACTATACACACTATATGAAGCGCATTTTCAAGACACTCTGAGGCACGCTTGACAAACTGCGACGCTTTTACATTTATACGCTGAACGTAAATATAGCAGGGAGGGCAGACAGAAAATAACTGTGAAAAAGAGCTCTGTTTGTGGATAGTTCAGGGTTTGTGCAAAATGGAAACTGTGAAAAGGAACACTAATAGAAGACCCTAAGCAGCCTTAAGTTATATTATATCCTGTTATGTTAAACTGAACGAACTGAAACTTTAATAAAATGTATTATGTCAATACATTTCACACAACTGTTTTAGGTTAGTTGAAAGCAATAATATCAAGTTGAACTCATATTTTGTATTTACACCTGATTTAAACTTAATATTATTGCTTTCAACTAACCTTGTGTGAAATCTTTAATTAATGCCAACAGTTTATTTTTTTCACTGTACAGTTTTAAAAAAAGAAGAAAAAGAAAAACTGCTGATTTGAGTTGTGTAAAATGGTCAAACAATTGATTGCAGTATTAATCAGAACCAGGTTTTGAAGTTGTTGAGTTGACATGGTTTCATCATCTGTTTTTGTGAGTCCATTTTAATTTTGAATTGTTTTGTCCCTGTGTCATGTCTGTTTTAACTTCCTGTCTTGTGGTTTCCAGTATATGTCTGCCCAACCCTGATTATTTTTGGTATGTTTGTGCTTAGTTCTTTTAGTATTTAAATTCCTGGTTTTCTGTTAGTCTTTGTCAGATCCTTGTTTTTCATGCATCGGAAAGTATTGCTCTATTTTGCCTTGCTTGTAATAAATGGTGTTTTTTGTTGGGTGCTTTGTTGTACTGCGTTTTGGTCCAGCCCAACCTGATTTCCATGGAAATGTACAGTTAAAGGGGACTATTTGGATGGATTGTGTTTAATCTGGATCTAGAACACAGAGAAGCTAAGAGATAAAATAATTCTTGGCTTAAAAACAGAAGCAACTGACATGCTGCCAATCGTTGGAGATGGTATGGATTGGAACTGGATGCATTTTTGTGTTGTCTGTGCCTTGTTTACTGATTTTATTTGTACACGTTTGGCAATGTACGGGGGACTGTTCTGATCCCTGGCAGAAACTGAATGTCATTTAAAAACCCTTTACTTCAGCAATTCTGTCACTTACTATTTTTCTCTACTGTACATTATAGAAAGTAAAAATGACTCATTCACTTCCATACTGTCTTTTGCCAAAACAATAAAAAGTTCCATACTCTGCAACATCCTATTGAGAGTGGTTTATACTACAAGAGGAAAGGGAATGATAACAAATAGATGGATTTCATAGTGTCTACCAATGCAGATAGAACTGAAATAAATTATTGTAATGCCATTTATGTTGTTCAATGATACTTTCTCCGATTGTACTTCTGTTTCTTTTTAACAGAGTCATGCTTTTGAAAAAACTATTTGATATTGAGTCTGATTTTTAGAGGGTCTTTTGATATAGTTAGTCTAGAGACCTCCTATTTTCATCACAAACAAAATACGGGCCTGAGTATAAAATGTACAGTTAAGGTGTGATGTAGCTGTTTTGGGGCGTTTAGATAAATAATCCTAAGTATTGGTAAACTCATTTTTAGCTAATTCAAAAACATACAATAGGTCAAGAGAAGTTATAAGAAGAAACAGGTGACTGATAGGATTATAAGTAATACAACAAAAATAAGGAGAAATCAAAGAGAAAAAATGTATCCAATGGGGCCTTTGCCTGTTGCAGTTTTATTTGTTAATTAATGCATTTATTTATAAATGTCTTTATTTATTTATCCATTCCTATTATTTTGCTTTTCTTTTCTTTTACTTGATTGTTTGACCTAGCGTTATACCAACCCATAATGATATCTATTAAATCCATTCAAACTTAGAGATACCACAAAACAAGAAAAAAGCACATACTAATGCGTAATCCAACATGTCTTACCTTTCTGGCTGTCGATGATAAAGTTGCCCTCCTCGTTTCCTGTGTTGATCTTATACGTGATCCCGTCCCCGTCAGGGTCCTTCGCCAGCACCGTGGCAACAAGCGTGTTTGGACCGGCATCCTCTGAGACGAAGGTCCGGTATCTGATTAAAAAAAAAAACATTGAAAGACACATCAGCACCTCATCTGCACTCCTAAGGCCTTTCACTGAGGATGAGAATGAAAGACATTCAAGTTTTGTCATAGTTTCCAATCGTTTCCATCTAATTCAATGTCCACCATTAGCTCAGTGAGTCAGCAAAAAGATGCTAAGAAACAACCAAAGCCATAAACAGATCATCCAAATGCACCAAATATATTCTGGCACTCTACATCATAACATCAATAGTGTCATTAGTTATTCAGTTATTCAAGGGACCTTGGTATTTCAAATCCAAGGTCGGCAAACGAACATGAACAGGGTTAGCTTTATACTTTTTTAAGAAAAAAGAAGTTGAAATAAACAGGAACAAATGTGGATAAAAAAGAGAAATGCTTTTTATCTGTTCTAAAGGAAATGGTTCTTTGACAGAGCATATCTACAGAGAAATAACCCAAAAAAAACAATAGATATTGAAATGAAATGACTATATAGTCATTATTTTTGTAATGCAACTTTATTCTCATAGTATTAGTACCTCTCAGATATGTGAGAGGTGCTTTAAAAGTGCAAAACGTTTTTGAACATGAGAAGAAATCATTCTGAAACACGTGAGATTTTGAAGTCCTGGGGTTAACAAATGTCTTTAAATTCATTCATGTGGCTATCATTGAAGAGGACAGGTGCCACATGAATGTTAAAAGAGGTTATTTGCACAAATAAAAGACAAAAAGAGGAGGGAGGTGAAAATGATGTCTACATGTGTGTTGACTTCAGGGATGACATTCAATGACAAGCGTCGATTTACAGGATAGTAAATATTTGAATGCAATACATAATGCACGAGAGCCATAATGCAATATATTGTCTTTTCTAAGTGTCCCCTGTAACCTTAATCGGGTTTTTTCTCCTAATTAAAGACATTTCCACCTTAAACTGACAAAAATAATGCATGAAATGGAGTATTAGACTGAATCCATGCTGGGTGATGCGTCTTCAAAGTGTCTTTCAGATCAATAAAAAGGACTAATTAAAGTTTGAATGTCAAATTTCTAAGCGGTACATCACTTCAGAAATACAGATGCACCAAGGAAACTAATGATCATGATATTCCAATTGTCCAGTTTAATCATATGATTATTGGCATTCTTTTCAATGAGGACTGCATTTTTAATTACATCATACAAAATAATCTTCATTATTTATTCAGGGAAGACAATTAAAACTGATGAAAGGGGTGATAGGGACCTGAACAATGGATAAGGGGGCCCTGTCCAAATTAAAAGTTGAGAACCACTGGCGCAAACGATCAGAGGTCACATCTTTAGGCTGAGATTTTGTGCCAATTATTCAGTGTGACATAGTGGGAATGAAACACTGGAAGATTTTCTTTTCAATCTGCAGAGCAAAGACTGGATCAGAAGGGAATTACATTAAAGGTAACACCTGCAGCCACAAGATGGCCTTTCTGTGACCTTCCATTTGGAGTGCTTCTTAGTTGTGATCACAGGAACACAATATACTGAAAAAATTTCAAACCGGCTTTCAGGAAATCAGTAGAAACATTCATAAGTCATGCTCCAATCCTGGTTATGCTCCTCTAGGCTTAGGGTCATAACCAGGGCTGCACATAACTGGTGCGCAGGTGCGCACCCCCCGCCAAAAAAGGAGCAATAGAAACTATGATATTTAGAATGTCAAGCTGACAGTATTCAGCTACTTTGAATTGTTCTGCTTGTGTTTCTGTATTTTCAGGTGAGCAAAATTGGTGAAAAATGTGTGATAGAGATGGGCAATGATGTGAAATGATGTGTGTCGTGTAAAACATTGCAATACTTGTTGCTTATATTTGCTAATTTCAGCACTATAACCACTCCTTGCTCAACAAAAGTTGCGTATTTATGCTGAATATGGTCAGTCAGTGTGTTTTGCGGGTTAATTGTAAGCGGGACTTTTTATTATTTTATGTTTAAGTAGGTACATTATTGTATAGATGCATTTTTCATAAGACCTAGCCGACAGTATGCAGCATGTGCAATGATCTGCTTCTGCTTCTTCAGAAAAAAACAATAAATAGGAATTTATGTTAAACATAATGCACGCCCTTTTGCGTCAAAGTATGCAACAAATGTAAAACAGCATCTTAACACTACACGAAGAATCCTCCAACCATACGGTTACAGATTCAATACTCATGCAATCCAGCAATAAATACGATGATAAATGCATGATACAACACTAACAAGTGCTCTCCTTTTAAAATGCAATGTAAAGCTTGCAAACAAGACGCTTTGATCCAAACCAATGTTTTAATACATACAACCCATCCAAGCTAACTTGCTTTGACATGCATTTCTTACCAGCCCACGCATACCGAACTGAGTTGAGCTTCTCTGAAATTCCCCTTCAGTTTTGTCTTTGTATCTTAGAGTAGCACTTTGAACTTCAGCTTTGAACTCTTTTGGCCTTACACATGCATCTCTGAACCACTGCTGCGCTTGAAAGCTAAACTTGTCTTTAAGGATTGGCCTCGCAACATCCTTGACATGAGGTCCACACTCTACATTTTTGGGACACGTTTCAGCTGCCCTTATGAGAACGGCAGAAACCGTTGCATAATAAAACACGTCATCCTCTCTGGGTCTTCAGTTGAACATGAAGATGTTCATTGGCAATAACTACACATTGTCTTAAGGATATTGTAAAACTGCAAAGCTTAAATTCAGTACCTCTTAATTAACACTATATGCACTTCAGGAATGAAACAATATTCGAGTCTAACTGAGCAAAAATGCAGTTATGATTTGATCCGAATGTAGCTTTCTTTCTGGTAAGTATCACTATAACAATGTGGCACATTTTTTCAGTGTGATTGTAGCAAATCTAGACATACTGTATGTTGATCTTCATAACACATTAACAATTATCCTAACTCACTGGCATTTTCTCTTTATTTTCTCTCACTTTACCGTAGATTGCATAACTTTAGCATGTTTAACTTAGTTAGGCAACTCACTTGGTTATGACATATAAAATCTGACCACTAAAACACAAAAATATAGCCCGCCTAAACCTCCTGCGGCCTTTACAGAATACACAATTTGTTCTTTGCTCACTGACAGATAGGGCGCAGAACCTTGTAGTGAAAACGGCGAGTTACGTTTTATGTTTACCTCCTCTGCTAACTTACGCAGCTACATTCAACTGTTATCTGATTGGTCGTGCGTCAAAAAGTCAGCAGCATGGATGTCAAAATTGAGATCATTTGAACCCTAAGCGCAGTGCTCAGTCTTAATTTAGAACGCTGTGCCACGCTGAGGGTAGCGCTCCTTCCTAGTTGGGCGGTAGCGGTCTCTCCATTGGAACACGACGTCAGCCCAGAGCCGTTTACCGCTGGTCAACTGAAGATATATGTTACACGAACACCAAAAGTTAATGCTGAGCACAGAATTATTTATACGAATCAGTTTCAATCAAACCTCTCTAATATAGGTGTAGAAATGTCAGTGTGCAGACCAGCACATCAGAAGTCTAAGTCGCTCAGGAGAAAATGGATACTGTGCAACCAAAGTGAAAACACACAAAGCAGACATTGTTTGGGAAAGGTAAAGAAAGCTATAATATTTATTCTCTGTTCCCTCTTTCTTTCAGATAAACATTTTATTAACTTATATATTAAGTTACCGTGTTTTTGAATTTGAAAGTATCCTGGTTCTAATTATTTTTACCTATTTATTTTATAACTATTTTGATATAGTTTAGTGTTAATACTTCTGTTTTAATTATCCCTATTTAATATAAACTAATGGTTTTATTTAATTGTAATAGCTAAGCTATACAGTGTTTCCCCCATGTACATTCAGCAGTGGCGCTCACAGTCATCGCCACGGAGGAGCACACAGCCTCTGTGAGCGAGCGAGGCAGAGAGAGAGAGAGAGCACACCTTTATCTATTTAATATAGTTGTAAAAAAGAGTGATTAGTAAAATATGCATAAATAAAAAGAAAGAATACTATAGGTAACATAACATATAGAATAAAAAAGTTTAAATGATTTGTTATTGGTTGTGATCATATTCTAAAGATGTTTGGATTATTGAAAAGTATACAGCTCCCTTTCATCTGAGTGTTGAGAGCTGTATCCATAAATTCAGTTTTAATCTGGTGCTCAAAGTGCATCAGATTGATGCATTTAACTTCAACATTTTCAATCTGATGCACTTTGAGCACCAGATTAAAACTGAATTTATGGATACAGCTCTCAACACTCAGATGAAAGGGAGCTGT
>NW_011333040.1:21111877-21112879 GCF_000735185.1 Notothenia coriiceps
CGGACCCCCCTAGAGGAGGTGAGGTCCACCCCCAAATAAAGCAGGTTAAAATAATTAAATTGCATACATTTTATTTTGATTTTTTGTGGATGTGTAGTATTTGTGTTATGTTCAATAAAGGTGATTTAGCAAAATACACCTGTAGAGCTTCAAGAGCCTTTCTCGTGCTGGCAGACACATAGAAATAAATTGGCGGGGCGCACCTCGCACCCACACACACTAAAAAATTCCACGCGCTCTTTGCTCACATTATGCTGGGCCCGCGTGCCTTAACACCGCTGCTATGACTCCATCCTAGGGGAAACACTGCTATATATTCAAATTTTTGAAACCAGGACTCTGTATTTGAAATCTTATTTCAGACTCTTGAATAAAATGAAAGAAAACTTATTACATTACTTCTATACACATATAGTTATAAAATATTCATCATAGTATCAAACAAATCAATAATCAATCAGTTCTTGGCTTCTTGTGAAGAGAAAAAGATGCACAAGTCAAAGAATCCAGTTATCTCCAACGCTTTTATCCAAAGCGACTTACAATAAGTGCGTTCGACCAACAAGATACAAACTTGAAGAAAACAGAATCATATAAGTACATCAGGTTTCATAGAGCTAAAACATTTCAAGTGCTACTCATGGCTTTAGATAAGCCAGTCCTTTATTAGTATATAAGTGCTTTGTTAATAGTTCTATCGCTCGAAGTGGAGTCGAAAGAGATGAGTTTTCAGTCTGCGCCGGAAGATGTGTAAGCTTTCTGCTGTCCTGATTTCAATGGGGGGCTCATTCCACCATTTTGGAGCCAGGATAGCAAACCCACGTGTTTTTGCTGATGGGAACTTGGGTCCCCCTCGCAGTGCGGGTGCAGCGAGCTGTTTGGCTGATGCAGAGCGGAGTGCACGTGCTGGGGTGTACGGTTTAACCATGTCCTGGATGTAGGAAGGGCCAGATCCATTCCCAGCATGGTACGCAAGTACCAGTGTCTTGAAGTGGATTCTAG
>NW_011333040.1:21117490-21118224 GCF_000735185.1 Notothenia coriiceps
ACTAACATAAAGTAGCTAATGTTAGCTTGTGACTGTTACTAACATAAAGTAGCTAATGTTAGCTTGTGATTGTCACTTACATACATTAGCTAATGTTAGCTTAAAGGCCAGGCCATTTTAATTTTGCTTTAAGGTTGTATTTACAAACAAGTAGTACTCCATCTTATCTCTGACATTGTGAGTGTTAAATAAATGTTGTGGAGTTGTCACACAAATGTAGTAGAGGAGAAAGAGTAAAGTACAATCATGTCAAAATACTACTTTAAAACAGGGAACATCACGTCTTCGCTTATGCAAAAATAAGGTTTTATCACAGGAATATATGTAGGGTTGGTTGAGTATTTCTATACGTTATCCTTTAACATTACCTAACAACAGCCTTTTTTACACCATTGTATAATAAAAGATAACAGTGCCTCGTAGCACAAAATGGCCGTAATAAATTAGCTTCATACTTCATGATAAACTCCTAAACACTGACAGAAAGGATATTAAAACGTTTTTGGGTGGATCTCATCTTGAGTTAGCTATAGCTTCTTTGTTCCACTGTTGTTAATCCATCACTTTTATATTAGCGTCCATCTTTAACCCACATAAAGCCATGCCAGAGGCATGTCAATGTCACTGCCAATACCTCGGCTGCCAGCAGAGGTTGATGAAAGTTATAAATGACCCAATGCACTCTGTAAATACTTTATACTGCCGGGAAGGTGGAGCATGTCGAAAATAAAAGA
>NW_011333040.1:21118232-21128686 GCF_000735185.1 Notothenia coriiceps
TTCATGATAAACTCCTAAACACTGACAGAAAGGATATTAAAACGTTTTTGGGTGGATCTCATCTTGAGTTAGCTATAGCTTCTTTGTTCCACTGTTGCCAATACCTCGGCTGCCAGCAGAGGTTGATGAAAGTTATAAATGACCCAATGCACTCTGTAAATACTTTATACTGCCGGGAAGGTGGAGCATGTCGAAAATAAAAGATATGTGGAGCTCCTGCAGGAGGTAGCTCAGACAATATAGTGAACAAAACTGAAATGATTGCAACAACATGTATGACAACGTTCCCTTGAAATTGCCCCATTTTCATATATTAAATTCAGAAGACGCTACATGATAAAGAACAGATTCAGTTGTCCAGAAATAAAATAGAAGTTCAAAAGGAAGAGCAACGTGTGTTTCATTTCGCAGCCAATAAATTAAAAGTATGCTTATCAGTAGCCAACTTTAGCTTGTGACTGTCAATATAAAATAGCTAATGTTAGCTTGTGGTTGTCACTAACAAAAAGTAGCCAACGTAGCTTGTGAATGTATCTCAATTTAGCTAAATTCGCTTTTGACGATGTAATTTGTCAATGTGGAGCCAATTAAATCTATTTTTTAGATTGTATTTAGAAATTAGTAGTACAGTACTCCATCTTATCTCCTTTAATTTTGAGTGTTAAATACATCTTTCGGAGTAATTAGAACAATAATTCCCCCAAAAACACACTGCCTCAAGGCAAACTGCAGACATGTGACCTGAACAGCACAATTGCAAAATGGAAGGCTGTAAGAGCATTAAAAAAACATTATAGAAACCTTTTTCCAACTGTTTTATGATTATAGTACATTTTGATTAATAGCATTTTAGCAGCATGTTTTAAATACATTTTTGAGATAGTTGTATGTGCAGAAAAGTACATTTCTTTCTCTTTCTGATAAGTCAACTGAAGATAAAGCACACAGAGAGGCAGAGGAAGAGACAGTTGTATCATGAGTATTTTAAAGTATTTTAAAGAATGATGCATGTAAATGGAAGGCTCTTTTCTCCTTTGTTTGTCAGACAGAAGGAAAAAGGACTTGCATAGTGGTTATCAACTCCTGCACTGCCCCCTGTTGGTGACTTAAAGACGTGCACATTGATGCACAGACAAAAGACTCAGCTGGTTTTTGAAAATGGCTGGCTGTTTGAGGATTATGTAAATAAATATTGTAAATACTGCCTCATTGGGCCTTTAACATGCGTGTGCACACAGCCTCTCACCTTTAAATCAAATATTAGATGAATTTAAAGCAAACATGTGTGTGCTGGACATTAAGAGCCAAATATTCACAGGCTTGTACTAATATTGTTTGTTGGCATGCATGAAGATATGGGAGTATGCACGTTAAAATATGCCTCATTAAACAAATGAAAAAATGTTTTTTTTCATGGCTCTGCATGTGCTGGATCATTAAGACAGCCTTTTATTCAACGCACAATTGAAGCATTTCAGAGAATTTTCAACCATTAGCAAATCATATTTTAAAAAAAGTAGGATTATCTTTCTGCAAACTTTCATTTAACAATTAGGAGATCCAATCTATTTTTTATGTTTTGTTTTTTTTACTGCAGAAGGGGAAACGCCCCGAATCTTGAGAGGATTTCATTACATGTGGTCCATTGTTGCCCAGTGCCTGAGCAGAGTGGATAAATCAAAGCAATGGCCTGGTCAGCTGCTCTGTGTGTGTGTGTGTGTGTGTGTGTGTGTGTGTGTGTGTGTGTGTGTGTGTGTGTGTGTGTGTGTGTGTGTGTAAGCCCACACATTGGAAAATGAACTGCTGTCTTTCAAACCAAGAATCCCAAATGATGATGGGGAGGCAGCGAAGTGGCACTGCACTGTGACAGCGGCTTGTTAGCGTCTTTAGCTTAAGAACTGCTGCTGCTAGAAACATGAATAAAGAGGAAAATGGTGAGTGGGAGCAAGAGAGGAGTTAGAGACACGGCCATGGATCAGCGGCATCTCTAGTTCAGGGAAAGTTCACACTGGAAGTCTTCTTGTCATGTGTTTAGCCTCTCATTGGTCCCTGGAGGAGGGAGGGGGGTTACCCTGACAAACGGGTGGCGGGCTTATCACATCTCCAGCAGCCAGGAACAGTTCTCAGCCAACTTACATATTTCAAATTAAAATTCACAATATCACTCATGGATATCTCCCAATAAGAGCTGTTTCAATGTCCCGCTGTTAAATAAAGGCATATGGAGCGTCTGAAGGAACAACAAGCAGTAATTTGGCAGACAGGAGGAGTATTCTCATTACAAACACAGAGTAAGTGGGCATGCTTCTAACAATGGCTCCTTCTGTCTGTGTCCAGATGACTGGAAAGCAATGGAATTAAAGAGGAGAGTCATATGTAATTGGTAAAACAAATGCCAGAGACAAATGGCTGCTGTGAGTGCAGGAGACAGCTTTAAACATGGAAACAGGAGAACTAGACTCAATTCACTGCTGAATTATCGATTCATGTTTCAGAGTCATTACATTTGAGCTAATACACAAACATGTACAGTATCTGCTTTTATATACTGTATGTAGGAAGACAATAATTCAAATCCAACCAGTAATATTATTATAAACACATCCATTGGACTCCTTAGTTTATTTCTGGAATATAGTGACATTGCTTTGGAACACTCACGTTTTTATTGGCTAGCGCTCCAACACATTGTACGTGATAGGGTAAGGGGTGGCACATCTCACAGTGGTTGATCAATCGCAACAGAGCCGGCCAGCTAACCAATCAGAGCAGACTGGGCTCTGGTTTCAGACAGAGGGTGAAAAGAGGTGCTGTAGCACAGGCAGAATGAAAAAAATAAGTGCTTTTTGAACATTAAAGCATGGAACATGTCACAGTAGGGGCAACAAATACTACTATAAACCTGAACGTTTGCAGAATATGTCATCTTTAATGGAGCCTCGAAAAACTAAATATACATACGGGAGTTTTCAGGGTTTGAACCAGGTTGATTATTGTGTGAGTAGTAGTTGCTGGAAGCATCTATATTCAATACTATATTGAAAATGGATCAAATCACTAGTGTTAAAGGCCCCATGTCATGGCTATTTCTACTGATCATAATTCCATTGTTGAGGTCTACTAAAATAGATTTATATTGTGCAATTTTCCAAACTCACATTGGTTTCTCATACAGCATCTCTGTAAAGTATGTGTATTCACCGGTATTCACTCTCTGTCCTAAACGGCTTGTTTGAGCTCCTGCCCCCCCCTCCCTGTGAGCCCAGTGTGCTCTGATTGGTCGGGACGTTGTGAGGCTCGCTGCTCACTGAGCTGGCTTACTGGTGTGGTTTCCGGGTCGGCGATACAGCGCAAAACTCATCCTGAGCACACACAAACACTCACAGCCGAAGTAAAAACAATAAGTGTCTTTTGACGTCATGCGGTTCCCGGAAGAAACAAATGGAAAAAGAGAAATCTCCAACTAGGTGTTCTGGGGCAGCATAGACAGGTCTTTTCTGTGTTAGAGTTTTACTCGCTACAGGGTGTACTTTGAGGGTTTTTGACTCTGCAGACCGTTTACATGCAGAACAAGCTACATAACACACAAGGAGACGGGTAATAACCAGAAAAGCATGACATGGGACCTTTAAATGAATCACTTCGACACTCAGAGACTTTATGGCGTTAGTTCAGCAGTCTCACTTGTGTTTTAGTAGTAGTCAGCCATTATCAGTGAAAAAGCTAAAGTCCCACTGTACTCTACCTGCCCAGCACCAAACAAACAAACACAGTTAGGAGCTACACTGAGAACAAATTGCATCATGGATGTTGACCTCAGAAGTTAATGCAGATCTAAAACTCATCAGGTACAAACAAAACTCTGATTACCGCCTGCATATCTGATAGATTTCAACATGTTTGCTGTATGCTAACCACTTCATCATATCAACATAACGTTGATAAAAGCATCTTTGTGCTGCCCTAATGAGGCAGAACTCTGATAAGAAGCATTAGTTACAGAATTCAGGTTCTGCTGGGCGTGGCCTAAACTTCCCCACTGTAATATAATAATAATACATTTTATTTCTCAAGTGCTTTATCAGATGCTCAAAGACACATTACAGTGGTCTTTGTTCAAATGTGATGGAGGATTAGCAACATCAAACAGACTGGCACCGTTACTTTGTTTTGAGTTGCAAGCGGTATGAAATGCATCCTTATTTATAATTGACAAACAGCATGTTGTTATTCTTACGGGTTTGACAGATTCATTGAGCACTCCACCTAATGGAGTGACCAACTTCCTCTTTATTAAACTCTATGCATGCAGCTCTTTCCTCTTCAGTACACCAGGCATTTGAAGAAAATAAAACTCACAGTCACACTGACAGTAAAGTCCTGCTAAAGACTATAAATGCAAAATTACTCACATGCTGTGTAGTGTACTCCTTTACCCATGATGCCTCACTGCTCAGCTTGCACTACTTTGTCTGTCGAGGGGCGCTCGTTAGGAGGAAGAAGAGCTTATCTGTCCCTGCAGCAGTAACAAATCATTCAATGCATATTAAATGTAAGATATCATAATGTATGTGGCACATGAGATAAAGAAAAAGAGGGCTTACTTTCTCTAGGGATGGCCGATTGGAAGAATATATAATATTGTCTGAGTGCTTTGCCGGTTGTTTTGGGGATGATTCTATTCTGCAAATGCAATGTTCTGACTCAGAAAAAAGAGGGAATGGTCAGCTAATACTTCACCTGTGTGAATATATCAGTTGTAAAGATACAAAATAAACCTTCTAATGTAAATGCACAGGGCGAAAACACAGTGAGATCTGAGTTTAAAACCAGAGCTTTCAGGCTCTGATATTTAAGTTTAATCTCCAAAATTAAGCTAAATTGCAGTTTCATTAAGACACTGGCTTTTCTGTCCAGGAAGAAAAAAAATGTATGTAACGTGACTCTATTCTACGGTGGCCAACATGTGCAAACAACGGCCCAAAACTCGAACGTTGGCGTTTGGGGAATGTAAAGTTGGCCAACTGTCACTGTTGGCACAGTAAGACGGCTTCATAATTGTAAGTGTTTTGTCAGTATATTTGAAATAACTAGGTTAGCTAGGTAAAATAGCTATCTTACAGCAGATCTGCAATTATATCTGAAAGAATCATGTGATCAAATAAGCCAATATACTTACATTTTAGGTACTAGTTTCAAACAACAACTATTTGCCTTTCAAAGTCAGCACACTGATAAAACATTATACAATTTGGACAAATACAGCAACACAAACTAGAAAAAAAGCTGACGTGGAAATAAGCTCAGGAATAATCCTGTGTGAGTGCAAATTTCCGCCTCCTTCATCCCTCAGAAAACTGGTTTTCTTCCTAAGGGATGCTTGAACTTCCCACTGCACACTCTTCAACACAACCAGAATGAAGCTACTCTGAAGGCTTCATTTCTTACTAGGTAAATAATATTCAAAAATTATTGCTCCGTGTTTCACCTGCTGTATCACAATATCTCATTATGAAATATAACCTAAAGCTGTGTGAGTCTACACAGTGCGACGGTTAAAGACAGATTATATTTCTCTTCCATCACTTCTATAGCATAAGCCTCGAGTGTTTCCACACGTTCGAAAAGCATAATATTCAGCGTGCATTTGGAATGCAAACAGCCCTTGAATGCACCTCCTGGTGAGGCAAATGGAAAATGAAAGGTGTTAAAATTAGCCTCCCCTCTCCTTTTATTATTGCTTAAACCATGCTTCAATGTGATTAAAATAACAGCGTTTGCAGAAAAGACACAGTGCATGTATCGTAATGCTTCATTTAGGCACTAATTCAAATTGAAAAACAATACAGGCTCAGCACGGTGTCATGATTTGTTCACGCTTGTTTTCAGCGCTGGCTTTGCTTGGAGCTGGAACGTCTTAATTCGAGCAAGGCATAATATATTTCAACAAACACAATATTGCATTTCTCACAAAGAGCTAAATACAAAGAGAAAAGTGCGAATTAAAAAAGCGTTCCTGAAATGATGTACGTATGTAAGTAATTATGTTAGAAGAAAGCAAGAGGAAATAGCTAGAAAGACAAGATGAAACTAAAGAAGGAGAAGAAGAATATGTATTCAAATATCTGGCTCTTCCACTCCTGCTGCCCATTACAGAGCAGTATAAAGTGACATGTGAACAGGGAGCGAGGAGGCTATTATCAGCATCTCAGGTCCAGCTGGTCTCCCCTCCCATGGAGAGTCAGCAGAAGAACACAGGGGTCTCTCCACCGTCCTGAATACCTCCCCATGTAATCAAGATTTAATGAGGGGACAGAGCATTGTATAAAAGCGTGTGGGGGGTCTCATTAAAAGCCTTTTAGTGGGCTCTGAGGAGGCAGACCTCCTCTGATGCTTGTTCAGGTTGTCAGAGAAAATTATTTGTGTTTAAAGGACCAACTCAGCACTGAAATATTGATTGGATTAAAGTTTGGGGGAGCTGCAGACTGTAACTCAGATAATGGAGGTGTCACATGAGCTGATGGCTACTGAAGGAACTGCGTACTAGAGCTCATGTGGACAGTTTATAATAATGAATAATAAAATAATAAAGTCTCAATGCCAGAAGGGTAGACAAAGGTTCATAGTGTTGACATTTATCAAAACAAATTATCCTAGAGACCTAACTGAATTAACCTGTCAGTGTGCTATTTAGCTAGCGAATGTTGGCCATTTTGCAAGTGAACACTAGACATTTGGCAAGCTATTTAGCTAGCGAATGTTAGCTTGGATGCCCGTCTAACAAGCTAGCTAGCGAAGGTTAGCTATAGCCAAATTGGTGGCTCTTGTCATTTAAATACGTGACCCTATAAGACCATATATTACACTGGACACATAAGGACAGTTCAAAGAGTAAACTAAATATAAAAACCATAAAAGAATAGCTGAACAATGATATCTATTATTTTGTTTGACAAAAGAAAACCTGGTGCTAATTGGCAACAGGTGAGGGATATATATTTACTATCTGCAAATGAACACTATGATGGAGCAAATAATAAGCATTAACTTCACATCATATATTTTCCATAATTATTTTTGTTTGGTGTGTAAAGGAAATAAAATCTTGACTGAATCTTTGTGAAACGCCTGTGGAGATAAGGTTAAGCCAATAAAGGAATATGTATGTGTAAGTCATATTTCAGTTGATTCTAAGGGCTTTCCATGAGATGTTTCATCAGATGTTATTTATAGGTGATAAGGGTCCCCCGTTATCAAAATTAAACTTTTTTGATAAGGGTCCCCCTTATATAAAATGTAAATGTTTGATAAGGTTCCCCCCCTTATAATAATTATGCTTTTTAATAGCAATTTGCTTTAAACACAATCACCTAAGCATAATCTGGCAAAATAGAAGTGCCGTAGAGCTGGAGAAGCAAAAGGTGAATTGACACTACTCGATCACAACTCTTATGTCTGAGAGAAGCTTGTACTTGCATTTAAAACTAAAATAATCTTCTTAACAGTGCATGAGACCCATGAGAGTATATAATATGTTTAAAGAACATCCCCAGCAGCAGCTCTTCATGTTTGCACTCATTATGTGCTTTGCTCTTTTCAAGTTCACGCCTCAGAAACACGCCTGCAGCCAGTCAGGATGAATTTATCCTGCACTCGTGTGACAGCTTATGGAAATCAGAGCGGAGCAGGCGTTAGAGCCCAACAACAACTAATTACATCATTAACATGTTTAAAAGGACTGAGCATTGCAGAAAAGGGCAAACGACAACTATAGTATAAAATGCAATCTGTTTGCTAATAGGAGATCAGAATTAAAGCAGGGCTAACTGATTGGTGTGACAGGATTTAGTCAATGAGGGCAGATGCTTTAAAAGTAGATAATGGAGGTGTTTACATACATGAGATTTCTCTGCAGCCAGGCATGCTCACACTCTTATCGAGTTCCTAGGCTCAATGCTGATCTAATGCATTGACTTTAATAATGCATTTAAATGTAGGTCAAGTAACGCAAAATAATGGAAACCTGTAGCTGCAGTTTTTGCACGAATACAGATGTAAAATAAAGGATACAACCAAGTTCAAATTAAGGATATAATTAGGTTTAAAATAAAGGATATAATTAGGTTAAAATAAGTATTACATGTGGTTAAATTAAGTTTAGAATTAGTTTGAATTCTAGGATAAAATTAAGTTGGATTAAAGATAACATGTGGTTGAATTAAAGGATCAAATCTGATTAAAATGTGATTAAAATGAAGGATAAAATTAGGTTAGGTAGACTTTGTCATTGCTTTGAGAGCAAGAAGAAATTGGAGTAAAGATCCTTGCATGTTTACGCCATCCATGTTTAATATATACATGATGCTGTAGTTTGTACATGTGTAAATGAAATGAGTGTTACAGGCATGAGAAGATGGAGGATGTACTACTGTATGAGTTGACCTTTGACAGTGAGGCTGAGGGTGCATACACACATCAAAGTGATTTATGCTGCTCTAAAATGAAGAACAGGACAACCTCCATACTGCAGACTCAGTGACAGGGAAGGACATTTCAACCATTGCTAATCTTTTAAACTAAAACTTGACTGACATCCACACAGCGTCGTCAAAAAGTCTGGAAACTTTATTTTCTTTCAACAAAAGCACATTCATCATGTGTCACTGAATGGAGAGACAAAGCTGAAATCCCTGAATGATTTTATTACGGTGGCACTTTCTGTTAACTATAACTCTTCAAAACAGCAAGTTATCCGCAGCAATCTGCACACACACATCATCCGCTAACAACACATCCATCACACACAGCCAGGAAGGACGGGCTGCGTAATACCGCTGATTACATCTAGGCACAAAAGTTACAGGCAAAATCATTTGTTCCGTGCAAATTAGTCCGAGCAGGTGCCGTTATTATTCTCACATGAACTCTGTGGCTCAGGGGAAAGAAATTCATCACTGTGAAGTTATTCAATCACTGACTCCAGATAAATTACCTTTCTGCTTTGTGTGCAGCCGCCGTCTGCATGGCATTAAGAGCAAAGACTGTCAGAGAGGAATAAAGATATCAAAGAAAACTAAAAGCTGTATATAGCCCTCACACGAATAACCTTACTGTAAAAGAAAAGACAAAAATGTGGTTAAATTAAAGATAACATTCGGTTAAAGTTAAGGTTAAAATTAGATCAAAGTTAAGGAAAATTCATGATAAAAAATAAGTAAAGAATTATGGATAGATACTTTTTGATTAAGGATAAAAGTAGGTTAAAATGAATGATGAAGTTGAATTATGGATAAAATTGGGTTAAAATAAAAGTATAAAATACACAGTTCAAAAGTCATGACCTTTTTTTTCATTGTATTTACAGTTTGCTAAAAAAAAAAATACGGTAAAAAAATGCAATTGAGCAGAAAATAGTATGTAGATACCACACAAGAGTCCCAGTAAAAATATTCAATTGAGGTTAAATTAATGGAAAATACCATAATGTTTCAAAAATGGAAATACCCCTATCATTAACGGTATTATTCTTTATTAAATTATAGATTTAAAAAACATAAATCACATGAATAACCTTTCAGAGGAAATGCAAACCCTTTCTCAAATTGTGTCAAATTTCAACCAACCCCTGAATCTGTTTAACTGACCCCGTGTGCAATATGAATAAATAAAATGTAAAAGCCAACACACACTCCTGCCGCGCCCTCACACAGTCCTGAACTCAATTTCACACACCGCTGCCTGCACACACACTCCAGACAGGCTGATGCCAGAAGCACAAAGTGGAGAGACAATGCATTTATTTATCCACTCTCTTGCAGGACGGGGATTTGTCAGTGTGTGTGTGTGTGTGTGTGTGTGTGCATCTACTGTATATATGAGAGACACATCAGAGGGAGAGGCAGAGGAATGTGATTCAGCCCTGAAGAGAGAGGAAGAGGAAGATAGCAGGGAAAGGTTTTCTGTTTTGTCAGAAACGCTGCACGTCCACAGAGACAACCACTGACAAATAAAAACCACCCGAGTTGAAATACAAGTAGGCCAGCTGTCACCCAGATATTCTGCAAATATATACAGTGGGGCAAAAAAGTATTTAGTCAGCCACCAATTGTGCAAGTTCTCCCACTTAAAAAGATGAGAGAGGCCTGTAACTTTCATCCTAGGTATACCTCAACTATGAGAGACAAAATGAGAAGAAAAAAAAATCCAGAAAATCACATTGTCTGATTTTTAAAGAATTTATTTGCAAATTATGGTGGAAAATAAGTATTTGGTCACCTACAAACAAACAAGATTTCTGGCTCCCAAACACACCGGCAGGGCAACGAAGGAGTGGCTTCGTAAGAAGCATTTTAAGGCTTAAAATGCTTCTTACGAAGCCACTCCTTCGTTGCCCTGCCGGTGTGTTTGGGAGCCAGAAATCTTGTTTGTTTGTAGGTGACCAAATACTTATTTTC
>NW_011333040.1:21128708-21134358 GCF_000735185.1 Notothenia coriiceps
TAGTACTTAGTGTGTGTGTGTGTGTGTGTGTGTGTGTGTGTGTGTGTGTGTGTGTGTGTGTGTGTGTGTGTGTGTGTGTGTGTGTGTGTGTGTGTGTGTGTGTGTGTGTGTGTTTTTATCTGATCCGGATGGTTACTAATTCCTTTTCTTTATGGCGGTCATTTTTGAGCGGGAACACCATGGGTGTTACAAAGTTGACTAAATCATCCAAAATGCAATGAAAGTGCTGATCAGCAATTTTATATGTTCAAATGTCTACTGTGAAGGATATCATAAAGCCTTAATGCAATCGAACGTAGAACAAAAAAAGTTATGATTGATGAAAGCACTAAATCAGTCAGATTTGACCCGAAAACAACAGGAGGGTTTTAAAGAAAGAGAAAATAAATTTATATAAAATATCTTACCTTTCTTAGTTTCTTTTTTGTTGCCCTGTTGGCCTACATAATACACTTAAGTATTGGTATTTCCATTCCATTGTATTTATTGGGATTGCATTTGATATTGAGCAATCAGATTACACTACATGCATATTGTGATACTAAGATTAGGTAATTTATTACATTAGTTGCACAGGTAACTAGCAATTGCAACAAATTACATTTTTAATCCCAATCCTAGTGAGTTTATGCAATCTATACAATGAAGTGATGAAATATTCAACACAACCAACGGTAAAAAACAGGAATGTTGAAGGTAAATCTGATGATCCTGTGTGTTGTATTGCTAAGGCACAGTGGTTTATTTAGCATATTAGAAGAACAGAAGTAGCCATTCGAGACAGAGAAAAAAAGAAAAGTTTCTGATGGACAGACTTTCTTACATAAGTTTTAAACCCTAAGATATTTCATTAATGATGGCTACACAACATATGAATAGTTAAATTGATCTGCATTCCCTTTTAGCTCCATCATTCTGGCATTCCACTTAATCCATCCATCTCTTTTTCTCTCTTACTGACTCTCTTTCAGTCCGGTGTAGGCGTCTCATCTGCATCCCACTCTCCGCTTTGAATGACTCTCCTCCACTCTGTATTCATCTCACTCTCTGTTGCGCTGTTTACTTTGTATGTACGAGTGTGTGTGTGGGCTAAAAGTGCGGACACATTACATCCTCCTTATCTTCAGAGGCGGGAGCAGGTGCTCCGGCTGTCATGTGTTCACTTGGTTTTCACATGACACCCTGGAACTGGAATCGTATCGCACTCAGATATGTACGTGTACCCATTATATCTCTGTTCACCAGACCAAAGGAACTGATGATATAGATCTCAGCCAGACTATGAAAGATTGTATTTGTATTCATAGCACCAGTATGTCATTTAACATGCATTTAATTCATTTGTAGATTAATCTTTCTAAGTGATGTAAAAAGGATCAAAGGAAGAAGAGGATTGCTACAAAAGCTCATCGTGTTTTGAGCTGCACATGTACAGTATGTCCCTTTTGTTTGAGTGTGCATGTGTTGTTGCACAAGAGATGGAGGATTGCCACGGAGGGGGTGTCTGCCTCGAGGTGTTTTTCACAATGGCTGGTTCCCTGGCACTACTGTCCATGGTTAAGGGTATGTGTGTGTACGTGTGTGAGAGCGAGATAAAAATAGACAGGGAAAGAGAGGTGAAAGAGATGATTCCAATTTACAGCTGAAGAAGTGTAAGGCGGGGAAGCTTTGTCGCAAGGAAGACATACATAGAGTCAGACACATTTACATGCATAAATATACTCCACACACACACACCTACACAGTGAAGTACACACAAGTGCACACAGCACTTATATTCATTTTATGTTGAGTACAATAAAGTCCAGCAGTGAGCAGCCAGACTATATAGCCAGCCTTCTGTATACATTAAAAAGCAAGGGGATGTTTTGCTTGTATGTAGATTATTATAATGTCTCACAGCTTATTTTTCTTCCAGTTATTCAATAGCTACAACACATGGCCTCTTTCTAACCTCTTAAGCCCCAAGCCTGTTTTTCAGGTTTCAGGCTCGAAAATGACATTCCCAGAACAAATGACCATATCTTCCCTTCTAAAAGGGTTACATTAATAATATTTTTTCTCAAAGTAATGATAAACCTGTGAGTTAGATGTAGAAGAGTCAGAATCAATATAGATTTTTTTATTTTAAAGAAAATTCAGATTGAACATGGTAAAAAACTGTAAATTATAGTGTCCGTCCAAAGAATATGTTGTACTTATAGTGAAAACTAACCTTGGATGATGGGTTAGTAGACTAAAAGCTTTAGGAATCCAAAGTACAACATATAATAAGTACCCTGTAGCAAGATTGATGCAAAACAAGTGATATTTGACCTTTTTAGACAGATTTAGCAAAATAAACCTCTTCTGGGGCCATTTGGGTGGATTTTCCTTATCTCTGGCCCCCCTTCTTCAATTTTGACATGTGACATCTCTTTCTGACCACTAGAGCCAATAGAATCAAAGGGAAATCCTCCTGCACACACTCATGTTAAAAAAAAGACGCATTCAATCTCGCTACAGAGCGTAGGAATGGCCTGCTCTACTATTTTAAAACGAAATTGCAGTTTTATTGCTTATAGATTATCAGAACACTTCAAAGGGGACACAGCCACATTGGATATTAACCTATGGATTAACTACATCATCGTTGTTATCGTTTTAATGCCATTGAAGACCAGTTTTGAACAGACAAAACCAAGGTAAGCCATTTTAGCCATGTTTTGATGTACATTTTTGTTGATAACGTCGCGAGTTTGTATCTTTCAGTGTTGAGGTGGGCACCGTTAGATTCTGTGTCTTTACGATCATAAACGATGTGTTGGATGTGCAACTAGGATAAGTAATAAGGGAGCTAGGAGTGATTTTCGGTGCAGTAATACGTTAGCATTTTTTCGCTCGGGGCTAATTCAGAGGCTCAATGTTAGCATTGTGTGTTTTCTTTGAAAAATAAAATGAAAAAGATTAGTTAAATTAGTTTTTTCCCGTTATATGGATATAAAATATTCATAGTTTATTAAATATTAAGGTTCCTTAGACGTTGTTTCCTGCAAATGACGTGATTTCGGCCCCGGAACCGGGTCCGTGGGGCTTAAGAGGGAATACAGATGCTGTGGTTTAACAGAAATCGACCAGAGGTGTGTACCGGTAATTGAATCTGGGTTTTTTTGTATTAGTCTTGCAAAGTTTTTCCACAACATTCTGCACACCTTGGCTTTTTATTTGAAAGAAACACATGACATGATTCCTAAATGCGTCCTGCTAGAGTGTCTACATGTTTGACATACTGTGCATCAGCCACATAAGCATGGAATCTTACAATAATGCAATTTTTTTTTTTAACCTGTAATGTTCACAAAGAAGCATATACTACTAATAATAATAATAATAATAATAATAATAATATAACAGAGTACATATAATGCTCATTTTCAGGTATATAATCCAATGTTGTGCCACTATTGTGCATTGTTTCCATGCCTTAATGTTAAAAAATGACTTTACTTTGAACCAGAATGGGCTCTAAGTCTGTTCTGATTGGTTAGTTGGCCGGCTCTGCTTTAAATGGTCAACCGCTTAGAGATGTCCTGCCCCTAGCCTATCACGTACAATGTGTTGGAGCTCTTGAACCCCCCAAAAAACTTTAACTATTTGCTGTCACATAACTTTGACCTGTGAAACAAACAAAAAAGGCCACTGGCAAACAGGAAAGATCTATAAATCCCTTTGAGAAATAGTTCACATTGAATTAACTTGGGTATCCAGGCTGTGGTACATTAGCCCACAGTATCACACTGCCTTGCTTTTGTGTGTTTGTTATTCCCAGGTCCGTGTAGGTACATTCTCAAGCTCAACAGATCTAGATTGTAACTATGTTTTTGATGTTTCTTTTTTTTAAGGAGGACCGGATAACCCAGAGACTGAAATATTCCCATGTGGTTCCTTAATAAAAAAGCCAAAATCTGCTGCCTTACCAGTTGTTTACTATTGCAAGGTTTACCTATATCCTCAGCCAGGCATCAGACCAGCTCTCTGAAAATGTGCTACATTATTATTTAAATGATTTATCAGAAACTATTGGAAAATATTGACTTTCTTTTAAAGCAAACTTTAACATCATGGTGTCGGAGGCAAAGTGTCCAGTTGGTTAAGAAGCTTTAGGTATGGCTGGAGTGACCAATATGTAAATGGTCAGAAATCTAAAAGTACAAAAATAAATAAATGCGATGTCCCTCAGGGATCAATGTAAGGGCCCTTTTTTTCATTATTTTATTATTCCATCGTTTTATGAACTCCCTTTGAATAGTTATTATTCAGTGACAATACATATCTGACACAATTTTTGGGGAAAAGCATCCTATAAAGGATTACAATTTTAAACTTAAAGGGGACCTGTTCTGCCCTTACAGCGCGTATCCCTATGCGCTAGCTAGACAGTTAGCTAACATTTAAAATTCTTCCAATAAAAATGCAAGGTTTTCTTTCTTGACTTTACTGTTTTTCTTTTACTTTATAAAAAGACAAATAGTCTCCAAGGCTCAAGCACCACAGACAAGAACACAGTTTACATGAGGTCTCGTCTCGTCGGGCCGAACCACGCCCCTGAGCTGTGATATAATGAGCATATACCATGGCCTGTCGTGAGATATTGCTTAAGTATATCACCATTCAAAGATCTTTTAAAAGATGAACAAACCCCACACAGCTCAGTAAACACTGTGACATGTTGACTTTATTTGATAATTTCAGTAAAAAGTAACGTTCCTTTTGATTATTATAGTGATGAACGTTAAAAACAAAGCACTTTGGCTGATTTTGGACCCCCTCACTTTTTTTTAAAACTTGAATTAAATGTTAAGTGCATGCAGATTACAGTATGCTCGTTCAGTAAAACACGTACACAGATACATTATTTTCTATTTGTATTGAAGTAGCCTACTTTATAGAACCTGATGACAAGGTCAATTTTACTTTCCACTATGTCCACCGCTCAGCCAGGATCGGACTGGCCATTGGGAATACCGAGAGTTTTCCCGGTGGGCCGGTGCTGTGTGTGGGCCGGAGGGCCAACATTTTATTTCTTTTTTCTTTTTTTTTCTTTGCCTAAATCATACCGGCCCACATTTGTAAGTGTTCCGGCCACTCCCTGGAGGGGTGTGAAAACGGCCCATCCCACACCACACTGGGCTGGGCCGTTTTTGATAGTCTACCTATGTTCTATCTATCAGATAGTTTCACTTTCATACATCAGCTCCGTAGCAGCTGTCACTGTGCAGTGAACGATCAGGAGTGAGTGACTGAGAGACCTAGCTGGCAGTTGCTTACACATGGATAAACAAGCTCCAAAGTGTAAAGGCATTTTTGTGTAGTTTGTGTATACAGTATACAGTATTGTAGCGAGCCCTGGGTTCAGACGGAGGGGCTTGCATAGAGGAGGGGGGGGTTGGCAGGGAAACGGGGTTCAGGGGGAGTGGCTGTACCCGTAGGATAGAAAAGGGGGAAGTGACGTCTGAACCCTAGATTCCACCGGGTTCGTCTGCGGCGCGTTACGGCCGCGTTATGGCTGCGCCGCGGCGTCCGCAAGGATCGCGGCCACTCTAGTCAATGGGTGCTATTCCACCAGACGCGCCGCGTTACGGCTCAGAAGTGTCCCAGAAGCGTCTCACCA
>NW_011333040.1:21134398-21161527 GCF_000735185.1 Notothenia coriiceps
CAGACCCTATCCCTCCGTAGTCTTTCAAGTAGGAGGAGAAATACCAGCGTTCTCCTCCGGTTTACAGGCACCAGGGCTCTCAAGTTTTGAACAGAGTTCAGAGTGAGATTTTGGTACTCCAACTTCTGGCTCCCCTCAAAGTTCCCATGAAGCCCTCTGTNGAAGACGTACAGGAAGTAGAGACCAACTGTAACAGCAGAATAAGTCAGACAGGAATTAGACACTAACGGGAACAGTAGAAGAAGACAGAAAGGCAGTAAACACTAACAGGAACAGCTGAAGACCAACAGGAAGTAGAGACTTAGGCCCAATTCCAAACCACACCCTACCCACTCCGTGACGGAGTGAACTCTGTGTCGGAGTGACACTCACAGCTAAATGAGGCCCCCTCCTGTCAGATGGAGGGTGTAAATACAGCAGCAAGCTTTGGGACAAACTCCCCTCTCTCCGGCAGAAACTGGAAATGCCATAACTGTATGTAACAACGGTTTCAAATCAGCATCTCTTGGACAAAAAATGAAAATTAATAACTAAAATAAAACTCCAAACATCTTTAATTGTGTTACTTTTTTGTAAAGCTCTTTTAGTGTTAAACCTGATGTTTATAAGCTTCTTAGTTTTTGCACCAGTCTGTAAATATACACAACTTTATAATAAAATGCACACATTTACCTTTTTCTAGACTAAACACAGGTATACGATTCTAAGTAAAAAAAATATGAGGTTATCATGAGGTTGTTAACATCGCAATTTATCAGTGGATGTTTGCTGGAACTACTTGCAAACAGCTTGTTTCATGACGGACTCACACAGCGTTGAGTCCGGTCAGGTAGGGCAGCAGGTGAAGTCAGGATCGATGCAGACTCGCTGTTTGAGGGCTTGATAACCCACTCCCCCTCCACACTCATTGGTTTGGAACAGCACTTAATGTGGAAGGACCCTCCGCGCGAACGGCGGGGTAGGGTGTAGGGGGTGGTTTGGAATTTAGCCTAACTGTAACAGCAGAAGAAGTCAGACAGGAAGTAGACACTAACGGGAACAGTAGAAGAACACGGTAAGTAATAACTAAAGGGAACTGAAGAAGAATACAGATAGGAAATACACAAAATGGGAACAGTAGAATAAGTCAAACAGGAAGTAGACACTAATTGGAACAGTAGAATAAGTCAAACAGGAAGTAGAACTAATGGGAACAGTAGGAGTAAAAAAGGAAGTAGGAAATTAGGTTCTCCACTGCATGAATTCAATAATACTACTAAATCGGTTGCAATCCAACTGGCACCATGGAATAATATATGTTTTAAAACTAAAAGGAAAGCTTATAAGAAATTATTCTTTTAAATCTGTTTAAAAGTCATTCGACAATCGGTCAGCTCTGTCTGTCTCTTTTTGCTCAGATTATAGAAAAAGCCTGTGCTTATTTTAAAACAGATTTAAGTGAATTTGTCGTTTGCAGTAACGCCGAGGACAAACCCATTAAGCTGCAGGAGAAAAATAAAAATACTTTCGCCTGGAAATGATTCACAGCCGTGTTTCAGGTTCACTGAGCAGCTCCTTATCACACACACTCGGGGTGATTGACTCAGACATTTCAAATAAACTTTCTGCACGTAAGCAGGTTTGACATTCTAATGGATTCTTCATTAAGTCCTGCAGCGGGAGGTAATGTGTTTGAAATTAATGTGACATTTTCAACTCCAAAGAGTTTCAGTCTTCAGTCATTTTCTGCAGGCCTTATACTGGCTCTGCATGTAATTTATGCACCAAAGTGATCTAATACAAAGCTGTGTTTGCTAAGCTGCTGGAATCCGACATCTAACAGTGAATAACACGCACATTTGCATATCAGTGTAGGGAAAAGAGCAGAGTGCTGCTGGGTATAAACAGGTATCTGATGCAGCCGAGGAGGAACCGGATCAGAGATAAAACACTGTGAGCTACCATGCATGGTTATGTTTGATACACATGAGGATTTCAAAATATTTTCTACAAAATCTGCAGAAAATGCAATCAAGAAGATGTTAAACTGAGTATTTTTAGCAATGTGAGGGTGCAAAATGGCACTACAAGTTCTTAAAGAACACAACTCACAAGTAACAAATGTCAGAAACAATATAAAACAGCAGCAGCTCTGTGCCTCTCTGTGTCCTTTACACTCCAGCAGTTACTCTCACTGTCAGGGCGCGATATGTGAAATCACCGAAAAAAGCACTGCATATTGAACACACTGTAGGATGGATTTTAAAATGCCAGTGTGCAGAAGAAGCAGCAATATGAGGGGGCAAGCCTTCCCCAGTTGAGTTTTATCCAACACTCTGCACTATTATCATCATTCCCTGCAAAGCAGGAGCTCAGAAACTCCCCCGAGAGCGCTATCCAGCCACGTTACCATGGAAACACTCCCATGACATAGCCCGTAACAGGAACACACACTTTAACACCATCACTCCGGAAAAAGAAACGCTTTCGGGGAAGATTTCAACCCTCATCTTCTGCAACTTTAGACTTGAATCCTTGTCACACTGTGGAGATTTTGTAAATGTAATGCTGTGTTTAAATCAAAGAAGAGGAAGCAGAGGCTACTAGCAAGGCGCCTCATACCGCTAAAAACGAATTACACAATACGAGACAAGAAAAAATTAGAACGCTACTCTACCGTAAAGATACGATACCGTACCGTACAGTATGATAGGATGCGATACCATACCATACCATACGATAGGATACGGAACCGTTGGGTTCTTACCCAACGGTTCCGTATCCTATCCTATTATATGGTATCTTATCAGTACAATACGGTGTGATGGAAGATCTATTTCACAGTCCTCAGGGCTAACTTTTACTGTTTCTCACACTTCCTCTTGCAGTGCAGAATAAAAAAAAGCAATGTGTAATAAAATGTACTTCTGTAATCACTTCTAAACTGCTGAGTCATTTCATCAGGCGTAAATTAAAAATAAGAAACACCCTGTGCATCCTCCATCAGCTGGTGATGAGGTTAAGTACAACAGCAGCTTCACACAACAACACTCCGCTGCGGGGGGGTGAGACATTATCCTGCTTACTTTCATTAAGTCACGTTTTATTATGCAGTCCAAGCACCAGTGATAAAACTCTGATAAAACCTCCAACACAGCGGTTATGACTCCTCAGTGCTGTAGGATAAATACAGGAGGAGTGTTACACCCAGGAAGCTGTTGCATGTCTTCACACACAAATCACTCACACTACTATGACAGATCATTAGTTGTGTGACTGATGGGAGCAGTTAGAGGTGAGGTTATCACAATTAAGGACCTTTGTCGTGACTCATGATGGATCGTTTTGAAATGACTCAACACTTCTACAGTATACGACCTTTAAATTGCACAAAGTGACACTCTCTGCAGGAGGAATGGTGTAAACGCTGAATAGGTGAAGTGCTGTGGGGTCTGCTGCTGATTAGTTTGGGCTGGTTAAAGTGAGTGCAGAGGGACTGTTGATTAATGCAGGACTCACTTCACACTCACCTTGATTAATCCCACAGAAATCGTTATCAAAGTGCCCGACTTTTTCAGCCTCTGACAAACAAATAGTTCATTTCCTGAGCTCGTAGCAGCACGCATTCATTTCACAATGACATGTCTGTGTTCTGCTGTGTAATGGATGAATATGCCAGCATTGATTTCCTCTGAGTTATTTGCAGAGGGAGTCGGTAAATGAAAGACAGTTTGACGACATACCTCTTAATGCAGGCCGTGCAGGTCCGAGGAGACGCTTCAGACACTCTGACATGGAGATGAACAGCCTCCTCTTCTTCTCCTCCCAGCATGCAACAGCTCCTCCTGCAGAGGAAGGACATGTTCAAATCTGTACCTAAATCTCTCATTAAATCTGTGCTCACATTTCAGGTACAGTGACTTTCGAAGGCAAAACTGTTCAGACTTTTTAACAACTTTTCAAAACGTTTCTATTATTGAAAATGATTTGTAGCCTGTTGCTTTAGCATCATATTTCGGACTAATTGTCTTAAATCCAATCTCAAACTAAAGGAGTATGATGCTTGTTTTGCAAATAATCAGAAGAGTTATCAGCTAGCAACTAAAGGTGATGATTTGTTGTGGTTCACCATTAAATGAAGGTGTCAAAAGAGACATATGGACGTTTTAATGAAAACACATGTATCATTTATGTGCTTGTATTCTTTTGTATCAACAGAATGTCTTTACCCAGGAGAGCTACGTGCTGCAGTAGTTAAAACAGACGACAGAGCCATTAAAGACAGGCGAGGAACGTGACTCCTTCGTAGAGACGGACAGAAACTCGCCCGGATATAAACTGCTCTCCTGACATCACTCATGTTACACACCAGCTGCTGCAGAGAAGATATCAGACGGGTTTATCACAACTCTGACAAAAGTAATTTACTCTGCTCTGGCCTTTTGTGCTTCTGCAGGATATAAATCATCAAAAATAAAAAAAATAACAAATGGCACTGCGCCAGGATATGACAGTTCAATGTCTTCCAACAAATGGTGAATGTGTGTCAGCATCGTAAACAGTGTGTGTGTGTGTGTGTGTGTGTGTGTGTGTGTGTGTGTGTGTGTGTGTGTGTGTGTGTGTGTGTGTGTGTGTGTGTGTGTGTGTGTGTGTGTGTGTGTGTAATGTTTAGTACTTCACAGAAACTGGATGTGTTTAGAGTTTATTGTAGCTCTTTAAAACCAAAGTGGTTCCAGGGCCAATTTCGAAGCAGGTGCTCGATTTTGAACTAGTTTCTCATGTTTTTACCCAAGCTAGCCCCGGCTATCGGCCCCGTTAACTGGTTCGATTTTAAATTGACAAACTGTATTTGGTTCAAGAACTATGAACCAAATACATCAGAGGGTTAAAGGGGGCCTATTATACAAAATCCCCTTCTTCATGTGTACACTGTGTAAAGAGATTCTGAAAGTTTCAGGAAAAAATATTTGCTCACTTTTTGTCCTGATCCATTTATATGAAAATGAGCTAATCAGATTTTGGCCACTTTATGATCTCATAATGTTTTTTTGGCTTGTGTAACCATTAGCCAATCACCAACCAAGGTAACCCCCCCCACCTTATCACCTGAATCTCCTCCTAGAGCACCATTGTGTTCTTTTTAACCAAATATCTCTCAGAGGGGCGTGGGGAGGGGCTCCTTATTTTCATCTAAAGTAACAGACAGAGAATCAGCACTTTTGAAACAGGGCTGAAACAGAGGGGATAATGGGATGCTACAATGATCTGTTTGGTGTTTCAGACAAAAACTTCAGAGACATGTTTTGTATATATCTGAGACCTATAATATATTGATGAAAAACAGTATAATAGGTGACCTTTAAGTCGGAGGCAGGGAAGGGGGGTAACCATACATACATGGCGAGTATGGCAAACAAAAACGAAGTTCATACAGAAGCAGTAGCGCTGAGCAAAGTGACTAGATCACGACTACACATATAAAGTTATGCAACACTAACCAGGCATACGTCTGATACTGTTTATTTTTACTATACTTTTAATGACCACCCGCTTGCTGTTTTTGACTGATATGGGCAGCACATTGCTTCAGCAGCATTAGCTATACATGGGCTACACAGGTTGCCATGTCAGACTATCACAAGTAAGATCACAAGGGCAAAATACACTAGTATATGAAAACGGCTTCTCCCACAACAAGTAGTCAGACTAGCTTTGGTGGCTATGCTATCATCATGAGAGAAACTCTAATAACGGCGTTATGATGCTAAACATCAGCATCGACCCGACGCAGACCACTGAGAAAATAAGCAACGTGAACGGTGGTGTCATGACGCAGCACCACTTGGGCTCTGGGCAGTTGAAACCAAACTGGTTCGCACATTGAACTAACTGCTAACCAAACTGATTTTCAGTGGAAAAGGGGTATCATATAATCCAGGGGTGTCCAAACTACGGCCCGGGGGCCAAATGTGGCCCGCGGACCATTTGTAATCTGCCCACAGCAGATTGTAAAAGTACAATGGAAAATGGCCCACAAATGAAACTTGTGCTTGTCTTATATTGTACTTCTTAATTATAAATGTAAAAATATATTACACAGTATTATTTATGTGTTAATAAGACCACTTTTCAAATATATTCAGTCAATTAAAGTTGGAAACATTATCTTAGTTGATAAGAAAAGCCCAATGACTTATTTACATAAGCTTGAAATAAACCCTTCCTATTTCTCCTTATTATAATCAATCTGAGACTTCTGTTTTAAGGGGTGAGATGCCAACACTCACAAGCAAAATGTACCTACATTTGATTGATTTTGCTAACTTATAAAGGCGATATATCTCTAGTGAGTGACCCAGCCCTCCGTATATTTTTCTGTATGTGGCCCTGTAAATTTGGACACCCCTGATATAATCCATCCACAAGGTAAAACCTTATTTAATCAATGGCTGCACAAGTAAGTGATGACAACATTCCTTTCATATTAAAGTCCACTTTAAAAATAATCTGCATTTTTACTCCCCCTTTTCAGAGTTGTTTAACCCTATGAGTGTTTATTGATGTGGAAAGAAACATAAACCGTTGCTCTCCACCCCAGATAATTATCTGGGGTGCTAAAAGAGTTAATTGCAGGACTTTGCAGACAGATCATTTTAGAGGGAGGGCAGTCGTGTTTACCGATTGGAGATTAACCGTAGATTACTCTATTAGTGGTGAATAAACTCCCATGAGGTCACAGTGTTTTGTAGCATGTTGCTTGGGAGTTTTGCTTTGATGTAATTGTGTGATATTTGATTTGATTATGCTGATAGGATTGTGACCGACATTCTTCAGAAGTATTTTATCGGGTTGCTGCTACCCCCGACAGACTGCCAATGGTTGTTTGATGGCTTTAATGCTCCATTTAAATGCAGAGAGGTTAAAGCCACGCAGAGAGAGAAACAGAGAGCATACTGAATCCCAGAGTCAGATGTCAGTGGAGGCAGCTCTCAAAATGCTGATGCTATGCAGGAGAGGAATATCAAATCTCTCTCAGGGAGTGTGACCAAAAATAAAAAGGAGCTCTTATTTTTCAAATGCATTTTTCTGAAAGCCTGCAAAGCTTTGACACATGAAGTGAAAAGCAAACAGATTTGCATCACACCTGGGATAAAACCACCACCACTGTAATCTTTCTCCATTTAGAGACACCATTCAAGACCACAGAGAACCAAATAAAGTCACTATTTGTAGAAAATCTCTTTAGGATGAACATCATGCCTTTTTCCAATGCAGTAGCAGCTAGCACTTTTATATCATTGATAAAAACACAATGAATCCAACACTGTCTGTAACTGAAATACGAGGAGTCACGCTTTAGGGAAATATCATCAAGTCATACAGAGGAGCATGAGCATTCACTGTCATTTTACATCTCCTGGGATGTTGTTTTAAAAACAAGACAGTCATATCTATTATCTAGAGCAGTGGTTCTCAACTGGTGGGTCGCGACCCAAAAGTGGGTCGCAGATCCGTTTCGAGTGGGTCGCAGATGTGAGTGAAGAAAAAAGTCAAACTTTTATTTTTGAAGGCCCGATTTTCTCACGCTGTGCATGCAGTAGGCGTTGGACTGGAAGCACCGGAGACCATAAACGGTTTTGAAAACTTCTGTCACGTAGCGATCATCTTCTCAATAAAATATCTTTGCTGATGTTTTTTCGAGTCTTCTGGCCAATCAATCAGAATCAAGATTGTTACCGGAAGTCCCCACAGAGAATAACTACGGTAGGACTACCCATGGATGTATAAAGAAATCCATGGGTACAACTTCAGATATGACCCCCGGTTTGATGATTGACAGGTCACAGAACAATGGGGGCTATCTACCCTACCCACAATGTAGAGTATCTCCTCTTTGCTCTTCTCTCTGTGTGGAGCAGCAAGTGCAGCTGTCAGAACAAAGTGAAAAACAAACAATGGCATAAAATATTATTAATATGTCGGGTAGTAATAGATGTATTTATGTTCTTCTCGGAGTGTACCAGAATGCTTAGTTTATATGTTAGTTTCGAAAAATCTCTTGGGGGTTTTCAGCATGTGTGCCTTTTTATGTTATACAGTTCAGCTTTGATTCCATCATCTCATTAAACCTTTTTTAAAAGCATATTTTAGTTCTGTGAAGGGATATAAGGGATATGCTCTGTCCTTCACTTTAATTAATATTGTATGTTGAAAAGCGTATATATTACAGCACCATTTTTTGTTGAATAGATTTGGTTGGTTCGACATTTCGGGTGGCGATCTATTGACAAAGGAAAAAGTAGGTCCTGAGGCCTGACCAGTTGAGAACCGCTGATCTAGAGTTTTACATACATATGCAATAAAGAACATTTTCTGCAAAACCAACAAGTAGTCAGATTTTTTTTAAGACATGTATTGCCTGCAACATGAGCTTTTAAATGTAATTGTCCTAATGCAGAAAAAACAGTGTGTCGCCACGTGGGAAATTGGAAGAGATTAACTTGATTCACGCAAACAGGATGTGTTCTTCAAAAAAGACAGGAACATCTAGAATTTCAAACATGCATTCTACTAGTTTTGCAATTCTCTGTGGCCACCAAGAACAAAACAGATATAAAAAAGGACACATTTAAGACTGTGAAAAGGACAACACATGTGATTTAGTGCTCCTAAACCAACATAAGGGTCTACCATGTTCTACTTACAAACAGCAAAGACTCAAGGTTGCAACCCTTGCTGTACATAAGAAAAATAAACCTAAAAACAACAAGGACAGCTTTGTTTTGAATCAATGTTTTTGCACACAGACACTTTTTGAACAACCGTGTGTCAGTGAGAGACCTTTTAAATGTAAACTTGAAACAGAAAAAAACAGTGTCATAGATGGGATATTTGAAGAGGAGTACTTTATTTATGCAAACAGGATGTGTTCTTTAAAAAATACAGTATTATCGGGAGTTTTACAAACAAGCATGCAACTAGTTTTTCAATTCTATGTGGCCAAAGACATTGGCCATTTTTTTTATTTTGCAACAGCAACGACTCAAGGCCGAAACTTTCGCTGCAAACAACAAAAATGAACAAAAAAAAGGTCAGTTGTTGATAAATCTCCGTTTTGGCAGAAATACAACATTTTGGAGCCAGTTTTGCTACAGATGTTTGATGAAAAGTTAAACATAAAGCAGGAAAAAAACTAATCCTGAAATAATTCTTGAGGACGCTGGTATAATAAAAGGGTTGTTCATCTCGGAGCAAAATGAAACGCCACAACTTTTTTGCATATCCTTATCGTAGACTTTCGTAATGGCACCATTCAATATTTTTTACACAGATCACCAAGTTCATGTGAAAAAGAACTCGCTGAACAAAACAGCCTCACTCCGCCCTGCAGACCGCTTATTTAGACGTCTGCCTCAAAAGCCTTTTATCTGCTCCTATCAAATCATAATTGGCCTTCTAATAGCGGGAAAATGACAGGGATGAATACTCAGCAATCATTCACACTACCAGCACTTAACTATTGTTATATCGTTTTGTATCTAAAGCAGACATTTTCCTCTTCAAAAGATACCTGCACACATTTCACCCCCTATTAAATGCAAATACTCAGGCACCTGGCTTCTTATCAAACATTTCATTGTGTTTTCTCTGCATCTGCATGTAATTGCACACACAGCGAAGCCTTACAGGAACAAAGCGGCTTCGCAAATAAATTACAGCCACAATATAGGAAGAAAGGAGGAACAGGACACAAAGTTCCTGTGGTGGATAAAAGATCTACAGGTCAGGACAGCTGCTCTAATTATCTCAGAATTATTTCACTTTATACAGACTACACTAGGGGAACTGTTTCTGTTGTATTTGCCTCAACGACGGTGGCCAACGGGTGCAAACGCGCTCCAACGGTCCAAAGCATTTACGTTACGTCCACACGGCAGCGTTGCGTGCTTCAACCATGGGCTTCAACGGAGATGCTTCCAATTCCCTGAACTGCCTTGTGGTTTCGCCGCGTCGCTTTACCGCTCCTTTGCTCGCTTCGAAAGTTGAGAAAAGTTGAACTTTTCAAGCGTCGACGGAAGCGCCAGCCAATCAAATCATATGCCAGAACAAGCACTAGCCAATCAAACCGTGTGATTGTGCGTCGGGGAGGGAGATTAATGTGATTGGTTGTTGGTCCACGCCAGACGCGCCCAACGCCAAGCATCAACGCGACGCTGCCGTGTGGACGTAAACGCGCCACAGATTCAGAAGCAATGAAAATATTAAAACACTTTTTTAAATAAATGCAAATGAAGAAACATCTACACCAACTTGACAAAACATGTGCATCATTTGCAAAACATTCACCAAATACAGGAATCATTGTTTAACTAGTTGTAAAACAATGATGTATGACCGTTGTAGCACTTTTGCACCAATCACTAAACTGTTGTTAGAAAGTAAGTAGCCTTAAAAAGAGTACTTCGCTTCCAAAAAGGCTAACTTTTATTTATGATTTACAATGCATTACCTATATGTAAACTTACAGTTTCTTACATGCCTCAACGCAAAAACAAGAATTTAAAAAAAGAGGAAAAGTTTTGATGAACTGAAGTAAATGCATGCCACATTTAACAACATCAAACTTAAAGGTGGGGTAGGTAATTTTGGAGAAACCAGCTCGAGTGCGCTAGAATCATAGGGTGTTCCTCAATCGTGAGGATGCTGGCTTGGTAGTCGCGTACTTCCAAGTCACTTCCTTCAGAAACGAAGCAAGTATGCTTCCGAGCTACGGCTTCGGAAAACGAAGAAGAATCCAACAGGCTAACAAGTGCCACTCTCTCTAACGGTTTCAACATAAACTGTACCGAAAACAAATACCTCACAATGTCTATCTAATTATGAACTTGCTTTACTTTCATGGAACACATTTTTGTATTTGTTACAAACAAATGTAACAAAGTAACATATTTACCAACACATCTTCTACGCCACTACTTGCATTTAAATGTGTGCTGCGTCGGTTCAGCCATTCTCCGCAAGGGTTTTTGAAATTGGTCCGTGCGCAAAGCATTGTGGGGATTTTAAGGAGGCGAAGTCTACCCATGTGCAGCCTCGAAATGTCCCCCAAACCAAGGCCGTGGCCTCGGTGGAATTCCAAGTGTGCTGGAGATTGGAACAGTCCTTCGGCGGCACTCGATGACGTAGCATCCTTGAAATATTGGCTTGGAAGCCAGTATCCTCGAGATTGAGAAAAGGCCCATATATATATTTTGAAAATACACAGCCGGAAAAAATCTGCTACTTCCTTACAGAGCCCCTCCTCCAACACACACGAACGCGCACATGACCAATGAGGGCACGAGATAAGTTTGTGCACAGATGGAAGGCTGACAGGCAGGTAGGCCATCCAGTTATTTTAGCCGGGCCGGCTAAAATGATTGGTCGTGCTTTTTCCAGTACTACGGCTTCCACAGATGANGCGTTCGATCGCTGCCGCGAGCAGAAGAGCTAGAGCGGACGCTCCGTCGCCTGTCCGAAGCGCCGCAGCCCGCTATGTGCTCCTGTTCGTGTTGAGTAGGGACTCGGGTGTGTGTTTGCGAGTGGTCGGCTTCGATTTGTTGTTATCACACGAACGTATAAGGTGCTCATTCTTTTTCGCCAAGATATTGCGACACTCTGTTCCCAGACGCCTCTCTTGAAAGGAGGCGCGTAGGGTTGAAATCCTTCGGGGTGCTTTTTGCAAATGGGTATAGAATTGTTAGCACCATCTATGGAACAAATGAAAATCTTGTAGTATCTTATGTTGTTTGTTGTGAGCGTGAGTGACGAGCGCGGAGCGAGCATGGGGCTTAGAGACGCGCGGCAGGTGTTTCATCTTGTCGTAGCAAGAAGTCACGGCGATGCGACTGTGGATAGGCGTACTTCAGGCGACTTTCCAAACCTTTGCGAGAGACGAGCACTTTTACGACCGTCTCCCACACCGGCAGACGCCGATAAGGTGTGCAGTGTCATGTCGGAGTCCTCATTTGTTACCCTTTACTCTTTAGAGGGTTGCCCGCAAAACACCGTCGTATCTGACACAAGTCCTCAAAATGAACGATGTCCCACACATGAAACTCCCAAAAAACTGAGACGCTGGCAAATGTACGTATTTTTGGAAGTATTGTGTTCCCTGCCCATTAATTGGTCTTTCCGTACTTTACCCTGGGAAATTCTACTGCACTATCCAGAAACGACAAACAGAAAAGAACTATTCAACTAATGTTCAAGTAAGGGGACTTTGTTAAACTGGTCCAGAGGTACAAAAACCAACAAACGACCGACGCTTACAAGATTGAGGGTAGATTAGGTCGACTGTAGAGTAGAAAAAGACGTCTTGTTCTGAACAATCACGTCGTCGTGAGAATCTACCAAACTGTCACACATCGAGGGGGTCCAAGAAACGCTCAGACATTTCACTCTTGTAAGGCAAACGTCACTGATATCTCGTGACTCTCGCGCACAAACTTGCTGACACGTGGACGAAACGGATTAGATGAATAGTAGTCGAGAAGACGTGTCGTCCAATAATAACAGGCGTAAGGTAGTAATTACCAAAGGAGACAGTAGAAAAGCAGGTTTATGTCCTTGACCTAAGGCGTGCTAGGGGAAACTTCTCGACTCACACGAGGCCACATAGAAGAGCCGACCTGACGACAATACCACCCGGTCCGGTCCGGTACGGGACCGACATCGAACTTGTTTCTCGGGATCATCACAACCCACAGCGACACACCACACACACACACAGCACAAACACACACAGCCACACACAACGACACACACACCACCACACAACACCACACACACACACACACACACACCACACCACACACCACACACACCCACACACACACCACACACACCACACACACACACGACACAGCACCACACACACACCCACACACAACACACACACACACAACACACACACACACAGACACACACAACCACAACACACTCTGTCATGTGCACCACAACAAACCCCCGAACGAGGAAAAGAAGGTCGGGACCCGACAAGACCGGTCTTGAGTTGGACTGATTATACGCTACATATCTTATTGTGATCCCGACGGCAGTGAGAACACGTGTTGTAGTTCGGTGATGTATCAAGTGTGTTTAGACACTGAAGTTCACTATTTGGGCGTAGGAACCAGAAGATCCGTACAAAAAATAATAAAGAAATGAGGCTTTTTCACTCTGTGTGAAGGACAACAAACAAAAGCCCGGACGTACAAGACACTAGGACGTAGTAGCATTGTACAAGGCATTGCTGTGTGTGGTAATGTTAATCTGGGTGGAGCGCGGTGTAGGAAAGACGGTGCTCTGTAGGAAAAGCGAAAGTTAGCTTGCAGCTCTCGTGTCACCCGGAGGGAGGTAGGTGTGGGTGTAAAGCTTTTATCGACCAGCTTCAAGTAAACCATTGAATAGACAACAAGCGAAAAGAAGAGGTGTAGAAAGATAGAATATAATAGATAATATCAGTTAGAGAAAAGATATAAAGAGAAAAAGAACAAGAAAAAGAACGCAATAAATATAGAAAGAAACAAATATATATATATATACAACAACATATAAAAAAGAAGATAGAAAAGATAAAGAATAACAGATAACACAACAAATTGAAATAACAACACAAAATATAGTAGGAGTAGACTTCTGGGACCTCGGACATCAAGGGTCACTTATTTATGGAAGATTCGGGTCTGATTCTCCTTCTTACTCGCTACTACAAGGCAGAGGAATTGGTGAGAAACGGACAGTGGTCAATGAAGATGAGAAGTCTTTGTGGGACACCGTAATAATAGGACAGTGTGAGTGTGTGTGGTGTGTGTGGCGTGTGGTGGGGTGTGTGTGTGTGCTGCTGTGTGTTGTGTGGCCACTGGGCTCACAGGGAGCGGGGGGGCGGGGGCAGGAGCTCCAACAAGCCGTTTAGGACAGAGAGTGAATACACATACTTTACAGAGATGCTGTATGAGAAACCAATGTGAGTTTGGAGAATGGCACAATTTAAATCTATTTTAGTATACCTCTACAATGGAATTATGATCAGTAGAAATGGCCATGACATGGGACCTTTAAAAGTCATGTCAAGAGCTGAGAGGAGGTTTGGAAGAAGTATAATACAAGCTCTTTATCAGTACTCTGCAAATGAAACAGTTGTCCAGCAGGCCATTACTCTCCACCTCCCTTCATCTCACTTCCCTTCATCTGAACCACAGGAATGCTTCACGCAGTGGGCGTATAGAATACAACATCTAAGATGTAGTTTTTGACAAAAACACAGAAAGGAAATGAAGTGAAGAAAGAAAGATGAAAGGATATGCAAGGTCTGACATTTCTGTCATTGAGGACAATTCCTTATTCTCCTTAGATCTTGGTGAGGTACAGATAGAAATACTGAGAAATGGGGCTAGCACCAGAGTGTCTAGATGACGATAAGGACGAGGTAAGGACGAGGTAAGGTCCTGTCTAAGCTTTAGGTCATTGTGCCTGCTCTTCCCTGATAGCCTGAGGCAGGATGTAAGCAGGAGCAGCCGCATCACCCACAGGAAAACACTCACTTCCTGTTTGCAGGAAATAGCTTCAGCTTTGAGAGAAATCCCTGTGCACACTATTGTAAATGCTTACTAGTATACTTACCTCATCTTACAACTTCCAAAATAGTTGAAGTATTCAAAAGCGCCAAGATTCTAGACACACACAACTTGAATAACATGTACTTTTCCCTGAAAGGTAGAATTTCAGCACTTAAGTGAACAAATAAATACACTCAACATGTCATTAGGGTGTTCTGCAGAGAGGCTAAAGACTGCAGCAAAACCTGGGTAGATGCATGCATTATAGTTGAAGAGAAAAGTTGGGACTAACATTAAAGGATCAACATTTAGACAAGCAGCACTCCCCGTCACTGGGGCAATTGTATCCATGGTAACTGTAACTCCCTTCATACCGGACCCAAAGGAAAGAGTGAGGCAGCAGTACACTCAAACAAGACATAATTAGAGACACACGCACATGCTCTTTCTGGAGGGCAGGCACTCAACAGCAAACATATGCAAATGCATAAAGCCTCTGATGTAAGCTTTTTACATTCTGTCTTTCAGATTAGCGTGTACTCTCTCTGCCATCCTCTGAAGTGCACATGGAATCACAAACCCAACAAAAAGTCTGCCGTCACCCTCAGCTCTAAAACAAATGAATTCAACAGTAGCTGAACTTCTCAGTTGGAGGGCAGGTAGAGACGTTGATAGGAGGAGAGGCGGCTGCAAGTGTGTGCGGACACATGGCCGTGCAGATCAGGGCAAGTAGCCAATGGGCAGATGACGATGATGATGATGATGATGATGCAGAGCTTCATTCAGCAGTGATGTACTGTTGTGCTGACATGCTCAAATGTGCTTTAGTTAATTAGTCTCAAACAGCAAAACCCCTCCACTAGGACTCTCCTCAACATAACATAGAGGGCACACACCCACACACACACACACACACACACACACACACACACACACCCCTCTGAAATCTATCTGACACAGAGACACTGCTGGAATAGTGAGGGTAGGAATAAAATACAAAACCTATAATCCAGGCTTTTAGATTAAAACGTTAATCTGAGCCATGCTTCCCTCTGAAGTCGACTGCTGCTGTCTCATGAAGCAGACAGAGGGAAAGAGTGACATAGAGAAAAGGAGGGATGAGTGAATGGATGGATGGATGACAGGTTGCAGAGTTGAGAAGAACAGTGTTGTCAGAAATCACATTTCTTACAGCGTGGGTCTTTTACATCGTCTGTTGTAATGCCTTCCAAATGATCTGAAGGTAAATCACTAAATGGTTTTATCAAAAACCTTTGATTGCAGTAAAATCTGCCACTTCTATGTTCTTGTGCAAATCAACAACGGTTACCTCTGTGCTGTTTCAAACTGGTGCAAGAATTCCAAACCCAGTCCCACACCACTTATCTCTGAGGTATATATATAACTCTGAAGTCTTGAGACCAGCTGATGTCAGCACAATGCAAATACTTCGTCCCATTTGAACAAGTTTATTGCGGATGCCATTGACAATGTTTAAAAAAAAAAGACTCCATCAATCAATTCGTTTACATGTTGAGGAATTAAAGTGAGATATAGGCGTACAGATTTTAAATTAGAACATTTAAATTCAGGAAGAAAATGTCCATCTGGCTCTTTTTGGTTGTTCATTCATTATCTCTGTGTGTAATGCTCAGTGTTTATAACCCCCCCAGAGATGTGGAACATATAGCTCTGCTCTGTTGAGTTACATTTTTAACAGGGTTGACCCAGGAGTCTGCATATTTAATTTGAGACAACTACATATTAGGGAGCACCCTCAACATTAACAGAAATCATGTTTTCGCAACGTCTTTCAGTTTTTAGAAAAGCGCTATATAAGTGTCATGTATCATTATTATTATTATTATGTGAAAATCATAGAGGTAACGAACTTCCACTTTTTAAAATGAGCTTGGTTGGAGCCTCTGGGTCAGGTGCAGGCTCTGGTTATTTCTCACTGGCCACATGTGCAGCGGGCTGTTCTCTGCTGTGCACTGAAGCAAACAAGCAGCTAGCAAGGCTAGGCTAGCAAGGCTAGGCTAGCAAGGCTAGGCTAGCAAGGCTAGCAAGGCTAGGCTAGCAAGGCTAGGCTAGCAAGGCTAGCAAGGCTAGGCTAGCAAGGCTAGGCTAGCAAGGCTAGGCTAGCATGACTAGGCTAGCATGACTAGGCTAGCATCTCATGTGCAGCTCAGCCAGCAGCAAAGTCATCCGAGCTCAACCACACTAATTGTTCCCTGCCTAGAGGCGGCCAGTGTTGAGGTCACAGGATGGTAACTTCTGGTGGGAATCTGACTTTCAACTTTTCCACATTCCTTTCCGTTGGTTAAGTTCAACATTTGGACATTTCCAAAGGCCACTGTCATCAGCTTTCTTTATCATATCCTACTTTTACCTCCTCACTAATAGCAGTGATTATACTGGGTGTACTACGGAATGCTAAAAAGTAGGGTAATACGCTGTTGTTTTCATATTTTTATCTGGGGGACTATATTTATATATACAAAACATTCAGCACACACACACACACACACACACACACACACACACACACACACACACACACACACACACACACACACACACACACACACACACACACACACACACACACACACACACACACACACACACACACACACACACAACTTGAAAAGGCAAACAATAGCTGTTTTGTTTGATAGATGGAGTTTAGCGTACCCTGAGGATCTGGTCTCCCTCCTCCAGCCCCTCCTTGGCTGCAGGACTGTCCTCCAGAACACCTGCAACAAAGATTCCCACGTCGTTTCCTCCTGCTAACCGCAGACCAACACTCTCTCCCTTCTTGAACTTCACCAGTTTCATACTCGGCCTGCAGGACAACACATCGAATTAAAAAGGTTAGCACACCCTGGATTAAATCAACAATAGATCAGCTTTGAAGTCAAATCTAAAGTGAGAGCATCTGGGACATTGACCTGAGGATGCTCTCATCATGAGCGGCGCTGGGCACGGGGGCGTCAGAGGGGCTGACAGGCAGGTCCACGTCAGGCTGCCCAGGCTGTGCATAAACTGGCTTTGGTTCTGAAACATAAATACAAACATAATTATTATTTAGTCCTGCACTCTTCGCGGAACAGCATTGGTTTTAACACACTTGTAAAGTAACAATTGCTATCCAAGTGCTGGGTTATAGTAAAAGCCATTGCAAAAGTGAAAGAATAAAGCTCAATCTGTAAACAATTTCCAAAACAGTATTTGTGGCGTAGACCTGTGTTGCACAATGATAATAAATACAAGTAGAACCCAATGAAGGGTACAAATATAGAAAGGTGGTGAAAGCTGAGACAACCAAGAGAAACAACACTAATCCTTCAAACTGAGGGCTGGGGGGGGGCAGGGGTTTCTGTACCCGGCAGTGGAGGTAACAGTTTGTCATCTCTGGAGCTGGCCTGGTCGCTGGCCTGAGACAAGACGCCATCATCACTTTTGACGAGTGTGGACATGGACCCTGGTTTGGAGATGCGATCCTCATCTCGACTCCGATGGCTGAAAAAGTCAAAAATAACAATTATAAATTCAGTTCTATAGGATTGTCAATGCTGTAAAAAAGAAAATGGTTTCCATTAAGGAGTTCCTCAAATGCCTGCAACATCTTTGCTGTGTGATGAAGTGTGTGTAAGAATGTTGTTGTGTTCATATCGTTTGTTCCTGTGCTGACATCACCAGGGAAATGCAGACACAACGCTAAAAGGAAATAACATGACGTGAAGGAGCATGCGGACCAGATTTTGAATGTGAAGACAATGAGCTATTAAAAGAAGGATGTGCCTTGATGTGTGTTTAATGTTGTAATCTATGCTGTATGTCAATGGCAAAGCACATTCACAACCAGGAACTGAGATGGAGCAGACAGGGTTTTAATATCTAAGAGAACATCTTTTGGAAGATTGATTTCCATTCCAATAAAAGCAAACAGCCCGAGAAAGAAAAATCAAACCCAGTCTTCCAACATAAACTCTTGAGTAAGGATACTTTTTATGTCCAAGTTCCTGTTTAACCTGGATCAAATAAACAAGGGGAAACTGGGTGCATGTGTGTGTGCGTGTGAGAGAGTGAGAGAGAGAGAGTCTTGCAGGCTAAGTCTATCGGAGAAGAAAGGGCTCTGCTGCTTAAAACAATGGTTGAATTCCATTCTGGTCACATGACTGCCTGCTGGCACAGTACTTGAGCTGCATTTAGGAGCTTTTGTGGAAGAATGTTAAGGTGCAGGCTGTGCCACCGCCTCAGACTGAGCAACTTCTCCCATTCTCCCACTTCTGCTCATACAGTGTGAAAATATACAGTGTAGGAAAGTTCACAGTACACCGAAGTCCCCTATAGTGAATCAGTAAAAGTCAAAAACAGCACATGTATATATTTTTACACACAAAGGTTTAAATCTGCAGCTGCTGAACTTTATCACTATTTTCTCAACACAGCATGGACTTTTCTAGGTCCAAAACTTCTCTCACTAACAATCACTTTTACACATCAAAATGATCCGTGCAATTAAATGTCAGCAGACTCGGCATCAGAGAGTTCTCTATGGAAGTTTTTGTGGAGAGAAAAGGGCAAATGAGAGATATGACAGAATTGTAATCGCAGAGATAGAGAGAATCACAGAGTGTGTTTTTGTAAAGGATGAATGAGAAAGAGAGTGTGAGAGGGGGAAAAGAGAGGGACAACAGAGCAAGGGACAGAAAGAGGGAGAGGAGTGTGTTGTGGCCTCAATCTGTTGTTCTTTGCTGCAGAATGACGCTAAATAAGGGTTCACAGTGACAAGCGCCATTTGACAGAAGCCTTTGTTCAATCCCCTCCTTTACACATTCTCAAAGTGTGGGTACAGGCAAGAGCAAGCAAGGAAGAGAGGGACAAAACAAGTGAAGGAGGCATGGACATCAACACACTATGGAAAGCAGAGTCCGGCCACACCAGAATCTCAACACTGCATAACGGTCGCAGACTCTTTATCAATCAACAAACTCCAAAATGTTTAAAAGAACAAAATGGACGAGATAAACTGAAACTCTTTGCAAAACAGACAAAATGTGCAATATCCTAGTGTTGAAAACTAACATTACAACAACATCACATATCAATAATAAGACAAAAAACGTATTATAAAGCATATATACTCACATATACTTGTCTGTCAGTTGAACCATGGCGCTAAATAAGTGAGTTAAATTCCCTGAAAGACAGATCCTATGTGCAATGCTCACTGAGAGACACTGTGAGAGAAGGGCGTTTTTGATCATATATTGTATTCAAAAACATTCTACAGCGTCGGGAGAATAATGCCTCTAAGCCCTACAGCCAATCAGGTTGAGCGAACCATCTGGCTTGGGGCAAAGCACTGTGGGAAGTATGTCAAATTCCCCTCCTAAACTGGTAGATAATGAAAACATCCCCGACATTACAGCGATGTGAGTGTCAGACTGGTATTCCCTCAGTAACTTCTTCAACCACAAACACATGAGAAGCAGGTGTAACTCCTCCTCCTGAAGAACTCACGTGCTCACCAGATAAACCAGTCAAACTAAATGTGCCGTAGTGTACACAAATAAAAGGACGTAATATTTGCTTTGACTGCTTCTGAACAAACAGGAGATGTGGTGCACAAATATAAAAGAGGGTTCAGGGAAAGAGCAAGAGCAAGAGAAGTATCACATAAATACTCAGAACAAACACACACTGGCCTAGTATCAGAGCGATGCATTCACTTACATTGGAAGGAATCTGTTCAACAGTGAACCTGCCCTGAACCTGCATTAAAACAAGCAAGGTTACACACTGACACAATGTGATATCTAAGGAAAAGGCACTGGAGGTTAATCTAGCGGTATGTTATGACTGACAAGCAACTAGTAAGCTAGAAAAGTAAACTAGCAGCAGAGTAGTTCAAAACATCACGCAGCTTTGACAGCTATATGGGTTCTAGTACTATATGTAAATAGGTTACAGGTTTTCAGCTAGACGTTACTTTTGTATACTCGCAGTGTTTCCCATACATTGATTCATTTGTGGCGCCACAATTGAATAAGGAGCGGTGCATTCTGTGGGAAACACTGACTATATGTAAATAGGTCTACAGGTTTTCAGCTAGACGTTACTTTTGTATACTCGTTCTAATGAGGCACTTTGGCTTTCAGGAAGAGAATGTGTTACTAACAGCAGGTTTGGCCCCCGTATCTCACTTGGTCAGACCTCGGTCACATCAACATCACAGACTTAAAGCCACTATTTGATAAGCAATGGGTTTGAAAAGTGAAATAGCACTCGTTAGAAACATTTTTATCAAAAGCACATTGTTTTGGAGTATGACAGCCTGCTCTGTCTGCAACTCAAGTCCAATATGAATATCATGAAATGGAGGTCTGGTTTTAGGGGGTATCTGATGATTCAACTCAGGACTAGTGCTTAAAGGCTGCAGGGATTTGAGCCCCTGGTTTAATAGAAACCCCTGCTTCACAGCATCACACAGAGCCATTTACTATGATCAGAAACCAGCAACAGCTTCAGTCTTCTCTCATGGCAGCCATGGGTCTGCTGAAAAAGGTTCCAAGCCTTTGTCCCTCGCCCTGTCCCATGTTTGCCAAGGTTAGTTGCCCTATTAGCATACAATGCTTAAGCTGAGAGAAACTATAGTGACTGGCAGGACTTCCTCTAACACTCCTATGACATCTATGCGCTCGTCTGCTACAAAGAGCTATGACACTACTAAACTACGAGAGAACAAACTTACTGGAAGCTCCAACTGGCAGTAAGAAAAGAGGAGACAAAGAGACATTATGGACATTACAATGATCTAAATCAACAGCACATCATGTGTACAGTATATGCAGGATGTAGCTATGGAAGGGCCTTGCATCTATTGTACTTGCATTACAAAATGAAGATTCATTGTAACAATGTCAAGGTCCTTTGTATTAGTAATTACAACAGGAGTACATTTAGTTTAATATGAAATAAAACTAGCGTTGCACGATTTAAGACAACCACAACAGTTTGAAGGTTGTTTCCTGTACAGAAAATAGTCAAAAGTACCTAGATAACTTACAACAAATAAGACCTCAGTCCACCAGGAGGCGGATAGTTATCCCTCCTCTATTGGAACTCAGTGATCTGGAGGGAGTGTGATGGTTTATGCATGCAATGTCTTTATCTATTGATGTATGCATTAGTGGTGAAAGGTACTTACTCAGCACCCACTAACCCGTAGGTGCTATAATTATGTATGAGGTTGGGGTTGTGGGGTTCTGGATGTATGACTGTGGCATGTGTGACAGCTGTGTCCTGTCACCTGATTTGCAGTCAGGTGTGTGTGTGTGTGTGTGTGTGTGTGTGTGTGTGTGTGTGTGTGTGTGTGTGTGTGTGTGTGTGTGTGTGTGTGTGTGTGTGTGTGCTACCCTTACCTGCCATTGCTGATCTGCCGAGGTGAGTGACGGGGAAGGTCTGATGGCTCGGCCCGGTCAGGCGAGCGTGATCGACCTCGTCCGTGCGATCGATTGGAATGCTCTGATGTCAGCGAATGTATTTCTGAAATATCTATGAAATTAACATGACATTTGTATTTGCATTTAATCAATGACACAACTCCAGATATAGAGTTATAATGACAGGAAAACACATTATTTAACTTATTTTAAAATGCACACAGGCATTGCATTGCTACAGATGTGTCTTTCGTTAAAAAAATACAATAAGATGCATCCAACAAGTCTCACCGTCTCTGTCCGAATTATTGGCTGATGGGATGCTATCATCAAGGTCGGGAATGTTGAGCAGCGTGGCTCGATCATCTCTCTGCACCACCATCTTCAACTTGCCCTTTGACCTCTCGATCAGCTTCTTGGCATCTATTAGTGAAAGGTTCTCTGTAACTGTTCCATTGATCTACAGGAGGAAGAGGAGAGGGTTGACATGAGAACTCAAAGTCCTCGTAACTGCACAATCTTTCTGTAGAGCCCCCGATGTGATCGATGTGTGAGCGATGTGTGTACAAGGCAAAGAGGAATTGTTAATAGTTCTCTGTCATAATGACAACAATGATGTCTAGGTAGATTACAATTAATTTAGTGCCGTCAGAGACACACATAGTCCACAGAAATGTTATCAAGTATATTGTGTAAAGCAAAACTTCATTATCTTTATTCAGACATTTTCTTTCTCTTGTTCTTTGTCACATACACAAATGGCTCTGCCTTTCTTCAGAATAATTGCTAAAGTACATTTAATTTTGAATGCATCTCTGTGCCATTGAGGAGGTTTTTTTTTGCTCCTCACAAATTGATTGGATAGAAATTCAAAGGAATGAAAGAATGTTTGGTATTCCTGCTGGAGAGCCTGCATACTAATGAACTGTGACCCTGCTCTGCGACCCACTTTCAGCCGCTCGCAGAATACCGCAGCAGACTAGTGAACGTTTTTAGTAAAAACCTGATTCTTCTCTCTCACCCCAGCCCACTCCTTTTATTAAGGACAACGTTTGAGGTATTTCTTTACACATTCATGTGTTATGTAATCTTCTAATAATATTTGTTTTACTACATTTCTCCATTACTGCGTTTTTTAAAACCAATGGCCCATTCATGCAAACATTCCTCTCAATATCTCACCTTAAGTACAACGTCTCCCTCCTGGATGTTTCCGTCTCTGGCAGCGAGGCTCTCAGGAGAGATGTCCTTCACAAAGATGTGGCTCGCCAACCGCAGTCCGTATTCTACTTTCAGAGCAAATGTGCATAAAGTCATATTAACAGGGCGTATAAAAGTACTGATCACAAGGTTCTCTGCTAATACAATTAACATTTACGTTGACAAGCAAGAATAAAGATAGATATTTACTGTGAGAAGGACAATATGGGAAATTATTTTGTTACAGAAGAAGCATCAGTGTGTTCCGACATAAAATAAAAAATACTTAAAAAGTGGAACAGAGAATTAAAATTAAAAAGGAAAAATATGATATCAAATATTAACAATAAAAAAAAAATATCTGGACAATTAAAATGTTCTTAAAAAGTCAAATACTGCAGTTAGTAACAGGAATATATACTTACACTACAGGAGCATAGGCATACTTGTATATACATAGGAAAGTATAATGTACAATGTACAGCAGAGTTCCTGCTGGTCAAAATGACCGTTAAAGTTGAAATCTTCCGGACAAAATGAGAAAAGTGCCGGTCAAAGGTCTTCTTTGTTATTTATTGAGCTTTAAAACAAATTGATATGATTCGATATTAAACAAACTAATTATAGTAGATTAACTACATTATTCAAAAGTCAACAGTAATTTACAATAACACGGGAATAATAAACGGAGCGCTCTCTCCCTCTCCTGACAGCCCGTCAGTATCATGCAGCTCGCGGATCAGTAATGAGTAACCTGACAGCAAAACTAAACATATCTATTACTAGATTAGGTAGTTTGAGAGGTAATTAAAATAGCTACGTGTGATATTCTAACCTGAAGTGTGTGTTTTGTCCGCTCACCGCTGCATGTGATCATGCAGAGCTGCGTGTCGACTCGTCAGCAGCAGCTGATTTCTCTCTCCCGTCAGATTAGACTCGCGTTTATGTCCATATCGATCAGATCCAGCTAGTTTTAGTTAATGATATGACTACCTGCTTATTAAAAGACACCTAAACAATAAGCGTCGCTATGCAACCGGGTGAGTATAGAAGTATAGCGCAGCATTATGCATTTGTTTACATGCCCACCGGAACCCAGAGGCATTACCAACAGATCAACGCACAATCAACCCATACAGGACATCTCTTTCTCCATATTAAGTGTTAGATATTAGAATTGATTATTCTTGTCTGGAGCCAGTTGAGGTGGTTCGGGAATCTAGTGAAGGATGCCACCTGGGCGCCTCCCTAGGGAGGTGTTCCAGGCACGTCCAGCTGGGAAGAGACCAAGGGGTAGACCTAGGACCAGGTGGAGGGATTATATCTCTTCGCTGGCCTGGGAGCGACTTGGGATCCCCCAGTCAGAGCTGGTTGATGTGGACAGGGAAAGGAAAGTTTGGGGCTCTCTGCTGGAACTGCTACCCCCGCAACACGACCACGGATAAGCGGGAGAAGATGGATGGATGGATGGACATACTCTTTTGTCTGTCACATACTCTTCCTGTTTGTCACATAAGTGGCACAACTGATGCGGTATTGCGCTAAGGGGAAATTATTTTGACCGGACATATTGACCAGAGAGATTTAGATTTGCCGGTCTTCAGCATATTTTACCGGTCATAGTACGGTAATTACCGGCTAACGGGAACTCTGGTGTACAGATATACAGAGAATTGCCGATTACCATTATAGCTGAGGGAACTCTTCATGTGTTGGACATTGTGTTGCTCACCTTCATTCTTACGGGACTTGACCAGTGTGACCTTGGAAGGCCTGGTTGGTGCAGAGGAGGTTTGTGATCGGCGATCGGAGCGCGGTGAGGCGCTCCTCTCCCGCGAGGCGCTCCTCTCCCGCGAGGCACTTTGATCCCGCCTGCCGCTGCTGCTCCGCTCACGATCCGGACGCCTGCCGGTGCCCGTGCCTCCGCTCGCTCCTCCGTAGGCACTTTGGCTGCCATGTCCACTGTGGTGCTCATAGCCATCTTCCTCATCGCTGTCCTCCTCTTCATGCTCCGACATCGTCTCCCTGTCCCCTGGCCGAGAAACAGGTAACTGCACTTTCCTCTTCCGCCGAATGGTCTTTGAATAGATAGGAATTGTTTTTGTGTTAAAGAGGCAATTGTTATTGTCTCCATCACATCTGAAGTCAACGCGATTAGAGGATCATTAAAGTTGCACATTCAGATTTACACAGTGTCACACAAAATCTATCACTACAATCAAACTTACTATCTTTGCATTTTTCCCGCTCTTTCGGAGCTGCTGTACTGCGTAGGCATGCTCCACGTTGTCCATAGAGACAGCATTGACCATCACCACTCGATCATTCTCTCTGAAACAATAAAAACAGCTTAGTTAATAAACAATGTCCAAATAGCTGTAGAGATCGATGTTAATCCAACCTCATAACAGGGTGGTACTCATTTATATAGAATACATCTGAAATATTTAATAGGAGCTTACCAATGTCAAATTAACATTCCAGCTACAACCCAAAACATATAGTTTATAATTGTCAAACTTACTGTAGCAGTCCCTCAGCAGGACCTCCTTTCAGCACATCAGATATCACAATGGAGGTCTCTCCACTCTGGAAATGAGGGTTGTCTCGCCCACCTGAGATGGCAATACCAAACCCAAACCCTGGGGCCTACACACACACAAACACACAGAAAAGCATACACACTCACTGATACAGCATTATTGGCAGATACTTTGGCCCTATTCCAGTCGTTGCTGTAAGTAGAAACGGGCTAGTGGGCTCTCTGTAGGATCATTACCAGTGAAACCAGTGTTTGAGTAAAATAATGAAATGGGGTTTAAAACACTGGCTGTGTATGTACTGAAGAAAACAACAGAGCTCTGCATATGCATACGTTAGTTTTCCAAGACGTATCCATGGAGGTTTTGAGGGCTGTGCGCAAACACCAGCACCAAGGGAGCGAGCCAAGTGATGTTAATGGCTGATCTTACAACCACAACAGCACAGGAGAACCACAGGCCGCACCGGGCTGCTCCTTCAAGCCAAATAAAGCCGTACTAATTAGATTACAGCAAGCAGGCCAGTCTAGACAAGTGCTCTATACAATCCCACTGTACTAAAGCTAACTAGGGATGGGAACGATTAATCGAATATTCGAAATTATTCAGGTATTCAAATAATTATTCATGTATTCGAATATGAGTTATGAATATATATATATATTTTTTTTTTTTGGGAGTGATGCCTAAGTTGATTTCATATTATCAAATTGAATAATTCAATGTATATACATACGACAGTGCCATAGCTAAATTTGTTAGTTGACGTCTAAAGGTGTGTTTTGCTCCGCTCACCGGTCCCTCACAGCGGGCAGAGCTGCAGGTGCTGATCTCTTCTCTCTCTCTCGCGTCCGGTTATACTTCACTCGTGTTTATGTCCAAATCCATCAGATCTAGCTAGTTCTAGCTAATGATATGGCTGCTGCCCCTCCCTACACGCAGATCACGCAGACTCAAACCTCATCTTAGGCCCAAATGTGGCGCAAATGCGCTCCGCAGCCGTTGCGAGGTTCCGGCGCTAACAGTTCATGAGCGCGCTCCCCCGCCCCCTGTCAACACTCGCGACACATGAGTGGCCAGCCTAAACAACAATAAGCGCTGCTTGGCAACCGTGTGTGGCGGCAAAGTACAAAGACATTTAGACAGGAGAGATTTAGTTTTGCCGGTATTCAACATATTTTACCAGTCATAGTCTGGTAATTATTTACACTCTAAGAAGAGTCCTACACAATAGACATGGCGTCAAAAAGGAGTAATGTGTGGAAATATTTCGACCAGGTTAGTGAGTGCGGTGTAGAGGTCAAACTATGCCAAATTAAACTTATATATATACCGCAATTTCCGGACTATAAGGCG
>NW_011333040.1:21161572-21173866 GCF_000735185.1 Notothenia coriiceps
ACACATAAAAGTTTTATATATATCCCGGGAAAAGAGTTAGAGGCTCCTATGACCCGAGGTTCGGTTATAAAAGTGTTCCTTACGATGCAGTAGCTCACGGCGGCTTCCTGACAAGGTTAGAGGTCGTGTTTGGAACCCCTTAAGGTTGCTCCGGTGCGGGAACCAAACCCTCCTGTAAAGCTCGACGTGTACCCATTCTGAAGCGGAGGAATTTTAGGGCGTGGTGTACGAAAACAGCTGGCCTTGGTTAAAGTTTGGGGAACGCCTCTTACGACTTTGGCTCGTCGGTGTGTAAATTTTACGTCATTACCGCATCTTCTACACAACCATTTATACAATGAACAAATGTAAACAAACATTGTTTATTTATTACAAAGGTACTTCAATTTCGTTCAGTTATAATTATCTGTAACACTCCATAACAAAGCATGCAAATACAACTAAATCTGCTACTTCCTTACAGAGCCCCTCCTCCAACACACACGAACGCGCACATGACCAATGAGGGCACGAGATAAGTTTGTGCACAGATGGAAGGCTGACAGGCAGGTAGGCCATCCAGTTATTTTAGCCGGGCCGGCTAAAATGATTGGTCGTGCTTTTTCCAGTACTACGGCTTCCACAGATGAAATTTTTTTATGGATTTTTTGTCAAAGCACTTAAGATATTCATTGCTATCGGGGTGTTAAGAGCATTCCATAGAATATAACAAAAAGTGTATCTCGAGCCGGTTTCTCAAACTTACCTACCCCACCTTTAAGAAAAACATCCTTACACAATCTCCATGAACTTAAGCTGCGCATCTATTAAAACTGCACTACGTTGAAACACTTCCCATTAACAATATCATGCTTAATCAGGTGCTATGCATCCTCAGCAAATGATTCTTTTTTGTGGGTTGAGTATCCCTTTAATATTTAGAGTATAAAAACTAGAAAGATATAACTATTTTTACTTGAGCATTACTAAAACAAGAGTTCAGTAAAGAAACAAACCAGGTAAATGACCTCACAACACTGCTGCTAAAAGTTTGTCTTTTTATTTATTAACATATCTTTCTGATATGGTCAGAAACTCAAATAAGGACAAATTGTAAATCAAAATAACATTATGTTTAAAAAAAAAAAACGTGTGCATTTCGTCTGTAATGTGAGTAGATACTCGATACCTCCTCTTGCTCTTCAGACACATCACCTCACCTGTACTGCAGGTGCACACTGCCATCTAGTGGGCAAATACAACAGTACATGGGCAGACCCCATAATGTTAATCATATCAGATGTGTTCTATTCTGCGTTAAACAGTCTGCAGAATCATTCCAATATGGAGTAATAACACAAGTCTTTAAATCTGCAAACCAAAAACAAATAAAGCATACTACACATTTTTTGCCACACAAAGCTTTTTCCCATCACTAGCTTTCATCAGGGCCTTGATGGCTCTGGCCCTCATCTCCAGCTCCAGGAGCTCCAGCTGCTGCAGGGAAGGGGGGCCTCCCGCAAGGGCCCGGCCTGACACGGGGGGAACAACAGGTGAGCTAACATCAGTGCACTGAGGAGGGGCCACACTCTGCTCTTTAGCCTCCTCTGTGCCTGCAGAGAGGGCTAAGATCTCACTGACACTCCGGTCTATGTCGCTCTGCAGGTCTTTCTTTGCTTCTGCAGGTGGGACAGTGGGGGGGGCAGGGTTTATAGTAGCTGTGGTTACGGCAGCTGGGTTTACAGAAGCTGGGTCTACAACAGCTGCCTTTACCTCCCCCTCCACAGCTTTACCCTGCTCCTCTTTATGTCCCTCTATGTCACTGTCGTAAGTGTCTGCGTTTATACTGAGGACGTCACTCTCCTCTCCTGATCCCTCTGTGGAGAGAATTACACATTGTTATTTGAAATGCTCCTATTAAATATTTTTCCTTTAGTTTAGTGTACCTAGCATATGAAATACCTTGTTTAGGGTCCTCAGGTTTTGCAGTTTCTTTTAAGCTAGATGTAGAGTCCACATTATTATCTTGCCTTGACCGAGGAAAAAATAAATGATCATATTAAAGTATGGGATATGTAAGATGTCAAACATGTAAGATGTAAAACACTTACATTCGGAGGGACGCTGCAGTTTCAAAAATCGATGCAAACATACAGAAATCTTGACCATACATGCGCGGCTTTAACTAAAAGCGCCGCCGCTCCGTTGTGTTTTGAGCTTCTTGCAGCGTTTTGTATTTGCAGCGTTTATGCAGCGCTTTTAGTCAACGCTGCGCGAGTTGGTGAATGTTTTTTAAGTTCTGCATGTGTTGTCAAGTTGGTGAATATGTTTCTTAATTTGCATGCGTTTCGGCACATTTGTGTTTTTATATTTGCATTGTTTCTTAAGCTGCAGCGCTTTCTCCTAATGGAAATGTTTTGTAGCGCGTTGGCACCTGTCGGCCGCCGTATATTTCATGAAAAAAAAAACTTGTATTCTGAAATGTAGTCATTTCACTCACTGGCTTTCTAAAGTCTCCTCTGTGTTTCCAGATGTCAGGTCTTCCCCTAAAGAACAACCAACAGCTTTAGGGATTGATAATGCAGCGTTTGAAATATTGTTTCAAGATAGTTTGTAAGAAAACCTGGCTAAATGACTTTAATTCTTACCTGCTAGAATCTGAATGAGATTTTGCTCTGAGATGGGCTCCAGTTGATCCCAGCACATCTTTTTGATTTCCTCTAAATTACAGTCCTGTGAATGATAATGTGTTTAATAGTTTCTTTAACGATGGGATGCTAGAACAACATCAGAGCATAAAGCAGAATCATACAGTCTTACTACTCTATCTGTATAGCTTATATTTGTTAGTTTAGCCAAGTATGTAATACCTGATACATTTCATTAACACATGTTTACAATGTCTTGAGTTGGCACACACCTTACAGATACGGATTAAAAAGGTAAAGTATGTTCAATAACTAAAATAAAGAGTAGCAATTCTCTATCTGACTTATGTGACCTGGAAAACTAAAAAGGTGGCATAAAACAATAAAAGTCATGGAACAAACCTTTTCATGCAATGATCCCTATCTCAAGGTGGTGTTGCTTTTCAGATGAATGGTGCTGTGTCCAACAGTACAGAATATGGCCACAAATGTTGATTTACAACACAAAATGTGGTCCTTAAATCCAAAACTGAAGTCAGTAAATACAGTGTCAACGCAAAATACATTTTATTGTGGTGTACAGACCATTTGAGAGGTCCAAAATGTAAACGAATATGTTGAGAAATTAGCCTGATTTCTCCACAAATCTTCCTGATCAATGGAAGGTACCCTTTTTTTCAACAATTGAAATCATACAGGTTCAAACTTTTATTTGACATCCTGCTTATCTTAATCCATGCTTGCACAGATCATGAGTTAGTATTCAGACTCAATCCCTCACCTTCAGTTCCTCGGGCAGCATCTTGCGTAACTTCTTCTCCCCGAGGACGTGCAGACATTGCTGCAACATCTCCTTCTTGTCAGCGACGTAGGCGGTGATGGGCTGGAAGGCCAGGCTGAGGTCCAGCCCCCCCTCCTCGATGTCGCTGCCGATCCGGTCCAGCTCTGCGTCTGCCATATCATCCTTAGAGCCCTGCAGCAAGAAACCAACATGTTACTCTGGAGGTACATAGACAATAAAGATGTTAACACTGTGCCAAAATGATTAGTAGCTTAAACAGTATGTGGACCATTTAGACTTTTTGTGTAAGTTATATTTAGTTAAATTAAGTTATAATTTAAATTATATTGCAAGAGCTTTCCCATGTGATTTAAACAAACTTGGAATTAAATAACATGCCCGTAGGCTAACCTACAACCCAAGTAATTGAAAAACTCCGTTTTACTTACCCCAAAAAATCTAAATAAACGAGTTGAAATATTTTTCGATTGTCAGTTTTTGTTGTTGCAGAATTAGTGTAACTATTAAAATGTTTTCTTATTTAAGCTTTACAGTGAGGGGATTTCTTTTCTGATTTCTTGTGTCATATATATCAATTTTGGATTATGGACTTTAAGACTAAGAACACTAGACATTTAAAGACTTCACGTGGGGTAGAAATCCCTGATTATAAATTTAATTTAAGGCTTTGTCATACAAAGGATCAAAAACGTCAATTCACTGTTTGGTATATCTTGGTTGCCATTGATCAACACACTATCGAAAATGAAAACAGCAAGCTTCATTAAAAAAAAAAACTGTACCAAAGTCTGGTAAATGTTTAATGTTCGGCATATCTAACATGACTGACAACAGACCGCCAGGGTTCTAACGTTTTTAAAAAGGTTTTAATATATTTTATTTGATAAACTTTCAGAACCCTAGCTGAGAGTTCTGACAGTATCAGAACCAGGTAGTCTAATGCTAATACACAAAACATACGTTCTTAATCATGGATTTAATATACATCTCGCCTAAAGGTAACCATGAAAAGTAATTAATCAAATATGTATTTTAGTGTCAGTTTACAGAATCTTGTATATTATAATATATTCCGATTGTTAAACACAGCATTAAATTAGCATGACACTAGCTTAAGCTGTTACCTCGGAGTTAGCATCCGCACATCTGCGTTTGTTGTTGTCGGCTCGCTCTTCGGTCTGAGACTGTTTCCGCCTCTTCTCTGCGCTGCTGGCCTTCTTCTTCAGCATTGTCAGGGTAAACACACCTGGTGCACACCGAAAGAAAGCTGAAAAACACCTGTGCTTCTACTGAGAGAAGAAAAAACACTGCCGCTGTTACAGAGAGCTCTTTTATATCTCGAGCTATACTTCCATTTTGAATGTCGCGGCAAAAGCTGTCATCAGAACGCGACCACTTCCTCTTAAGGCGGCGGCGATGCAACCGTTTGGTGTAGTCGACGCCACCTACCGGCAGGGCGGTGCTGGTACTGTCTGTATCTCAGTCCTCATTATTTTTTTACCAGAAAAGGGTGACTGACATCCTTACATTTATTCCGCAGAAACGTATTAAAAACATGTTTCCTAAGAGGTTTGTGTTGGTCTATCCAAGTCAGTTCACACCGTTTAGGCATAAGACTTGTTTATAACGGGATATGCTGTTACTGCATTGAAAAAACACATCAAATTAGCTTTGCAGTGCTAGACTATACCCATATGTCCATAGTGAGTATAGCTTGAAGTTCCCACATCATCTTGTGTCCACAACAACAGAGCTGATCACTTCCTGTTCCTCCTTCATATGCGCAGTCGTCTGTATTCTGAAGAACCTTGATGTGCTCTTCCTGTTACATCTCAAGCTGCTGAAACAGATTCAAACTGTATCCCATCATCAACATTTCACACTTCAAAACTCCCTCAGATGACTTCCTACAGTCAATCATAAATGCCCACCCTGTCTTTCACACGTCTCTCCATCTGCCTCATCAAATACTGTGCATCGAATTAATTACTGTGAATGCCTTCAAACCCTCCGCCGAGGCTCATTTACATCATTCAGCCCCCACAGTTAAACCAGCATCTTCTTCCCTATGTTTGTTACAAAGGGTGTTGCAAAGGAATGTGGGGTCACATGATAATGACACATGTTTGCAGGCAAAACTAATAATTAGGCAAAACAAAAAGACGTGAATATGTCTCTCATGGATAAAGTGACTTATGCATGACCTATGTGAACAATTATGTGAAACGTGAAATTATCAGGTCAAATGTATGGATTTTATTCTGTGGAAGAAAAAGTATGCATATCAACTTTTCAAATGTTCTGACATGATCACAACACACTGAGGTCAAGGAAGATGCATATAGCCTTAGGCAAATACACTATAAAGCTAATATTTATACAGTTTATTATGATGTTTGACAGCTTTTCGTGAAGTAAAGAACTCAGGCTACACTAATAATTATGCAAGACAAACAGATTTCAATACTGTCTATCATGGATACAAATGCATTATGCATGGGTCTTGGAAAATATGTAAAACATGGAGCATACATGACATTATTATTTAAGGCAAAATGTGATGCATATGTTCAAAATCACATTTTCAGACATGATCACAAGACACTCTTTAGAGTAGATGAATTAATCCTCAGGCAAATACACTTAGTACAGTGTATTATAATGTTGCACAGCTTCTCATTACGGAAAGTGAAACATGTTTGTAGAACTTTGGCTAATAATTATGCAAAACAAAGAGACTTAAAGGTGACTTATTATCCACTTTTTCATGTCTTTTATACATAAATATTTGTTCCCTCTGTGTAAAAAGATTCTGAACGTTTCAGGAAAAAAAAATCTCTTTCTTTTTGTCCCAATCCATCTATATAAAAACCTGTCTGAAAGTTAGCCAAGTCAAAGGTAACACCTGCCCACCTTATCACCTGAATCTCCTCACCAGTGTGTACTTTTAAACCAATCACGTCACAGAGGGGCGTGCCATGCAGCAGCTTATTAGCATTTAAAGCTACAGACACAGAATCAGCACTTTTGGAACAGGGCTGAACATTAGGGGTTTATGGGATGCTACAATTATGATCTGTTTGGTATTTCCAGCCAAACACTTCAGAGACATGTTTTGTATATATATCCGAGACCTATAATATATTTTTGACAAATTGTATAATAGGGGAACTTTAAAAAATGTAAACTGTGACATGGAATATGTGAAATTAGTTCATATGTTATTCTGTTAAAGTATGCACATGTTCAAGATCACAGTCTCTGACGTGATCACATATTCATATTTATATAGTATATTATATTTTTGAAGGATAAGCTAATATTAAAATGTCTGGAGCAGAAATACATTTGGGTAATAACGCTGTCTTCAGGTAGCCCTGGTGTTGCTTATCTGGACAGAGTTGCAGGTTTGAAGGTGGTGACGACGCGCAGCAGGCTGTAAATCACTTTAATTGGCCTCCCCGCCTCGGCCTCCGTACGGCAGGAGCCAATGCAATGGCTGCCCAGGCGCCATGGCGACAGCTGTCTCCACATAATGCAGGTTGTTATCCTGATGCCATCCACCAAATTATGCAGTGGGTACGGTAGGAGGTGTGCATCGATCACAATCACGTCACAATGTGTTTTCTTTGCAACAGCTGCTCCCCGTGTCTGGGTTCATCTCATTAAAGGCTCTGCAGAGGGGACATGGCTTTTTAGAAACAGCAGCTCGAGTGGGTGTGAAGCCATGGCAATTGTAAAAGTATGTTGCAGAGATTTGTGATTAGAAATTAGAAATATACGCAAGCAAGCTCTATTGTCTAATTAGCAGACTTGGCTAATCGAGAGATGTACAAGCTTTTGTTCTCATTTAATTTAGTTTAGTTGCACTTTGAAAGTAAAATGATGAATCACAGAGAGGATTTAATGACTGAAAGTCAGATTAAAAAGCTACAGAAGCTCACTATAAAGAAAACAGAGGATAAACCATTATATTAAACACAAAACTCAATAAGTCAAGAGCAAACGTACGCAGGAAGCACAATGCAGTTGTGTGTTTTGTATATAGTTTTATTTCCATTGTTTTTAAGACATGGAATTCATCATTGTTCAGCTGAAAGAGAGCATGCACATCATATTGTTTGCCTATTTGTCAGTAAAATGTGCACTTTACATCTAAATATATATAATTGGTTGTGTGCATCATCATTACAGATTGTTTAAGCAAGGAAAATCAGTGGTAATTAAAAGTGGAGTACACAAATTAACTTTATTTTAGTGCCAGTCTAAACTAGGTAATCCAAGCTGCACTGAAACTATATAATATGTTGTATACATAAATAACTAACTCCCCAATCAACGCCTGCCCTCCTCAAATCAACAGGTATAGACAGTGGGATTTGTTTAGTTTGAAATAAAATCTTCTCTGCCAGCTGAGATAAAGTATAGACACATAATTGCCTTCATTAACTTTTCACAACTTGAAAAAACACACATTTATTGACTGTTTTTGCTTTGCACCAACAGCATGAAATAAGATCAAAATAACATGTATGCATAAAGTGCTTTACAATTACGATAAATAAACATAGAACGAACCTTAAACAGGGAGAGAATTTATATAAGATACAATATAATACATAGTGATGTCACTACGGGAAGTAAACAAAAGTAAACAAAAGGAATCAAATGGAGGCGTTTCTAGCAGGGGGGAGGGGTGTGTGGGAGAGAAACTCCCACAGAGATTTTAGCCTTTGAAGACCACTTGTACATGTACATTCAACAGTGTTCAGTGTCCCCTACACTAACAGCAAAAGTGAATAATAACTCTAAAGCAGTAATCAGAGTCTCTGTGGCTCAGGATCGCAGCAACTCCCCCGTTCAGCATGTTGTTAACTTAAATATCAATTGTTCTCTCTTCAGCAGCCTCTTTTCCCCACGGTGCTTTGAGAGGACTGCCAAAACAAAGCAGCGTGTGTGTGTGTGTACACAGTATGTGTTGCCTGCAGTAAAGAAAGCCAAAGATGTCTATTAACAATCTATTCCTTACCTCGCTCAGAGAGCAGCGACTGACGTTTTCTGAATCAGGTGGGATTCAACACAGAGAAACTCTCTGTGTATATATCACAAGCACATTGATGTTTGTAGCCATGTTTCAGTGAAGGGGATTCTTAATGCTTCATCTTACTAAGTCATTTTGGACAATTCTATGCTTTCAACTTTGTGGAAGCAGTTAGGGGAAGGCCCTTTTCTGTTCCATCATGAATGTGCCCCAGTAACCAAAGCAAGGTCCATAAAGGCATGGTTGGATGAGTTTGGTGTGGAAGAACTTGACTGTCCCGCACAGCTTTGACCTCCACCCCATTGAACACCTTTGGGATGAACTAGAACGGAGATTTCGAGCCAGGCCCTCTCGTCCAACATCAGTGTCTGACCTCACAAATGCTCTTCTGGATGAATGGGCAAAAATTCCCACAGACACACTCCAAAATCTTGAAGAAAGCCTTCCCAACTAACTTCATGTTGATGCCTAAGAATTTGGAATGGGATGTCATAAAAGCTCCAGTAGGTGTACACTCCTCTTAATCATGACCCACTACTTTTGTCTATATAGTGTGTATACCAAAAAAGTATTGGGACACTCCTCATAATCCCGACCCAATACTTTTGTCTGTATAGTGTATAATAAGAAAAGGTATTGGGACACTGCTCTTAATCATTGAATTCAGGTGTTTCATTCAGTCCCATAGCCACAGGTGTATCAAATCAAGCACCCATGCAGTTTGCCTTTACAAACATTTGTGAAAGAATGAGTCGTTCTAAAGAGCAGAGATGCAACAAGTCAGATCGTGAAATACCACTGTAAAGTATTATTGTAAAGTGGAAACATTTAGGAACCACAGCAACTCGGCCACGTAAAGTGAAAGGGCGGGACAATAAAGCATACTTTAGTTCTTTGAAGGGATATAATCTGCCTTGCACTAATATGTTGAGGATGTGGTTTTGTTTCATGGACTACATTTACTGAAAATATATGCACTATGGTCTGTGAAATACATTTGAGTGGTCACGATTTATTGACAAAGGAAAAAAGTGGGTCCTGAGGCTTGACCTGTTGAGAACCACTGGTGCAGAGGATGACTCTTTGGGAGCAACATGTGAAGTGTGTGAAAAAAGGTGAGCAGATATCTGGAACTAACTGTGGAAGAAGAGCGATGGAGTTTGAATCTTCTCTGGAGCTGGTGCAGCAGCTCCTCCCAGGAGAAGTGCTCCGTGTGCAGCTGGGTTATAGAGCCTGTCCTCTCCTCTTTAATGCTGTAATTGAGGGCTACGATTGGGAGGGAAACTGACAGACTCTTGGCCCTCGGGACCAACGCCGAGCCTCCCTTAATCTTCAGGCTCTGCTTCTTTTCTAGCCAAGGCTGGACCGAACATTTCTCATTTAATAGAGAGCAGACACAGAGAGATGTAGTTATCGGAGGCTGGAGCACCACCTGCTGCACACTGAACACTGAAACTCAGCAGGACCAAAGCAAGGTCACCTGAAGAAAGCATGCACAGACAGCTTATTTATTTCGAAATGGATCATCAATGTTAACATCAGACGGACAGTTGTCACAAACAGCGTGACATAAACTGCAACATAATTACAGTTGTTTATTCCTTATGCTAATGTGTGCATTAGTTCGCATGCTAACTTAAAGTATGCTAATGTTTAGCAGCTAATACTGGATTGAAGAGGAGATTTAGTGTGCTTTAGTAGATATTTCATAAAAGATGCACAAATAAACTGTCAAAAGAATATTTCTCATCACAGAAACCAAAACACATATCTTTTGTAGAACGTGGCATGATTGTGTTTCTCTATCATTCTCTTCAACTACCAGGCTCAAAGGTTCAATAAAAGTCTAATAGATTGCAATTATATTGCTTTTGGTTATGGTAAAAAGTAAAAATCTAAACACATTTCCCTTAAAATGTGCTCGAAAAAGCAACAACTGAGAACATCAAACATCAGAAACCTCGGTATAAAACATATACAGTATATGTGGATCTGACAGAGTCTGAGACAGGACTGCTTGTCAAAATGTTGGAAAACACACCATTATAATGGGTGATTGATACATTAAAGTAAGTTAAAACAGGCAGGTTATCACATGCAATAGCAAAACCGTGCTTAGGTTTTTACTGCAGCTGTGTACCGTTTGCAGCAGCGTGTTATCAGTTCTGGTGAAAGCACCGAAAAGTTTGACGTTAGCTTTGAAGGCTTTGCAGGAACTGTTAAGTAAGACTGACAGCAGCCAGGCCAGACATATTACTTTCATTTCCAACTGTCAGGAGGATATTTACTGTCGCATAAGCCCCAGCTTTATCCATGACTAATGTTTGGAGAAACTTCTCTCAGTCAGAAAGAGTTCCTATGAGGAAATCTGAATCAGGTCAGATTAACAATATATGGAAAGCATATTTTTTCGGAACAAATGGAGATAGCTTCAGTATTTCTTTAAGGTAGGATACTGTATTAAGGCCGTCATGTAATAAAGCCAGGTCTTCCACTCAGTATTACTATAGATGGCACTGTTTCCTTGCAGGAGAAGAGGCTGCCTCTGCCCAGAAACAAAGAAGCACATTCACTTCAACATGATGTCATGCCGTGACAAGCAGCAGCATCTCGGTGCGGTTAAATTAAATCAAAATGGGGGGAAAAACATAAAATAAATCTATTTTAGCAGGTTGTAGAGTGTTTCTTTTCATCCTCACATTGGACCATGTATATCATGTTATTCCTGTTAGATATGTGTTGGAAGAGACTCCCATGATGCTCTGCAGGGGGAAAGACTGCTCAGGAATCTGGAGAGTGTCTGCACGAACACGTCTTCTATGTCAAGTTTATTTTGATTAGAGATGTACACAGAACCTTTTTTTCATGATTTGATCTACTAATTTATTTGTTGATTGTGGCTAGGGACAGTTTGTTGTAAACACATGCTAGGTGCTAGTGGAGCCTCGCAGATGGGGGTGCTGCAGCCCCATCAGCACCCCCCGATGTCTCGCTGTCTCGCAGATCCCACGCAGCAAGCAGGAAATGAACCCAGCTCACACTGTCCACTCCTCGCAGCAGAGAGCCGCGCAACGTCCCGCCAACACGCCACCCAGACCCCACGCAGCATTCTCATCTGTTTGTCATTACTGGTGTCATTTTTCTGGTTGCTAACAAACGCCATTGTAACACATCATCACTGATGCTCCGCTGTAACGGTGGTGATCTCATCAAAACAGATTGGGCGAGCTGACCAATCAGAGCACAGTGGGCTTATAGGGGGGGGGGGGGCAGGAGCTCCACCAAGCCCGTTAAGGACAGAGAGTGAATAACATACTATACAAGATGCTGTATGAGAAACCAATGTGAGTTTGAAATGCACAAATAAATCTAAATAGGTAGACCCTCAACAATGGAAATATGATCGTAGAAATGGCCATGACATGGGCCTTTAAACTTAATTAGTGAAATGAGGTGGTTGATATTTACAAATAATAATACAAATGAAAGGAATCATTGTGGGACAAAAAAAAACAAGCTTAGTTAATTTTAAGTTTTTTTTCCTATATGTAGAGAAAACATGGCAGCATACCATCAATTCTTTTTCAAAGTGCATCTGATGCTCGAAAATAAAGACGCATGAAGACAAAATCAATGCGCTGATAGATGAAGAGGCAGACTGCAGGGTATAAGTCACAAAGCTTGATGCATGCTCCTGCCAGCTCGCCCTTATCCAAGGTGGAGGTCTCCGGAGTGGGCTGATGACGGAAAGTGCCTGACAAATAACGTCTGAAAGCATTCACCCTTGAATAATGACAGAGAGCCCGAGCAAAGCGCTGGTGCCG
>NW_011333040.1:21173911-21204251 GCF_000735185.1 Notothenia coriiceps
AAGGATCTGGAGTCTGTTTCCCTCATTCACTGTATCTGTAATGACATGTCACTCACTGGCTGAAATAAGCCAGAGGATAGAGACTTCATTACATGATGTGTTTTCTCTTGGCTACTGTAATTAGTTCATCAAGTGCATGGGCTGTACGAGCTCTGCTCCTGACTATCGAGTCTTTTTTTAGATGTCATTTAGAATCATTTATGTATTATCTCTCTGAGCTTGTGCCATCTTGTTAAAGGAATGGCATGCACCCCTCCCAATCTCTCATCTCTTGAGGAGACGGTATATTGTTGCAGTTAAGTGCTGGGAAAAATGGCCGCTCCAACAGTAACTCATTAATCGTCACTATAATTCTGCCCACAACATGCCTATTGTAGCCCAGGTCCTCAGAAGGCTTCGGGGAATGCCGTTTCTGAGTGGCTTTGGCCCCTTGTTTATGGCACCATGTGATCGTGCACCACCATGAATCGGTTCAGAGTTTCATAGTTTGAGATGAATGTTTGCAACGTGAGTGAATGTGAAAGTCGGTAATGGGTTTTTATTCATTTCTGTAAATCATTCGCAACTTGCCTGTCGCTCCAAGTTAATGTTTGGATATGTCAAAATATTGCGCAGACATCATGATCTAGTAGTGTTTGCATTACATTGTGGCAGAAGCACAGCTTCAATTACGGGTGGTTGCTGTATAGTAAACTAACATGTGCCTCCATGTACAGACTGTGGAGACAGGCCAAACTGAGTGAGTAGACACTGGCTGAATCACCCTGTTTAAAGAGTGTGTCTGTGCACGTAAGAAGCGTTCGCATGAGACCAGTCCAAGACTACCTAATGTTTGAGTTACACAGTACACACACTCACAACATCCTATAACACTTTGAGACCCTGTCAAGTGGCTTCCATCGTGCTGAACTTTATCAACTACTTGTCATGTCCCACTTGGAGTAGTGTAAACATGTGCAATGAGAAGTTGGCATCTCAAATGTATGTGTCATGCCATCCTGAAAGTGCAATGTGACAGGTGCTATCCGAGTAGACACTCATCAGTGAATGAAGGTTTTATGTGTTACAGGATCAACGGTCTGCAGAGCAAAACTCTCACAGTGCACCGTTCTGTACTTTAGTAAAAATAACACAGTCTATGCTGCCACAAGACGCCATCCGTGAAGATTTCTCAATAGAATTGTACCAAGAAAGGTATTGAACATTTCTGGGTACAGCTTGTGACGTGTGAATACTGCAGAGAACACCTCTGTCAGTATTTAATGTATTACGGTTCTATAGATGAGATTCTTTTTTTCATTGACACACTGCTGACTAAAAGTCTTTGCAGCGATTCATGTAAGCTGGATATGTTCAGCGTAGGGCATCTGAAGAACGATGCTAGTTCTTTTAACCTTTGTCTTGGACCGTAGCGAGAGAGTCGGGTACACCAACTGAAGGCAATTCACTGTCTGTTTGTGTACGTGATGTACTTATACCTAAACAGAGGTAGGTCTAACACAGTGTTATACGATGGGTATACGTTTTTCGGCGGCAAGATGTGGAACGTAAGCCGTTTAATTGTATCAAGAGATGTGATCACATATTTACAGAGTTGTCTTTATGATTCAAACCTAACGTATTTAAATGCACGTTGTTAGCACTTATTTGTTACAATACATTTTCGCTGTTATCACATTATACATCAGCACACAGGGCTCCCATCCGATCGCACGCATTTACACAGAGATAAATACTGTACGATCATTAGATCACACGGGAATCAGCTGCCAGGACCTTCCACTCGTCGTACTCGTTATGGACTGAGACAATACAGATACTAACAGAGTTCCGGATATGAGAACAGATTGTCCTTGAGCATCATCAACGTGTTTCAATGTTAGTGTCATCTGCACTTGCTTTATGATACAGTAGGAATGGCTTCAAGGAGTGCGTTACTAAAAGCACAGTCCAATGAGTGTGGATTTGAGAAGTATAATAGAAGGCTCTTACTGTAAGTTGCAGAGAGATGAGTCAGTTGTGCAGCGCTGGACATTACTCTCCACCACTTCATCTGACACATTCCTGTAGAGTGTGTATGCTTCTCGCAGTGTGTTGGTGAGAATACAGATTGCTGAGAATATGTATGGTGAGTTTATGACTCAAACACTAAGGTGTTGAAGTGCTGGAATATGGTAACAGACAATGCCTAGGCTGACAGTTTCTGTTACGGAGGTCACTATCCTTAAAAATGTTGAGTTTGTGTGAGGTGTCTGATAGATGAGTGAGTGTGAGAGAGTATGTGAGTAGATGAGTATGAGCGTCGTAACGAGAGTAAGGTGTCTGTGTGTGCTGTGGGTATATGTGTGCTGTCTTCTGATAGGCTGTGAGAGTGTAAGCTGTGTGTGTGCACAGGAAAACACTCATACTGTTGTATGATAGGTGTGTTCAGATGAGTGAATATCTGTGGCAAACTGTGTATGTGTGTGTGTGATGTGTGCGAATGTGTGTGTGAGCTGAATTAGTTTTGTATATATAAATATAGTACAAGATCCAACATATATGAAGTAAACAACAGCGTATTTTCCCTAGTAGAATTTTCAGATCCGTAGTACAACCAGTAATAATCATCTACTTCATTAGTGAGGAGGTAAAAGTAGGATTAAGTGAACAAAAAAAACTGAACATGTCATTCAGGTGTATTTGGAAGATGTCCAAAGTGTGGGAAGCTTAACCAACGGAAAGGATGTAGCATAATAGTTGAGAAAAGTCAGGACTTCACATCAGAAGTGATCCACATCCTGTATCTGACAAGGCTCAACACTGCGATCCCGCCTCAGGACAGGGAGACCAATTAGTGTCAGGTATGAACTCGTCAATGACTTCATACTGGCTGAGCAGCACATGCAGCTGCTCAGACCTCGTCAAGGCAAGCAATTAGCATGCAAACACTGCATAGCATAGCCTTTCTGAGGCTAGCTGCTACGCACTGGCTAGCATAGCTTGCTACTGCCTAGCCTCTGATGTAACCTAGCCATTGTCTTTCAGACTAGCTTGTAGTGCTGCCTTGTTTGCACAATGCCACAGAAAGAGTGCGCGGCACATGTGGCAATCACAAATAACAACAGTAGCCTGCGTCGACTCAGCAGAGGCTCCAAACAAGAGGTCGTTGTTAAACAGTGAAAGCTCGGTACTTCTAGTTGTGAGGTGATCACATAAGAGACGTTGATAGTAGATACGGTGACAAGTATATGGCGCTTTGTCTAAGAACAGAAGACGTTGCGAATGGCAACATGATGATATGCTGTTGATGATGAGCAGAGCTCATTCATAGGTGATGTAGTTGTGCTGAACATGCTTAAACTATGCCATACTCACTGGCTCAACCCAGTTAAAAATGTAGACTCTCAACAGAACATAGCTATAAGGACCTTCCACATCACTCCAGAGGGTCACACAACCACACACACACACACACACACACACAACAACACAACACCCAAACACACCCATATGGACATATCTCTCCTGAATCGCAAAGTTCTAATCTAAAATCAGTCACGTGCTGATATAGTCACAGGAATACCTCAACATGTAAACCGAAACGATATAATGCCAGGCTTTTATAATTTAAAACGTTGTAATCTGAGCGCATAGCTTGCTTCAGATGCGACGAAGTCCGACTGCTGTCTCAGCTGGTCTCAAGAGCAGACAGAGGGAAAGAGATGACCATAGAGAAAAGAGGTGAGTGAATGGAATGGATGGATGACAGGTTGTCCAGAGTTTGAGAAGCACAGAACCGTGTTGTCAGAAATCACATGAAGTGCTGACTTACAGCATCGTGGGTTTTTGATTAACATCGTCGTTTTTGTAATGTACCTTCCAAATGATCTGGAAGGTAAATTCACTAACAGATGGTTTTATCAGAAACCTTTGATTGCAGAAATGAGAATTCTGCCACTTCTAATGTCTTGGTGGCAAATCAACAACGGTTACCTCCTGTGCTGTTTCAACACTGGTTGCAAGAATTCCAAACCCAGTCCCACACCACTTATACTCTGAGTATAATATATAACTCCTGAAGTCTTGAAGACCAGCTGATGTCCAGCACAATGCAAATACTTTCGTACCATTTGAACAAGTTTATTGCGGATGCCATTGACAATGTTTTAAAAAAAAAAAAGACTCCATCAATCAATTCGTTTACATGGTGAGGAATTAAAGTGAGATATAGGCGTACAGATTTTAAATTAGAACATTTAAATTCAGGAAGAAAATGTGCCATCTGGCTCTTTTTGGTTGTTTTCATCAATTATACTGTGTGTGTAATGCTCAGTGTTTATAACCCCCCCAGAAGATGTGGAACATTATAGCTCTGCTCTGTTGAGTTACATTTTTAACAGGGTTGACCCAGCAGTCAGTCTTGCATATTTAATTGAGGACAACTACATATTAGAGGAGGCACCCTCAACATTAACAGAAATCATGTTTTCGCAACGTCTTTTCAGTTTTTAGAAAAAGCGCTATATAAGTGTCATGTATCATTATTATTAATTATTATGTGAAAATCATAGAGGTAACGAACTTCCACTTTTTAAAATGAGCTTGGTTGGAGACCATCTGGGTTCAGGTGCGGCAGGCTCTGGTTATTTCTCACTGGGCCACATGTGCAGCGGGCACTTGTTCTCTGCTGTGCCACTGAAGCAAACAAGCAGCTAGCAAGGCTAGGCTAGCAAGGCTAGGCTAGCAAAGGCTTAGGCTAGCAAGGCTTAGGCCAAGCAAGGCTAGCAAGGCTAAGGCTACAAAGCTAGGCTAGCAAGGCTAGCATGACTAGGCTAGCATGACTAGGGCTAGATCTCATGTGCAGCTCAGCCAGCAGCAAAGTCATCCGAGCTCAACCACACTAATTGTTCCCTGCCTAGGGCGGACCAGTGTTGAAGGTCACAGGATGGTAAGCTTCTGGTGGGAATCTGACTTTTCCAACTTTTCCCACATTCCTTTCCCGTTGGTTAAGTTCCAACATTTGGCATTTCCAAAGGCCACTGTCATCAGGCTTTTCTTTATCATATCCTACCTTTTACCTCCTCACTAATAGCAATGATTATATCTGAGTGTACTACGGAATGCTTAAAAAGTAGGGTAATACGCTTGTTTTCATATTTTTTATCTGGGGGAACTATATTATATATACAAAACATTCAGCAGCACACACACCACGCGCACACACACACAGACACACACACACACACACACACACACACACAACACACACACACACACACCACCACACACACACAACACACACACACACACCAACACACACACACACACACACACACACCACACACACACACACACACACAACACACACACCCACACACACACACACAACACACACACACACACACACACACACACACACACACACACACACACACACACAGTTTTTGTGTCTGTGGAAACAGAAACTGTGAGCCAAGGCATTGAGAAAGATAACCAGATCCAGCACTGGAACCTTAGGATTCAGCCAATCACCACACATATAACAATCAGTATTCCCACCCTACCCCTCCCATGACACACACACACTCTACAGGAATGTGCAGATAAGGAGACAAGGCCCAGCGCTCTCACACTCACACAGCTCTCTCCCTTACAGTACCCCTTCCAAGCCCCCCTCAATCTCCCTCTGTGGTTTAGTACGACTCCTTTACCATTCTTCTGTCTCACAAAGCAAGAGCAGAAAACACAACCATTGAAAAACGTTGATGATGTAAAGTAACTGGGTCATTTTAATATCGGGAACTAAAATACATATCTCATATAAGTATCAGCGAGGAAAGGTAAAACGAGTGATGGTCTGGCAGTGATTTAGTGATTACTGATCAATCACAGTATTTATCTCAGTGTAAATGTGTCGATAAATGGGAGCCCTGTGTTGCTATGTATTGTGATAAAAAGAAAATGTATTGTCACAAGATATGTTTAGTGCATTTGAGGTTAGGTCTGAATTCATTACTGATCTAAATGTACTCTTATTGAACACTATACAATTAAACTGATTAGCTACAACATCTATTGGCATCTAACCAGAAATATAACCAATCGTTAACACACAGTTACACCTATACATCTGTTTGAAGGCATATGGTCCCAACATAGTTACATTTAATCAGCTGAATTGCCTTCATTCAAAGGACCAACACAGCAAAGACACAGATAAAGGTTCAATAGTGACTAAACACTAAGACATGTTCTAATGACAACAAGCAAGCTTTACAGAATCTCAAAGACTATTTGAGTCACAGTGTGTCATTTGAAAAAAAGTATATATTTCTAATCTATTGTTGCACAAAATACATTAAATATAACAATGTCTTCTATACACCATTACAATATAACAAGTCTGTTTTCAAAAATGTTCAATACCTTTCTTTTTACAATCGTATTGACAAACCTTCAAGGATTTCAAAGACTTGTGGGAAACATAATGAATTATTTAAAATAAAGACAGAACGGTGCATGTGCAGCCCTCTACACCTTGATCCTGTAACACAGTAGTCGGCTTCAATTCATTGACGAGTGTCGTACTCGTATAGCAGCGTCTACATTGCATTTCAGTTGGCATGACACATACAACTACCTGTAAATGCCAACTTCTCATTGCAACATACTACACTACTCCAAGTGAGCATAACAAGTAGTTATAGATCAGAAGATAAGCCACACAGGGTTCAAAGTGTTATAGGAGTGATGTGATGTGTGTACTGTGAAACCAAAACATTGGTATTCTTGGGGTTTGTACATGACGCTTCACACACGCACACACACACACTTTAAACAAAGGGGTGATTCAGCCAGGGGTCTCTCACTCATGTTTGCCTGTCTCCACAGTCCACACAGGAGGGCCACAGTAAGTTACTACCAGCAACCACCCGTAATTAAAGCTCCTGTCTGCCACAATGTAACTGCAAACACTACACGATCATGATGGGAGCAACATTTGAATATTCAAACATTAACTTGGAGCAGGCAGTTGGAATATTTGACACAGAAATAAAAACATTACGACTTTCACATTTCACGTTGCAAAACATCTCTCAAACTATGAAACTCTGAACCGCAATTCATGGTGTGCACGATCACATGGTGCCATAAAACAAGGGGCCAAGCCCACTCAACGGCATTCCCAAGCCTTCTGAGGACTGGGCTACAATAGGCATGTTGTGGGGCAGAATCTATAGTGAATTAATGAGTTACTGTTGGAGCGGCCATTTTCCCAGCACTTAACTGGCAACATAATTACCGTTCCCTCAAGAGATGAGAGATTGGGAGGGGGTGCATGCATTCTTTAACAAGATGCACAAGCTCAGAGAGATAATACATAAATGACTTCTAATGACATCTAAAAAAAGACTGATAGTAGAGAGGAAGCTCGTACACCCCAATGCACTTGATGAACTAATTACAGTGAGCAAAGAACACATCTGTAATGAAGCCTTATCCTCTGGTTATTCAGCAGTGAGTGAATGTCATTACAGATACAGGAATGAGGGAAACAGATCCAGATCCTTTACAGTATCTGCAGATACAAAGTAGGGCTGCTCGATTATGGCAAAAATCATAAACTCGATTATTTGGGTCAATAATTGATATCACGAACGATTATTAAAAACGATTTTCCATTTACTTTGAAAACATCAATTTATTGGAGAGCAAATAATGTGAACAGTATGTTTTTAACTGTTGATTACCCTGAACTTTAATTATAAATCAACTGAAAAACCAATAATAAAAAAAAAAAATAAGAATAATAAAAATTGTTTTATTTGGATTACATTGTTTTTGTAATCGTTGCAAGCCATAATCGTAATTGCGATTAAAATACGATTATTGAGCAGCCCTAATACAAAGTCAAGGTTATGCTTGAATAAAACAATTTCAACAGGACTGACTTCTGAATAGACCTGCATCGAAGCATTCCTTTCATATCTGTGAAATGAAAGGTTTTTGAGCTACAACAGCAACACTTCACAGGTGGAAGCATCTGCATATTGGCGCTAAAATTGACACATACCATTATGGCTCCTCTTGCATCACTCACACACATAGCTGTCATACTATGAACTGAAACCTGTTTATCTTTTGTTTTTACTAACTTGCATCATCAAGGAGTGACGGGAAAGATCTTTATGAGTGGCATTTGCATCGATGACAAAACTTTAAATGTTTAACTGTCATTACCACCTCATAGTTATTAACCTGTATACGCACAATGAAAACTAATTCAGTTTGCAGACATGAGCTGATGATGTGGAGAGAGAGAAAACACACCCTCAGGTCTGACTCAGCTAACAAGGGGTTGCTGCTCTGGTTTTCATGGGAACCAGGAGTGAGAGAGCCAGGTCACACGCATGTGACGGTAGTGCACGGATGGATATCCATATTTAACTAAAAGCAAAACCCAGTCTTGTTGAGCCATTAGCTACGTTATGTTAAGTCTGGTTTTAGTTTGGTCTGCTCAAAAATATTGAGGGGGGGGCTGAGATGTTTCAGCATTTTTCTGTTTACCATGTCAAATCTTTTGAAAGTCACTCAGTCACGCATTCCTGCATGTTAAACAGGTTTGTAATACAGTATTTCATTATTTAGTTTTTGGATCATGTTAACTTAAAACAATTTTAACGCAAAAATAACTTGTTTTTTAAAGCAGATTTAGAAAGAAGGAGAAAACCAGTATCTGCACACTGGAATATAGTTTGGAACTTAATTTAATAGCACTTTTGAACTACATCAGCTCAAGCAACCCAAAGCAGCATGTTTAAGATGTGTAAAGGTGATGGGTTTTTGGTACACTGTAAAGAATATACACAGTTCCTTTTACACAGAGGTTGATTTACAAGAGGAGGACCCCAGAGTAATTTATAGAAAAACACCATCGAATGGAAGAGTTCTATGTTTGCATGCGGCAATATTAACATTTAGCAGGAAATAATACTTCTATGGTCAGACAAGATAACAGTGTATAAACTAGACCCTCCAGAAAAACGCGATCCTGCGATCGCAGAATTTACCGCATAATCAGCAAAATGGCGCAGATTTTTAAAAGGCCGCATATTTATCAAAAGACGGCATAATCCCCGCATTTTTCCACACAAAGTTGAGAAAAAAAAAAAGTTAACTCGTAGTGATGATGATGACGTGACGTCATCAGCTCGCACATCACAGAAGGTAAACAACACCGTAGAGTGAACGTGTGGAACTCACACGAGAGAGAAAACACCAAGATGAAAAAATCTGATCCATCTCATTTACCGACGAACATTTCTGCTAAAGACCGGGCAAAGCAGTACCCCAATGTCTTTCACAAAAGTGGGGGGAAACTATTCTGCACCCCGTGCAACTGTGTGTTGGAGCATAAGTCTTAGAGAAAATCGACTGTGACGACCCACTTTGATTCATTCAAACATTCGAAAATGCTTTCTGCTGCTGCGGACAAGAAAGCCAAACAACTCACGTACACCGAGGCATCAACCTCCAAAACCCTTTCGAGGGCTACAAGAAACGAAGTGAGTAGCCTACAAGAGTGTGTGTGTGTGTGTGGCGCGCTGTGCGTGCGTGTGTGTGTGTGTGATAAAGAGTGATTAAAATAGCCCAATTGCTTTTACAATAAATAAACATTGAATGTGTTTAATTGAATAGGAAAGCGGTTTGTGTGAGAGAAAATAAATAAGACAGCCCAATATTTAAAAAGAAAATCTATTCTTTTTCGCAACTTTCCGCAATTTGACCGCATAAAATCACATAAAACCCCTGCATGTTTAATCGCATAATCAAGGATTTTTGCCCGCGTTTTTCTGGAGGGTCTAATAAACTCAATTGTAAAAGGCTTCTAAGATACGCTTACGCTCTGACAGAAGTCTGATATCTGGGAAACAGACACTGCTAGTGATGCTTATGCCCTATATCGTCTAAAGCAGTGGACAATGTCCCCCACAGGCTGATGACTCTGTTTCCCAGACACAAACAGGGCTGCCTCCCTACACTGTGAAAGATAAGCAAATCGTGTGTGTGTGTGTGTGTGTGTGTGTGTGTGTAAAGGCATGTAGGGCAACAAGCCTTGGGATAAATGTGTTCCTGCATCCTTCTCTCTTCCCTAACCAGCTGAGCCAGGGCTTCCACATGTTCACTCTCTCTCTCTCTCTCTCTCTCTCTCTCTCTCTCTCTCTCTCTCTCTCTCTCTCTCTGTCTGTGACTGTGTCACACACACAACACCCTGTATCAAATCCCCTATGCCTGCAGTAGGAATGATAAATCCCTGCAGAGACCTGCCCTTCCCTGCTAGAAAGGATGCAAGGGTGGCGTTAAGTGCCCTAGCATGGATAGGAAAGCTGCCTGATGAGGAAAAAGAGATATATTATATTACAGTTCCCTCCATCAATCTCCATCAGCATCAGCAGGTAGTGAAAGGTGGTGGATCAGTTGATTCCACTGGCCACTATGTTTCAGCAAACAAAGGGCTAACGGCAGGATGATCTTCCTGAGGGAGATCTGTGAAATATGTTTAGACTTTGTCATTTAAAAGCAGAACTACTCCAGTCTGTACATAATGGACCAGTGCTCAGGTCTCTGGGGTGTTTTTGGTTCTGCTTGCAACTCCCCGCTGGTGTAGCCCCATTCCATGTGGAAAACTCACCTCAGACAGTTGAAGTCTGGAAACATCCAAAGGCCAGTCGGATAAAAATATGACCAATAAATGAACTAAATTACATCTTTTCAAACTTCTAAAATCCTCATCCATGATTGAAAATGAAACTTTGCAATATGGCCAACTTTTTTTAACCAGAAGCAGATTTTGGTGGAAAGTTTAGGAGAAACAGGAACAACAATTCAGGATCACACCCATGTTATTCCAGAAGACGTCCAAGACAGCCAAGCGACTAACGCAAGGGTTCATGTTGATTACTCAAACACGCAGATAGATAACTGTCAATCAATATCAGCCTGCTGTGAATAACGCCCCCCTTAAGACGTGTTATGCATAGCATTAGCAAACCACAATGAACACAACTATTTGTTGATTGCTTTGCAAGGCTACTGCTGATCTTTTCCACAAAACTCAGAGACCAACACCCCTCAAGAAAATGTACTCCACCCTATTTTCCTGTTGCAATTCAATTATATGGAAAGAGATATTAATGTTTTTTAGAATTGTCTTCATAACATGTAAAAGCATAAGAGTTATTCTGCTGAAAATGAAGATGAAAGGAGGGAGAGTCAGTCTTTTAAGATCTGCCATGTGATTCAGATTATAGCCGGTGCATCTCTCCCTCCCACTCCTTCCTTCTCCATTTCACCCTTCCTATAACCCCTCCCTCAAAAGGCATTTTCTGCTTTTCTTGGTTTTCTCTTTCTGCTATCCACCTGCCTCCTGCTGTGTGTTTCTGCCCTGGACTTTCCTCCAGGGAAGAAAGGATAAGCAGGTCCGATGTCCTTGATATCTGTCACACTGCACAGTCTTCTAGCATTGAAAGAACAACAGCTGCTTTCTCTCAACATTTGTTTCCAGACAGGCCACTGTCTACTCTCGACTCTTTAACAAATCTGTGCAGAGTGGGGCTGGCCATCTGGACACAATCATAGTCAATGTAAGCATACTCTGTCCTGGGACATATCACATTGTGATGTTCCAATGTATAAAAGGCATTTTGAAACTGATCGTTTTCAGTTATTGAGCTATATTTAGCTCGATCCGATCCTTTGCTTTCAAATAAACTTTGTTTTACCCACAAAGCTTTCATGCACAGCAACACAATGTGTGCAGTCATCCACTCTCCAATATCAGGTTGGGACTAGAGATGTCCCGATCCGATCACGTGATCGGGGCCGATCAAGTGATTTTCAAAACATCGGAATCGGGAGATAAAAAATCGGGAATCGGGAATTTTTTATTTATAATTTTTTTAATTATTTTATTTGATGTTACAAAACAAAAATGACCATGTTCACGTCTTAAAGTCATCCTGAGGCCTTAGTTTTGGTTTAAAATTACACATCATGTATGTGTTGCTTCTTTTGGGCTTGTTTTCATAGACCTGGTTGCTTATTTCTCTCAAATCTGGAAACGGAGTGGGCAGGGCGCAGTGTCTAATAGTAGCAGTAAGCTAACGAGAGGCTACGTTCAGCTGGTGACTCGGGAGTCGGGGCAGAGAAAATGTCAGGAGTTTGGAAGTATTATAAAATTGAAAGCGAAGGCAGTGTAACAGCCAGATGCAATGTTTGCAAGGGGGAGGTTCCGCGTGGTGGAAAGAACAGAGCTACGTTCAACACGACCAATCTAATACGCCACCTGAGAAACAAACACCAACAACAACACGACGAGTACACAGCGGCCACTCAGGTAACGGCACTGAAACAACCGACACTTTTAAAAGGAAAGAGAAACTGCCCCAGAACAGTGAAAAGGCCAAAAAAAATAACAGCCAAGATAGCTGAATTCATCGCGTTGGATGACCAGTCGTTAACTGTTACCTTTTTTTTCTCTTAATGCATTGCATAAAGATCGGATCGGGAAAAATCGGTATAGACAGATTGTCAAAATCAAATGATCGGAATCTGATCGGGAGCAAAAAAAGGTGATCGGGACATCCCTAGTTGGGACCATCAGCAAATATCATTACAATGATTCTAATTTAGTCGAATTGGCTGCAAAAAACTTAACCGGGACATCCCTGCATACTCTGCAGTATTTTTTATTGCAATTGTTGCAGTTTGTTATGTAAATTCAAGTCTCTCAAGGTCTCTGGACATATGCCTAGACATTTGTTTCAACCAATGAATAACCTACTGGTATTAATATCCAGATAGGTCACAGCCCAAAAGCTGAAGCCAGGCTGAAGGAACAGACCTCTGGCTGCTGTCTTCATTGTGATCCACTGGCAGCCCTCTCCTTTATACAGAGAGAAAGCCCTCGCTGCACCTGCACTGCTTAAGGGCAGGAAGGACTTTGAATCAAATGCCTCAAATCATAGACTGGCCCGTTAGTGTCAGAAGGAATGAGTTTAGGTGTGTTTTGTGTCTCATGGTTTTACACCAAGGCTGCAGCTGGACATTAAAAAATGAGCTTGATCGTGAGTTTGAGTATTCTCTGTGACATTTCAACCAAGATGACCTGTGACAATCAGTATCAATAAGCGTTCTCATTGCATGCATGAACGTCTAACAAGAATAATGTTACAAGTTGCATTGTCTCTGTTTAAAATGAAGACATCTGAAGCAGCTTGGGGAGTGTCTCAACAGAAAATGGGATAAATGCTTTATAATCTGATGGCATAACTCCTTGTCACACACGGCAGACATTAGCCGTTCTATCTTGTGTTTATTACAAGCTGTTCTATCTTGTGTTTATTACAAGCCACATCAGCACTGCCCCTGATTCTCCAGAAATGGCGGGGAGCCTACGACACAGAACAAAAACACCAGCAGGACTTTTTCCTCTCCCTAGCACTCAATCCTCTAATTACATTTCCCTCCTCAGTGATGTAAATAGGGCTGTGTAATCATCAAAGCAAAACAGAGGCTGTTCTTGGCCCGCTGTGCAACTCTAATTAATACTACCTCCTTCAACCAAATGCATGTTAAACTTATTTGGTCTGTCTTCTCAGAAAGTCTGAAGGCTTGAGGGACTGCTGAGGCTCTGAATTATGTTTATTTTTGCATTGCATTCACAAAAGTAAACAGGAATGGCTGAAGGCCAAACACAAAGAAGAATGAGGCCATCAAGCACTCTGCTGAGGAAGAGTTGATGCCAAATCTTCAGTGGATTCATTAGTTTTTTAGCTTGTTCAATATCAGATAAATGACTGGCTCATTTAAAAACCTATGTTTAAAGAGCTCAATCAAGTTCAGATTTAAATAATACCTATGATTGGTTAACATACTGTACCAACATCACTACTTAACAATTCCATTCAATTTTAAATATGCTTCAACGTTATGTTACTACACACTGTTCAGAGAGTCACTCTCTTCCCTGGGTCTTTTTTTCAAGCTTTGAAAACAGCATCCTTTCCTCTCTCCTTGGTGCCAGGGCAAGAACTCTTGCACTAAACAGAAAGACATTTCCTTTTCCGTCGTCATAGAAATGCATCCTGCTATAAACAGCAATTAACATGAACTGTTATTGTGTAGTGTAGGTCAGTCATGGCATACTAAGGAAAGGCAGCATCAAGTGAACTCTTACAAAGTTCTTATTATTTTTGCTAACCCTAATTGTTTTTACCGAAGTTGTCACTATTTAGTGAATGCTAAATATTTACTAACACATAATGCTAACCTAATGACACACTTTTGGGCAACATTAGCATTCTGACTTCTGACACTTGAAGTCACCACACCTACAGATGTTCGTCCATTCCTGAAACAGCGTGGAAACATTGTATGGAAGTTAATCATTAACCGAACTTTGTGACTAATACTGATGTCATGTCAGGTGGTCAGTCTATCACAACTTATGAGGTGGGAGTTAATATGATAGACAATGAGTGATTAAGTGCATGGAACGGTAATGCAGTTGAAAGGCAAGTCATACTTGTTTGTGCTTTTCATCTCTTTGAGACGTCAAATCGTCAACTGAACAATCGGACCTGAAATAAGTAGGCAAGATGTCCATTTATCACGACTAAGAACAAATTAAATAGCAGAATAAAGAGAAAGTGATACAAAAGTGTAGAGGAACTACTAATGAGCACAGGAAATACCTTTGGCTCATTGCCAAGTGCAAACATAGTACAGTTGTAAGTTTAAGTCAAGGTGTGACCAAGTGCTCAGATACAGTGCAGCATAACGTCACCTGCTGACATGACAGAGCTGGTTTCGTCTAACTGGGTAAACCAACTAAACCTGAATATCAACACTTCTGTTTGAAAAACACAGCACATTCCTCACTTTCTAATAGAACATAACTATTGAAAATGCTGTGTAAACATGTTTAGGTCTTATTGAGGATTAATCCATTTTTAAATTAGAAGATTTTTAATTAAAAAAAAAGATATTATAAAAAAAAACATTGCAATCACATGTAGAGGAAAATGTGGAGGTATATTGGCTACTTATGATGTAATAATACAGTATATTTTCAAGTCTGTTCTACTGACAGTAAACACCTGACCAGGCAGTTTTCAACTTCCTTTGAAACAATTCTTCATTGATGAATTATAATTTAAAATATTAATTTAGAAGATATGCAAAGCTTGACAGGTATTCATCCAGCTATGTTTGACTGATGAGCAACAACACATAACTGATACAGAGATGCAAGGGGAAATAACATAGTTAACTGGTGGCTTTAAAATAGCCCTCACACTGAGGCTATAAACACAAGTGAAGGGGTTCCCAAAAGTAGTGAAAAGTTTCTAATTAGGCCATTAATGGTGTATAACACTATATTTAGTGAAAGGTAATTCCCCCACATACATAACAAAACGATAGATCACTTTGAGGTAATTGGTAACTATTTTTTCCCCAGGCTGTTATCATCATCTTACAATACAAGCCTTCCATGAAACACAACTTGTAAAAGACAACTTAAAACAACCAAATTCTCAAAAACGCCTTTCATAGGGCAACATTGATCATGTAAAAATAGGATCTTTTAGCAGAAGATCTGCCTCCGAGGCTCAGTCAGTTTTAGATGGCGATTTCCAGCCATTTTTTTAAATAAACAATGGCTGGGACTCTAGTCTAGATATCAACAGGTAGCAGAGCTGAGACCTACTATGAACACAGCTGGGTTATCAGTGACGGCTTATCAACAGTGACACCCAGTTAAAATCTGATTATATATTTTGAACCTAGTGCAGTACAAAAAGAAATGCTGGATGAGGGCTAAATGATGTTACTAGGTGTAGATTTCAGAATAAAGCCTTAGCCAAACTCAATCAACAACACTCTCTCACATATCCAACAGCGCCATTAGGAATATTTTATTACTACTTACAACAGTCTCCAGAGTTATTTAGCCCAACACACAGCACAGTTGACCACCGTTTCTATTTTAGCCACTGTTAGCTCTTCCGTTTATCACACACATTAGCTTCATAAACCTGCAGCGTAATGTTGAAACGAAACACTTCACACTCATCCGACCAAGTTACCCACCTTATTTGAAGCTTTGGAGGTCATTTAAAACTCCTATTCCGCTTCAAAAGTGGAAGGTTAAAGTTTGTTGTCTCTTTGTTTTGATAATCACTCGGGGCGAGAGCGGTATTTCCCTTTCCAGTTGAATTTTCGCCCAGCTGCCGCCACGCCGGGCTACGTTGTTATTTTATTTTATCCAGGACGACGGGAAACATGTCACGAAAAGCCGTGTGGAAAGTCCAAAGTTCATTCACTTATCTTCGGAAACGCTAACGTTAGTCCAGTCAAATATCGATTCATGGAAGAAACTCGAGCTATAAAAAAGGGAAATAAGACCACCTTGCTTTGACGTTTTGTCGTTAACCTCTGGATGAAAAGTTGGGAAGAGTAGGCATCCCTCGCACGGTGTGCAGCAATGGCAGGCTGTGTAAACCTCTCCCAGCTCTGCTGTGAAAGCAACGGCCGTGTCGTGTCTGGGCGGAGCGGACCATTGCATGCAAAGAGGGGTGCAAGTCTCTAAAATAAACGGGGGCATTGACCATTACGACGAACAACTTTCCCTTATAACGATTATAATATTAAGAGAGGAATAACTTTGTACTATTGTTTAATTATACTGTATACTTCTTGATTGTGTATATGTTTTCACTGCGCCAATTAAAGTGGCCACCCCTGTTATCTCGTAGAATAAACAGTCCGGGATACAAGGAGAAGCGACGCCGCTGTCCCTGCTGATGCTGAATGCTCACTTTCACACTGCGTGATGATGGTATTTCACATAAGGACCACAGTAGTCTTATATATCTCATGTTAGTGGGAAAAATCAATGCCGTTATTTGAAAAAATGCTGCAAGTTTGGTTTAAAAAATATTTCAGCAGAATATTTGAAAAGTTAGAATGGCTATTTCCCTTTTAGGTTTCTGTGTGGGTCGTTTTGTAAAAAAAACTAAATGAGTCAATTAAAACAGAGTGTCCTTTTTTGAAAACATTTCTCAGCACAAATAAATTAGAAGGGTTTGTGGTTGATAAGTCACCTCACAGGAAACCACAAAAGCCATTCCGTGAAGTTCCTATGACTTCCTAAACCAGACCCCACCCACAGGATGCAACAATCTCAGCTTGTATTGTTTCACAGTTTACTTCTTTTTCCAGCAAACAGTATGTGCTATATAAAAAGTGGACCGCAGGAGGAACGCACAAATGATGAAGCAGTGTGACATTATAAAGGTTTTCAGGCTGAACGGTTACAGTACATGTTATAGTAAGTATATACACACACTCCGAGACACACCCTATCTTTTCCAAACAAACTGAGCAATCACATTCCCTAAATCTAGCTGCTCTAATGATTACTTCCTATGTGTCTTTCTCGCTCAACTGTGGAGGAGGGCTTTGTGGCAGTGTAGGTGGTCAAATTAATTCCCACCAGACATAATCCTACAAGGCTAAAATACCGCCAGTCAGAAGCAGCACACATGTCTTGAAGGTTGGAAGCAGAGGATGACCTCCAGAAAGGCCAGGTCACGTCGAAAAGAGGATCAAGACAGACTAGCTACTCTTAAAACCTGCACCAATACTTCAGACAGGGAAACACATACTAATAATGTAGTGTTTTAAAAAAAACATCCACTTAGAGAAAGCATTTCACCACAAGTTATCACCAAATCTTAGAAACAAAACATCAACATGCATTTAAAAACAGAATTTTTTTAACATGCCCCAAGGATGGTACATACGAGTATCGATGCGAGTCGCTCGCTCCTTCTGAAGCCTCTAAAACGTCTTTCAGGTTCGACCAGCGTTGATAGCAGTATGTTCAACATAATCATGGTGTGTCAACTAACAATAACAAATATCCAAACTTAAGCTTATCGCTTTAAAAAAGGGCGATAATCAGAAGCTTTTCCTCTGCTACGTGCTGCTCACACGCATCCACACCTGTGACGGTACCTCAGATGTTGTGGGCAGAGAGGAGAAAGACGTTAGTGACACTCCAATGTGATCAAAGCTTTGTCCTCTTCGCTTGCATCCCGCTGTCTCTCTCTAACACACACACTTACACACACCAACACATATAGAGACACAGCTCTTTCGGGCAGTTGGCAGCTTCAAAGCTCAGGTGCGCTCGCCTCATGGAAGAGCAGGCACATGGAACACAAAGGCGAACATGCAGGCCTACATTTGGTTCGAGTGTATCACAAGGTTCACTCAACCCAGCTTTTCCTGCAGCGTAAAAGCCTAATGTAGAGTGAAACAGTATAATGTGAACATTTAGAAAACATAAAGCCGTCGTTGATACTCATGGAGGCTGAATGATATGTATGATGATGAATGAAAGAGGTTTTATCAACCTTTTTTTCTGCATTGATGAATGGTCTTAAGCAGATGTTGTTTCCTTATTTTCATCTGTCCTGAGTTAGGGGTGTGTGATCCCTCCTGCCCCCTGTTGACTTAGGGCCGCCCTGCAGGTCCAGCAGAGCCTCTTTGTTTCTACATGCTAATAAAAACCTTCTGGAGACATGAAGCTCTCAATAAATCCTAGCCAGATTATCGAGACCGGCGTTCATCTGGAGGTATTATATTTTTGTAGCAAAAATAACCAGTTTAAAAGTTAAAGGCTGCCATTATTGTTTTTTCGTTAATGTCAAATAAGTCTTTGGAGAATGATGGGAGTTCGATGGGAAAGAAGAAGAAACTAGGCCTGATTCATTTCTGGTTTTGTTCTTTTCTTGCAATTTTTACAATAACCACAATATTGCATTTTTTTATAGCTAAAATATTCCTTTTTATCGAGATTTCATTTTGAGAAACTTTCACTCACAGTAAAGTAATCCATTCAGTAAAAGCTGTGAAGGGAAGGATTGTGGTTTAACCTGCTAATACTCAAATACAAATGTCACATCTCTGCTTTAGAGGCCAACTGTTTGTGACCAGATTAGTATCATATGGCAGGATTAGCTGTCAAGCATCTCTCAAATTCACCCCTACCTTCCAGGTCAATATTGTTAAGGCTTTGTGTGGCTTTAAACAGTAAACACAAATCTGGTTTCAGGAGGTAATAAACCCCAGACATGGCTCAAGGTTCAAGGTTCAATGTATCAGTCCATAAAATCAGGGAAATAGATTCCTTCTGTAATATGCAGATTATAAGGAAACAAATACCTGAATAAATTGAATAAAACCATATGTTAAAATGAACATGGACCTATATTCCACAATAAATGTTAAATAGAAGCTAAAAACATTACAACAATACAATAATTAAGCAACTGTTCCAAGCTTTACATCTCACCATATCAGCTTTAATATCAACTGTACACACACACCGCTGCAGAAAGGGTTTCCACAAGACGTATATAGTGTACACATTATATCCTTGTAATAATCACTCAGGTTTCCATCCTACGAGAGAGCCTCTAAATCTGATCTTCCAATAAACCTGTCGACTGTTTCTAATTATGCAGTCATTCTTTTCAATATTCAATCACACAAATCATCAATCAAACCCTCCTACATCGTATAGTAAGCACAGCATTTTCTAACAGCCGCTAAGAAATGCTTTTAATATAAGAGAAATTGAGTTACACGCAGTTCCTGGATAAAGAATAAAGCGTGCCGAGAACTAAATGTACAATGGTCTTTAGTAACTAACAGTGGAGCAGGCTACTTTTAAACTTCAGAGAACGTTTACTCCAAGAGGCAGCCATGTAATCAACCAACCAAACAAATCTCTCATTTTCCTTTTTTTCTGCCTCTTGCTTGCGTATTCTCTCCCAGCAGACAAGGGTTGCTGAGCCTTTTATAGCCAGAGAATAGAGACTGCAGTGAACCTAGTTGACTCCACTCTGCTTCTCAGCGGTATCTCAAGTAGCTGAACAAGGAATGGCTCCAAAGCAGCTCTACTTCAAATTCCAACACTTTCCTACGTCTGTGATTATTTCTCATTAAAGAAACAACGGTCATGATTTCGCTCCATTTAAACCAATTGTGTGTGTTGTGTGAGGCTCGCCACATATTAACAGTCAACATGCTGGGTTAATGGTGAGGAAAAACTAGCCATTACATCATGCTTTCCATCCACGTGACGACCCCATTGTTTGCCTCAGAATGAGGCTGTAAATTAAAAATATTGCAAATCCCAAGGCACAATCCACAAGGCGCTTAGCTCAATCGAGTGTGTGCACGTGAGTGTTTTGCCAGTAAATGCTTCATGAAAAACAATTCTAGCTTTTCCTTTCATTGTTGTAATAGAAAAGCAAACAAAACAAATGAAACTTCAAGCAACATTTTGTTACCGCCTTGTATTTAAAAAGATAAATGTGCTCGGTAAATGTGCTTGGCCAGTACAGACTGTTCTCTCCAAACGTCACAGTTGTTCTTTTCTAATGATAATGGTCAGACTGATAACCAAAAAAACAAATGAAAACAATTCTTATAATTTCAATATTCTTGCAAATGTAAATAGCATGAAATATAGAAATCAGGGATTTTGGGGCTGAAGGAAAAGAGGGAGGAACACTGTTGATCTTGCAGGGATGTGTTGAATACCTTGCGCCAAGGCTGCACCAGTATGTGATTTCTTATCATCCAATTTCACCACAGTGCTATTGAGTGACAGCTGGGTGGGCAAATATGCCATGGGATTTTTAAAACTGCTGAGTTGCCTTAGTTCAGCAATGTGGGAAAAAAGGGAGAATAAAGAAATAAATGATCAATATGTTTCTATCATGTGGTTTTAGCGCCGGTTTTGACACGGATATAATGATGGTAAATGTGTAATCTATGGGTTTTCTCTGTGTACTTTAAAACTGAAACTTTATAATCAGAAAGTGTGACCTTAATTCAAATCACTGAATAAAAGCAGCAGTTAAAGTGCCTGGCAGCACTTGCTCTATTATAGTCTATAGGCTATAGCACACATTAGGCTATAATAATAGAGCAGAAACATAATCTATACATGTACACTGATGAAACCATAACGGTTATCTGCTAAATCACCATGAAGCACAAACTCGCTGTGTAATCCACAGTTGTGAACAAGAATATAAATAAAGTGCAGCCATAGAAAAGGACAGACAGATGTTTTTTTGTTGTTTCAGCTCAACTCCAGCATATAGGATTAGAAAAAGAACAATAGGGGAGTTTCCAATGGCCATTTCTACTGATCATAATTCCATTGTTGAGGTATACTAAAATAGATTCATATTGTGCAATTTTCCAAAATTACATTAGTTTCTCATACAGCATCTCTGTATAGTATATTTATTCACTCTCTGTCCTAAACGGCTTGTTGGAGCTCCTGCCCCCCCCTCCCTATGAGCCCAGTGGCCGTCTGCAAGACAGCGAGACACAGCGAAACCCAGCCCGAAACACACACACACTCACAGCCTCGCCGCGTCCCGCCGTCTCAGGGAGGAGAAATCGGCGGAGCTGCAGCTGAGAAAAGATTGAGTGCGTGTGTGTGTAACGTAACGGCTCCGTGGACGTAACGTAACGGCTCCACGGATTGGTCCATTTGGACCAATGGGTCCATTTGGGTATGGTCACGTCACTGTACCCAGGACGAAAAAGAGAAATCTCCAACGAGGCGTTCTGGGGCAGAATAGACAGGTCTTTTCTGTGTTAGAGTTTTACTCCCTACAGGGTGTACTTTGAGGGTTTTTGACTCTGCAGACCGTTTACATGCAGAAAAACCTTCATAACACAGAAGGGGACGGGTAATAACCGGAAAAGCATGACATGGGACCTTTAAAATCAGACAAAAAGGATCAAATCGAGCACACCTTGGCAACGTCCATTCATTTTAGGGGATAGGAAACTAAATACAAATTAACTCAAATAAAAGCCACCATATTTATAATGATAAGGTTGAAAACTATTTGCAATCAACTGTTGGCTGGGATGTTAAGCCAACAGTTGGACATTTGGTGACTGCTCTTCTCTACCAGGCCTCTACTGGAGCCATGTCCATTTCTAGTGGGTTTTAGAAACAGATCATTCTTTTGCCTAAAATTAGGAAACACAATATGTGTGAAAGAAATGTGAGCCAGAAGACCTACAGCATACACTGTTCAGTCTATGTGATTATGAACACTCTGGAAGCTTAAACGTATGTGTTATTTTAAAGCTGGTTTGTTGCAGAAACAGGAAAAAATGGCATATACTAATACTTTCTAACTGATCTGTGTGCTTAAAAGTGAGATTAGACCAGGGAAGGGACTACTGACACACTTGTTCTCTAATATGCATCCATTTAGTATGTGTGCAAGTGCTAATATGTCTGAGTCGGGGCCAACAAGTGTGAATGCCCTGGCATGGTGTGAATCTTCAGCTTAATAAATAGGCAATACACACAAGGGCTCCAAAGCTGCCCCACTTAAATTGAGAGACAGAGTTATGTCTCGCTATCCAACAGCTGCAGCTCCAGTTAGTGTCGACAGCAAGCAGCAGGCTCTAAAATGCCATTTGACACATAATGTAAGTGGCATGTAATTGATTTTCAAGGAAGAGTAAAGATTTACAAGTCTAATACAGACAACAACTGCAGATTTCAGGCCACCATGCTCCGTGAACACAATTAACTTGTGTCCAAGTGAAGATTTATGTTGCAGCTGTCCGGCAGCGCAGCAACGTATCTCAACATAAAACTCAAACGGACTCCAGTTTCAAGCAGGTTTCAAATAAACTGACCTTATCAGATTAGCTCTTAAAAGGTTATTGGCTAAACAACAAGTGAACAGTTCTTGTTCTTTATATTTAGTTAATTAAAGAGTCACTTCACACACTTCAGAGGAAGGATTTACTGCCACGGCCAATAGAACGTTACAAGCCTGTTTCACCTCTGACCATAACAAGAGTCACTTGCAGCGTTTGCACCTGCAACCACACCCACACCCAACAGTGGTGTCATGGTGTACACTTCTACATTAATGTGGCAAGGAGAGACGGTAAACCACTGGAGGTCAGCAAAAACAAGCTCTTTAAATAGTAAGAACCTATATTTTGGACACAATATATCTATTTTATCTCACTCATCCATCTCTCACTTGATAATGAGGACATCCAAGTATCTCAAACTGTGCCCTTTACATATCAAAGCTACAGTTCATTCAAAAAGCAACACAGAGTTTTGAGTGCATTCTGTCCTGATAGTGTCGCTTGTAATCACAAGAGAAGATACAGGACACACGATAGCAAAATATTTCATTATAAATGTTTTACTTTGTTTGTAGTGAACTGAGGAATTCTAGTAATTATTACAATCAAGATGAAGAGTTGACTTTTTATAGATCCAACATTTGATGCAAGGTTTGAAACATAACTCTTCATCTCAGACCTCAATGAAACACCTTTATAGTATTAAACAGATTCTGAACATTTTAAAGACTGTCATGTTTAGGGGCTGGGCTAAAAACCAAAATGTAAAATAAGTATAGCAACAAAAAAGAGAGGTGAACAGAATACTTGCTCTTCAGCAGCGTGATGTGAAAATTATGCAGAAAGGTGAAGCAGAGAGTAAAAAAACAGCAAGAACATCCCAAAATATCAGAGCAGAGGCAAAGTGAAGAGAGCAGAGCAGACAAGTTGAGGTGTAAGGCATTACAGGAGGAGGAAAGGAGAAGAGGGAGAAGAGTCATTTTAAACGTAGGAGTTGATAAGAAGACAGAAAGGGAAGTCACTTCAAATAAAAGGAGAGAAAGTTGAATATAAAAAGGAAAAAATATGAGAGGTCAGCAAAGAGGGAAGAGTATAAAGAAAACAAGGCCGAATGATCTAAACAGTGCTTTATCACACATTTGTTTCGAGTCCAAGTGAACTTGGCTTAAGCCTGAATAAAGGAAGTGCATCTCTGCCCCCACCCCCCCCTCAGTGACTCTTCCCATGGCACTGCCTGATACTGCCACATTCCTACAGTATGAGCTGCTCTCACTGGCCAGAGGAGTAACAACTGCAACAGCTTTCAGACAAACAGGCACAGGCAAGGCAGGTGGCACAGTTCAGGCTGAGGAGTCAGATAAAAGCAGCTGTATTTCTACATGAATGTTTAAATAACTCAAAAAGGAAAAGCAGTGATTAGTTTCTGACTGTTATTGGCTTAATAGGGTCAGTCAAACACTCCTCGTTCTCTCTCTATATTCAATGGAGTTTAGAATATGATACACTAGAGAAAATAGGAGCTTTTTTGTGTGTGTATTGAGTCACCTTATCAAACCACATCATTGTGAGTTTCAGTAGATGGACAAAGCATGTGCCACTTGACTTTAATTCAAAATACAAGATACGTACATGTGTTTGATTAGAGATCCGATGTATATGATCTAGATAAGGTGATCTTTCTCGATCTCACGATTCGCTCATTTGGATTCAATACCATTCCAGCTTCAAATCCAACTATTTTTATAATCCAACAAGTTAAATCAACTGATTGCAATACTGTCAACACAAAGGGGCTACAGAACAAGGTAACTTTTTGCTAAACAATTTTAGTTAAAACTTTTAAGTATCAGTGACTTTGATGCCTGTAACATAAGTAACATTGGTAGACTGCAAGCAAGATGCCTTTTACTTTTTAAGAAACTCTTCAATTTCCTAAACAAAATGAAAGCAAGAATAACACTTAAACTGGTATCGTTAGTAATTTGTTAAAAAATCAAGTTAACATTTATTAAATTTATTTTTTAGAAGTTAAATCCATCAAGAATCTTAAAATGTAAAAACTGGATTTTTTTCCCCCCAAGCTTCACTGCCTGAATGAACACTTCTGAAATGAATCAGGCCCCTTCACTGAAACGTAACCCCCCCCATCCTGAGTGTATGACATCACACGCTCCTCCCATGCAAAACACAGCTCTACAAGAGGAGCCGATGTTGTGTTTTTTTGGAAGAACTGAGGAAGGAGAAGCATTGGAGGATGGGAACCAGAGCCAGCCAGAGAGGAGGATGGAGACACGGCAGCCACGGGGGCCGCTTCAAGCCTGGTGGTGATGAGATGTGATGGGACCCGACCCTGCAGAAGCCCCAGCCTGTGTGTTAGCTGACTAATCCTCTAGCCGTCCAGTGCCAGGATCCAGACTCATCAGCTTTGGTGTTCTCTTGTCAGACTCATTTTTATAACGTCCCAGTGGTCAATTCTAACCACTAAAGCCCAACACAACGGCCCCTAATGCCAAGTGATTACGGAGTGCTGTTTTAGCACATTTGTCGCCTGAAAAGAAAGAAAGAGCCACAAGGCCATGCGGGCTGACTCCCTGCTCAAAGGACCAGCCTGATGAACTCAGCAGAAAGGCAGCGGCCCTGAAAGCCAGTCTAAGCCACCTCTGTCAGTGTGGGCACTGTGGGGCGGGGGCCGGGCTGGGCGCTGGGCAGGGATTTACAGTGCCCCATTCTGCACCATATACAGTTCATGTGAGCTCATACGTGAGGAGACACTGAATGTGCACATCCAGAGCTTTTCTGCATGCCAGGCAGAGAGTTGCTTTGGTTGGTTTTAAAGGTGGTAGGGAAAAGGGGTGAATGAGGAAAAGCAATGGGGGCAGGAAAATCGAAAAATGATTTGGTTAAGTGTCATAAACAATGTATTCGCTTGCTGTTAACGGTTACCCAGGGTGTTGAAAAGGAAGGGTATGTTGAGCAATATATGTACACAAATATAGGGGCTGCTACTTATGCTAATTGTTGTTATTGATTCATTTGGCAACATGTTCCTCGATGAATTGTTTCTCCAGGTTATTTTCTCCTTGGATGTTGTTTTGTCTGATCAACACATTATACTGTAGGACCCAAAGAAATTCAGTTGACTTCCAAAAAAGGCAGCAGATAATTAAAATAACAAACAGAGATTGTTTTATATTTCTTTTGTCATGAATTCCACACTCTAAAGCAGCTAAACTCAATATATGAAGAAGGAATTGATAAAAGAAAATAGGTGTAAAAAGAAGCTGCTACACAGACCGTTTGTGAAATTACAATATATTGGTGGCAAAATAAATGAAGGTCAACAGGATGTCTTTGGTTACGTGAGACAAAAACTAGGATAATTTGACATCAGATTCATAATATATGTGCATAATCAGGTTAAAAAGAAAAGAACATTTTAATTGTAAAGTGTGTATGTTGTGTTTGCCTTTGCTGCACCACCAACAAGGACAGAGCTTTGTGTGGAGATGTTATCTCCCTCTGTTTGCCTACAGCTCTTGTATCACCTGGGGCCCCTCAGCTGAACCAGTGCCACTGGCCTGACCATCTGACATGTACAGCAAACAGCATATGGAGGTACCACAGCAGGGAAGACACCACCAGGGACACACAGTAAAAAAACACTTTAAAGCTGCGCTATCCCTTACTACTAATGTTTACACATTTACACACTCAGAGCAAGGAGGTGAGGTCCTGCTGTCGGGTTATTGGTGTCACACACTACTGAGCCAGGCAAACAGGAGAAAAGAATGATAACGGGTATTGTAGCACAGTAAACAACACTAAGTGCACACAGTAGCTAGCACGTTCTCGTAGGAATGTAGAGATACATTCATGCTAAATATTGTTTTTAAATGTCCAATCACTTTTAATATGTCCATTTTCATGTTTTAACTAAAGGTAATGAATGAGACACTTCAAAGAGTATTTCTGTGCAGTCACCTTTGATATCCTTATGTTTTTTACATGGCAGAATCTTCACCTATATGAAAACAAGTACATAAAATAAGTTATTCCATTTTTAAACTTAGACGTTTTTAAACAGTATAGGCCTACATATTTAAAGGCAATATGAACATACAGCTTAAACCATTCAATTGTGATATTTACTATGAAATATTATCACCTAAATAAAACATGGCTGTCTTTCCTCTGTATGCAGCATACATAACTTTTATATCTGTAATTACAGAGTGTATCAGAGGGAACATGATGCAGAGCACAGCTGTAAGGCAGTGATGAGCTCTGTTGTCATGCTGTTAGTCAGTGTGTAATGTGCCAGAGCAGCAGTCCTGCGGGAAGGTCAGACTGCATGACACACTCTGCAGGACCACAGCATTTTATAGCAGAATGTATGAATCACAGCAGTTAACCCTGGACTCAGAGAGAGACATAATATAGCTGTTGTAGTAGTAGTATGTAACTTTTAATCATTAATCTACACCTACACTTTAATGTTTTGTCATTTAGCTCAATGGTAATCCACTTAAAATGAAATGCAGATAGTATTCAGGTGACTTAAAGTTTATATGTTACATGGTAAGCCTTGTTTCAAATCTAAACCAGGAATAGAAAGTGAATGGAAATAATCCCCTTTGTATTTATACATAGGCTACACAACATTGTGCATGGACAAGATTAAATGGATTTCACACTGAAATCCCTTCATTGGAAGTTCACACGGAATCACTGGAGGCATTATACAGAAGCTCTACGGACTGAACGTTTTTCTTGCATACAATTAAATAAAAAGTCCAAAATGAACCATGAGGTGGATTTATTTTTATTTCAATTGTGTCTAGACATTTCTACCGTGTTTACTTCTCTATTCCGCGAAAATAATTGTCATCACTTTTATTGGATTCATAAAGTTAATCAGCTCTTTACTTTCTCCATATCTAATTAACTGTTATCACCAACTCTTACAACAAAGATACAACGATTGTAATATTATCCAAATCAGTTGTCAAACTAAATACTACCTCAACAACAACACAGTCAATTAAACTACAGTGTGAACTGTAGGGATACAGAGAACTGGAAGTGGCTCTTTTGTAAAACTTGTGCAGAGAAGAGAATGATCAACAAGTAAGAAATATACTTTGGTCTACTTTCACAAACCATCTCCTTTCATCTTTTAACCGAAGGCCAAACATTAAGACCAGCATGAATTAAACATACTAACATCAAACACCAATAAATGAAGCCGACAACGTAAAACCACTCTGCTTCGCGATAACCTAAAACCTGAACAAGGCATTCGTTGAGCTCTGTTCGCATCATATTTGACCAAACTGTGTCTCTTGTTAACTCACCACACATGCGTGCATATGTCTGCACACGGCCCGTCTCCAGCTACAGCTGACCCAGAGGGATGCTTTAGCCCGTGTATGTGTCCCTGGTATGCAAGTGAGTGACTGTGGGGTGTTCCTCGGCAGCTCACACTGAGAGCAGAGCCAACCTGCTGTGACATCTGTGAGGGCCGTGAGATAATCTACATGACACCGCCACTGATAGGAGTGAAGATATTGATTTAAAAAGCGTCAGATCTAAAATTAGATCCCAATGTATTCTGATTGGGCGCAGGGCACGCACCTCTGTGGCGATATACTCCTATGGGCAGGGCTGAGAGTGGTGATCAAAGCTTTGATAGAAACCCCCGACAGCTCCAGTCCTGAGTAGAGTCAACCTAACAAGGCAGGCCTGACCCCCTGTCCCCTTCCTCCCTCCATGCTTTCTTACTGTGATAACAGAGACATTCCTGAGCTCCTTCCCTGCCTTGCTGCAGGCCTCTCCCTTAATTCCAGTGGAGTGTGTGGAATGTTGGACTGCAGAGCCGAGGAGGCGAATGGACGAGAGGAAATGAACAACCTTAATAACCTTATAGGTCTGTTGTTGGTCCTGGAGCTCGAAGCACCTGGATACCCAATGCAGGATGGACCATGCACATATGCATGCACACAGGCGCACACAGACACACACACACACTCATACACACAGACAAGCAGGGAGAACATCTGCCATACAATGTGCAAATCTGGAGCAAGCCCATCCATATGTAGCGTTGTAGTTGGATTAACTATGTAAGTGAATCAGAAGGCTGGATTACAGGACATGTTGGGATCTTCTAAACATGCAGATAAGACACCATGAGATACATGTACTGCTTTGGATCTCAGCAACAAAATGTCCAAGAACTGACAAGACAGAGAAAATAGTGTTTAGGAATTGATGGCTAAAAAAATAATCATACATTTATTACACCATGAACTTTTGAATATAACATTTATACTTAAATATGTTGTATGTTTTAATTAAAAATGAGTATAAATGATATAAATGACCATACCCATCATATTATAATATAATTGTTCTTTTAAAATTGATGAGCCCCATTAGGAACATATTTTTCTTAGACATATGATCTTCTTTATCATGTACTGTTACCACAACTGTAGATGTATAGGCTGAATTTGAAGCTCTAAACATCTGTGATCTATAGCCTTAGTGGATCAAACGGAAATCAGCAGAATTTCCAGAAAGTCAGAGTCTGGTCAATTCCCCTCCACAATGAGGTGTGTGTGAGAAACAGAGACAGAGAGAGACGGAGAACTCCAAAGGAGAGGGGGGAAATAAAGCTGCTACAGCCAGGTGAGCAGAGCACATGAGCGAATAAAGTGAAAAGATAAACCAGGTCAAGATCAAAGGGAAAAAGAAAGAGATTTGGCAAACGCTTCATCTATAAAAAAAAGGAAAGAGAGGGAACATTCTGTTCTGGGCTTTACAGTCAGAGTGATGGGCTGGAAAAAAAGATGAAGGGCAAAACATATCAGAAAGAGTGATATACGGCACTGCAGTGCTATTTGGAGCATAAATCTCCACCTCTCCTCGGCGCTTCTGGAAATCAATTCTCTCCATTGGTTGCTGTTTTATTTATGGGTCACCATTAGGGATGAACCATCAGCAGCTATGATGACTGAGAGTTGCTACAGAGAGAGGGGGGGGGTGTCACCAATACATCCAGCTGCATCCCTGGAGAATCACATGAGCAACGACATTTAAGGTTTCACACTTGGATTTAAACTGAACCAGGCGGCCTGTTAATCATCGACCTCGTACAATTCTTAGATCAGAATCTCAAGTCAAGAGCAGCTTCTGACGCTTGTAAATAAAGATTTAAGGAACTCTTAGTCAGCTTACACACAAAATGTTTGTTTCTCCACAAATAATTGTGCAAAATCACCATTTTAAATATTATATCTAACAAAGATTTACTTTTATTGTAAATATAGCATAGAAGCTTTAAAACAGTTCTGGTCCACAAAATAAATCTCAGTGCAACAAGAAAAAACAAATCATTTGTCAGCTAATCTACCAAGCGGGGTCAACCTAACTCTTGATGTGTGTGTGTGTGTGTGTGTGTGTGTGTGTGTGTGTGTGTGTGTGTGTGTGTGTGTGTGTGTGTGTGTGTGTGTGTGTGTGTGTGTGTGTGGGTGTGGGTGTGTGTGTGTGTGTGTCCTATTGCAGG
>NW_011333040.1:21204296-21212849 GCF_000735185.1 Notothenia coriiceps
ACACGAGACAAACCAGTCGGAACGGTTAGACAAGACTAACTCCCTAGTGGTGGACAATGTCGCCTCGTAGTCACTACTACACAAGTTACGCAAACAATCACGCAATGTGGTCTTTTACTGTGGTCATTACGTTTTAAACTCTACGACGCACCCCAGAACTCCACCGCACAACCGCCCTGCAACGCGCCGAGAACGAGCTCCCACCCCTGTCACACTCGACCCAATAAGGACGAACGGCGCCACCCCTAGACCGCCCTGCGCTCTGTAGCCCCCCCGGTCTAACCCCTACGTCGTGGGTTAGATGCCTCCAGGGGAACTGTGGCACGTACACGAAATGGTGTTGACAGGGATCGGGTTAGTTGTTATTTAATCCATCTAGGTAGTACTTTTTTTTCTCAAGACACTGTAGAGATTAGTTTTATGGAACCTATATCTTCGTAACAACACGCTGGAGAGGTCCAAGGACTCCGTCAAAAGGGACGCCGTAGTACCCTCAGAGAAGGTCGTTTAGAGTCCCCTTATGTACTAAATTACCAAGGTACACCTCCCTACTTTCTTGGTGAGAGTTGGACGATTTATCTAAATAAATACAAAAAGGGGGTAAAACTAATTAAATTGGCGTGGCTCTACAACGACGAACAGTGCCGTACCTGTAGTACAACTTCACTACACGAAGAACAAAGACCCGCTCGCGGAGAAGAGACGTTCCCTTTGTCACGGTAGATATCATTAGGACTCACCTTCGGACCTAAATAATGTACTGCCGGAAGTATGCATCAGGATGGAATTTCTTTATGATCGATAGAGGTAAAAAAAGGCTTTTTTAACGAAGGATATAACATTAGATGATGGACTAAGTCTAAAGGAGTATCCTTGAGAAAAGACTGACTCTCTTCCAAAGAGGGGTTGTAATCAGACTATTTCGACCCCGAATACGCTGTATTTAGGAGGGACTGCAACCTTACTTTCATGATCAGACGGACCGACGACGAGTCAGAATGAATTGTCAGGACGTTTCGAAGTTTCATTGCAGTTTGAAAAGCCACGAAAGTGGTACTTACTATTGGCGACGACGTTGCATTGCGAACGTCATTGGATCTGCCAAACGATACGTACACTATTGGACGGACAAAATTGAATGAAATTACGATAGTTAGGGGTAAATACCCACACAAAAAAGGTGTAAAACTGTTCGTCAGACAGAGCTGATGACAGTCTAGGTGTATATGGCACATAAACAGAAATAATGCTCCAAGACTACAAACACAAGAGCTCAACAATCGAAAAAGCTCGGTAAAATTCCCTTTACCAAGCTAAAAATGAAAAATGGTATGTTCGTATAAGAACGTAGATAATCGAAAATAACTTGAAACCGTACCATCAACTTCTCTTAATACTCTTTGTGTAGTACCGGTGCAAGATGTTTTTATACACAAAACCAAGACACTACTCTTTAAAGAAAACTAGTCAAATAAACACGTAGAAAATACTATTTAGATGATTCGGTGATTTAGAGGAGAAGTTAGGTCATAATCGACGATTGTAAATCGTATAAATTCAATCGTACACTTGATTACGTGGTAATCGGGGGGGGGGGGCAGGAGCTCCAACAAGCCGTTTAGGACAGAGAGTGAATACACATACTATACAGAGATGCTGTATGAGAAACCAATGTGAGTTTGGAAAATTGCACAATATAAATCTATAGTAGAACAACAATGGAAATATGATCAGTAGAAATGGCCATGACATGGGACCTTTAACTTAATTATTGTAAATTGAGGTTGGTTGATATTTACAAATAATAAATACAAATGAAAGGTAAATCATTGTGGGACAAATAAAAACAAGCTTATGTTAATTTTAAGTTTGTTTTTTTCCTATATGTAGAGAGAAACATGGCAGCTACCATCAATTCTTTTTCCAAAAGTGCATCTGATGCTCGAATATCTATATTAAACTGCATGGAAGACCAAAAATCTATGCGCTGATAGATGAATTGAGCAGACTTTGTCAGGGTATAAGTTCACAAAGCTTGGATTGCATGCTCCGCCAGTCTCGCCCTTCAGCTCCAGGTGGAGGTCTCCGGTGAGCGGCTGATGACTGATAATGCCTGACAATAACGTTTGAAAGCATCACGTCTCTTGAATATGACAGAGCCGAGCAAAGCGCTGGGTGTGGGCCGCAGCAATCCCCAAACCACTTTCAACTTCAACTTAAAAAACTACAAAATGCAATACATCACTGAAGCTTTAACTATTGATGTCCTCCTGTCACCGGTCCACTGTGTACCCCCGTCATCCATTGCACGCTCATACCTGTCTCCTCTGCTTCTCCTTACACCTGTACGCTTTACAAATGAGCTCCCAGGATGCCGCCTGTCTCTGCCTCTTCACACCGTGCTGAAGTGTTGGCTTCACATAAAACAGCTCCAGCGTCAGATCGATAGCTGATGCAGATCATGATCTCTGAAAATGAGAGGCGGCACAAATGAGAGCAAAACGAAGAGTGTGTTAGCTCCGGCAGGACCTGAAATAACCCGCAATTATTTTCTTTCCCAATCAGAATTGCAGATGAGAAATTTGCATTTCTATCTGAGTGATAAACATATGAATATTAACAGATACATACATTGCAGATATTGAAAGAATACAAGGGTCAAAGATAAGGTTATTAAAACATGATACATCAATCTGGATGTGTTTCAACGCCTCCATGGAGCCAATCAAAGTTTCAGCCAGACTAATCGAAGGTGTGAACATGTTACTCCCTCTGCAGTTTACACACTTTAATGTTTCTCACACAGACATGATGCCAAATCCCAAAATCCACTTTATATAAAAAATAATGGGAAGTTCAAGTTATGTGTTCTGGATCTGACTATTTTTCTCAAACTCCTAAGATTCTCTAGTTTTATTCTTAGCTTTTCTCAAAGAAAACATGTGCTATACTAACTCACCAGTACTCACATGGTAAATGTTTATTGCAGAGTATTTGTCAATGTGATCCTCCTGTCCAAACTGCGAATAAAGAGATGCCTTCCTGCAGCAACTACAATGAAAAGAAAGGGTCTGCATGTTGAAGTTCTCGATGTATTCTTTGTGAGTGTCATTAAACATCACCTGCTTCTGCATAATTCCTTCTTTAGACAGTTTTATACGGCCCGTCACACCACAAACTCTGCTATCATTTCGCTCATCATTTAACCGATAAACTTTTGTTTGAGGACGGAAAATTAATTGGAGATGCTTCATTAAGTAAGCTTTAAATTAGCTGACAATATACATTTCCCACCCTTTTAATATTTCGTAAAAATCTTGTGAAGACTTTTAGTTTCTGCATGTTAGCAGACGGACGTGGCGTCCCCCTGATATCCAGCTCAGTAGTTTGACCTTTGTCCCCGTGTCCTACACCACTTGGCACGACCTGCTCATTAACAGGTCCAAGGGTCCGCACCTGCCATCTGTCCCGAGGCCAAGCTCACAGGGGCCCCGCTGAGCCTCACTGCCCTCTCTTTGGCCCTCCATGTCACGGTTCCAACAGCAGAAGGTGACTCCAACTTTCTGTCTCCGTCAAACTCTGGTTTACTCTGCCTGCACAGAAAGAGGAGAAGTGTACGGTGGCCAACAGGTGCCAATGCAACCCAAAACATTTTCATTAGAAGAAACACGCTGAAGTTAAAAAATGTGCAAAAACACACACAAATGAAGAAACATCTTCAGTAGCTTGACATTACTGTACATGTGCTGCATTTAGAAAACATTCATCAACCTGATGAAACGTGTGCAGCGTTTACTAAAAGAGCCCAGAACGTCAACAAGCGCTACGATCCCAGCTTTTTCACTTTTTTAGTGTCTCCTGGTTATCATGTTTAGAACTTCTTACAGCTTTTAGTTGTTTCATCGTTTCGTGTTTGCAGCACTTTTAGTAAACGCAGCGAATGTGTTGTCAATTAGGTGAAGGTATTATTTAATTTGCATCCTTTCTGAAGCTGCAGCCAATTCCCCTAAGGTAAGGGAAGTATTTTCGGACATTGTGTTTGCACCTGTTGGCCACCGTATCAGAGAGACAGTGTTTGTTTACATTGTGCAAAAAAGAATCAGCAGTGCACTTTATACTGAGAGGTTGTAGTGGAAGAGGGGGATGCACACACTTTTCAGAGGGCATTGATGGCTGATAGAGATGTGAGCTCTGCATGACAACACTGCCTCCTCTCAGGATGAAGAGGGAGCCTGACGTCCATCTCCTGAAACAAAGACGTGCTCCGACTCATAAATAAACAGCAGAGCCTTCAAATGTATAAATGCATTTTTTAATTGAATCACTTTTAGCCTCCCCTTCTTGTAGGTTGATCATACAGGAACTATATTTGTGTAAAGAATGTCTTGAAGGGAGGATCCATTTGTTTTCAATCACTCTAATTTAAAAGAAGAACAATTTATCTTAATGGGAAGTAGTTTTGTTTTGCTTTGTTGGCAGTAGGTACAGCTCTATCATCAGCAATATAAACTCCATTACAGAGCTCCACATAAACCTTTTATGCATTGAATAAAGGTTTACACTCCCTCAACCGGACAGGTGAAATCACTCGGATATATTCTGAGCACACTGTGAGCCTGAGCCACCAGGGGCCAGCAACACGACATCCGATCAATATGACACAGCATTTCTGCAGAAACATTTCATTTCTTGTCCAATTCTCTTCATAACGTCATAACTTACTGTAGAGGAAGGTAGAGAAGCATCCGGCAGCAGGAAGTGATTGCAGAGAAAATAAAACCTGGCATTACTTGTGTGTTTGCACACCACTGTTTCCTGTGAAGAGTAGCTGCAGTCCGGACTTATAATATGTGATGTTTCTACAGCAACCAGCCCGATCTCATCAGTTAATTCCCCCACAGGCCGTCTGATTTGCCCAGAAAAACAAAAGACGTCAGGCAGCAGGTTGACTTCGGGGGGGGTGAGGGTCTGCTTTCCCAACTCCTCTCCTGCTCAGTGTTTAATCTGCTAAATGGCTGAAACCAGGGGAAACCAATCAGAGCGAGAGAACGGTAACCATGAGCAGGAGCCTGGTGCAACAGGCTGAAGGGAAAAAGTTACTTTAACTTGTGTAAACACATTTTCTGATCTGATTTAGCTTTTTAATAATTACTCATATAATGTATTCTTATAATTCAATATTAATACAGACAATTAATGCAGACAAGGTACCAGAAAACTCAATTAATAAGCAGGAGGGCAGAAAGCTTTAGAAAAAAGAAATGCACTCCTGTGAGTCATCCATTTTAATTTTGTTAATCAGTGTTGTCAAAAGTTATTCAATGAAGCTCAACTAACTATTTTATTGTATGTTATAATAGTTATTTTATTGAGTTGTTGGTAAATATTATACAAATTAAGATAATTATTTATTTATTTTGTATTACTTTTATAAAAAAAAAATATTGAACCAATTATCTTTTATTAAAGGTGGGGTAGGTACGTTTGAGAAACCGGCTCGAGATACACTTTTAGTTATATTCCATGGAATGCTCTTAACATCCCGATAGCAATGAATATCTTAAGTTCTTAAGTATCTTAGAACTGTAAAAAGTACGACCAATCATTTGAGCCGGCCCGGCTAAAACAACTGGATGGCCTACCTGCCTGCCTTCCATCTGTGCACAAACTCATCTCGTGCCCTCATTGGTCATGTGCGCGTTCGTGTGTGTTGGAGGAGGGGCTCTGTAAGGAAGTGGCAGATTTTTTCCGGCTGTGTATTTTCAAATTCTAGCGCACTCGAGCTGATTGCTCCAAAATTACCTACCCCACCTTTAAGTTGATAATAGTTATTTGTATTGAGTTGAGCCAACTTTAGGTTCATAATACTTATTTAATTTAGTTATTTAAAAAAAAAATGTAATAAATAAAATTGCTAATGTGAAACTAATAAAACTATTCCTTATTTTTTCCCACTTTTTATTTAATATTTTTTCTGATATTTTCGACATACTATTCTATGTTCTTTTTTAAATGTACAGACTGTTCTAAGTCATTCTTTTTTTACATTATTTGACTACAATGTCGTTTTTTGCACACTTTCGACATTTATGTTCACTCATATTTGGATATAAAACATATAGAAATAAATAATAATACCAATAACAATATATTTACATACAAATGGATTTACATTTTACAACATAAATTAATTTACCAGCCAAATCTAAATCTTAGTTTTTTTACATAAATGTAAAGAAAACAAAAAAAACAACAACCTTGAAAGTGGTTTTTCCCCCAACGTATAAGAATAAAAAAAATTATAAAATCATCACCACATATCAACACCACTCCCATGATATTTGGATGTATTTAAATAAAAAATATAAAAATAATTGTATATATAATATATATATACACACACACATTATTTCAAGGGGAGGATTTTTTAACAAGGTTAAGTCCATGGATTAAACTAATTGGACTAAACTTGTTATTGCCTAGTTATTTTTATTATAATAATGTAATAGGAAACTGAAAAACCTGCATGTCTTATAACAAACATTTTAAAGAAGGAGTAAGTGCTATTAAAGCTTAGCTCCTGCAGTAATAAAATAAACGTAAAAACATTATAAAACTGAGAAAAGTGGCCGCTAGGTAGAAATTGTCCTATAATCATAATCCAAAAGCAGGGAAATATTTGTTCTTATTGATTCACCTGCTGTTTATTTTTTATGCGCTTTCCAATTTTCTGCGATACATTTGTCTTTCTATAATCACCTCTATGTATCCAGCTCGATCTTTTTACTTGCGCCTGTAAACATTTTCTGCTACTCGTCAGAAGAGATGCGGACACATTGATTTTACTTAGAATAAAAAGCGAGGCTAAGTGATCAACAGAAGTTATTACTGAAAGCTTGAATTACAAGGACCAAATTTAAGAAGTGAGTTTTTAATATTGGAGGTTAAAATGGGGAAATGTTCTACAGGTAATAAAATGTTGATCAAGTATTAGAGACAGCTCCCACAACACAATGTTAAACCTTTCACTGAGAGGATAAAGACATTTGATGAATTGGTTTTGCTCTTTAGTCGGAAAAAAAGAAAGAAAGAAACTGCCGCCTCTTCTATTCAGAAATAAATAAATTACAATTGGTGATAGTGATGGGTAAAATAAACTTTAACGCTGTTTTCTTTGGCTTTGATCTAAATGATTTTGCATAAACTGCACCTATCAAGGCTGCAGAGAGTTGACTTGAGGCTGGAGCAGAAGAAGATAGACGGAAAGTGAACCCTAAAGGGAACAGCAGATGAAGACAAACAGGAGCTTCATCCAGATGTCCCTCCTGAGCCTCATCCCAATACCCCTCCTCGACTCCTCCTTTCCCTCACTCACGTCCCTTCCTTGCATCTTAGCTCCGCCTCCGTAAGATGCGAGCGAGAGACACGAGGAGGTGACGCGAGGACAGAGGAGTCCTCAGGTATTAATTGGGATGTCCTCGTTCACTCAAACGTCACTCTTAAACGACGTCTGTTAATGATGACATGTGCACAGCTGTATCCCCTCTCATCGGGCTTAACTGAATAACACTTAAGAACCGGCCCATTTCTGGTTAAATATTTATTTAAATTAATGAATCTTTCTCTTGTTAGTCAAGGAATTCAATGTATGATGCTTGGTCCTGCTTTTGTGTTCCGTTTTGGTGTAAAATGTAGCCTACGTTTAAATAAAACTATAATTATAGTAGTGTGAAAGCCTTTTAGAAATGAATTGCACAAATAATCCCACGGATCCTGTGACATTTATACATTATGTGACGCTTTTCCACTCATCTTCCAGTTGTCAGTTTCCTCTGTTGAAATCGACCAGCTGTGAAGGTGGGGGCGGGGCTTTTAATACGCGAGTAGTGAAAACACTTCCGCTAGTCTGCTCGCATGTTATCCCTCCCTTTCGTCTCCTCCCGCACCCTTCCTCCCTCACTCTCCTCGACTCCTCCGTGTGCAGCTATTGGGACGTCCTTCAAAATGGCGTGTCGTGATCGATTTCCGGGTCAAGTCCCGGAGGAGGGGAAGAGAGAGGAGTCGAGGAGGGTATTTGGGATGAGGCTTCTGGACTCCTCTCTCCTCCCATGACTTGACCCGGAAATCGATCGAGACACACCGGCCGTTTCTCAATCGGTGAGGAAACTGGCTTTCCAAACCAAATATTTCAAGGATACTACGTCAAATCGAGTGGCAGCCGAAGGGACTGTTTCCAATCTCCACCGAGGCCGCGTCCTTGGGTTTGGGGTAATTTCGAGGCTGCACATGGGTAGACTTCGCGTTCTTCAAATCCCACATTGCCTTGCGCACGGACCAATTCCCCAAATCTGTGGCGGAAAATGTAAGCGGGGCCTCTCATATGACGCACCAACCGCACACTTGCTAGCTGTTCACTCTTCGTTTTCCGAATGCCAGGAAGGATTTCTTGCCTTGCTTCTTGAAGGAAGTGACTCGGAAGACATGTATGGGCTCAGAACAGTCTCATAATACCACACCATGCACACAGAAGGATTCACACTTGTAATTTCATGA
>NW_011333040.1:21212894-21220154 GCF_000735185.1 Notothenia coriiceps
CTTATCTGCTACCTTCAGTCGGCATGGATCCACAACAACACAAACAAGGAGGAGAGCACCTGGACCTCCCATGCCTGTAGAGTCAGGCCCGATCCTACCACTCACAACTGCCATCGTATCAATATTGTGTAAGGTCCTCATGGGAGAACTCAAAAGTTCCTCATACAAAGCGGCGTGATGACTTAAGAACAGTAGCGCCATCCAGGAGTGGATGTTCTATGAGCGCATCAAAAAGCCCTCCTGATCATAACATTACCGTACCTTGATATCTCTCTTGAATCTAGAATACAAAAACTAGCCACAGTATATAAAACATTTCGACGAGATGTCTATCAGAACATTCCCTACAGAAGAAAGCTACGCGTGTCGTTGATTGTGCGCTAAGCTACCCTGCTGCTCTGCCAATCGGCGTAAAGCTTCTATTTATAAATAACACATACAACATTAACCATATCAGTACACTACATTTCATGGAGTTACCAACTTGTGATGATGCAGCACTAAAGCTGACTCCTCCAGCCAATGTAACAGAATATGCGATAGTATAAATTGTCAAACCGAAAGAATATGAATTCTAACCTAATATATACATCAATCAATCAAGTTTATTTAAATAGTCCACCTAAGGAATCACCAAAAGCGTACACTTGTGTCGTCAGGTGGCACTTATATCACCACACTATTTGTGATCAGTCAGAAGTAACACAGAGAGGACAAGAGCTGCGAACACCCGTTGACCTCTAGTACCTAAGCACAGAAAGTTGTTACGCACATCGCGTAGAGGATCATGTGACACAAAAACCTTGCCACGTAAACACCGGGCGATCGCGTCACAACAGGGAGAGAGAGAAAGAACTCTCAGGGAGAGGAGAGGAATAGGGTGAGAGGGAGAATCCTCCTCTCTCACCCGGCATCACGACAGACCGTGGCACAGCCCAGATAACCGTATGGTAGTCAGTAGATAATAATGAAAAGATAAGACTAACATTCTGAGACAACATCACAAGATCTCAATAATTTGTAAACAAGCAAAGTGTGGTTTAGTTATGTTATGAACAGGGAAGAGAATCCTCACAAGGATATCTGTTATCTCATTTGTCACAGCGACATTGTAAATGACGTCTCACAGGTACACGCCACATGAGACACGACCCCAAGACGCAGACGCGCGATCCAAGTGCCGAATCAGCCGATACCTGCTATGTAAGATCATCCACATATCTAAGCTGCTCCAAATCCCCTCACAGCTGGTCATATATAAGAAACACTAATAGAACAAAGAAATGGGGAACTCCTGCCAGTAAACAGTCAACACACACCATAAGGATGGACTACACCTTACAAGGTATTGTTGTATTGGAAATCATTCCAGAGTCGAAGGAAGAACGTGAGATATTCCCCTTACACAGGATCCAGAATCTAAGGCCGTACAAAGTTTCAATCACATACACTCAAGCGCGCGATATCGCTAAAAATTCATCCACCTACACACATTTTCACAGTGCTGTATCAACCATTATAAGGAAGTCATATCAGACGCTCAACTCTAAATACACCGTACGTTCGGTGCGCGCGAACCGAGCCTTCGAGCGAGCTGCCTTTTTTTATTCATATACTGGAAGTCTGATTCCCTACAAAAGTGCGAAAGCTGATAAAAGACAATCCAACGAGACAGTACGAGAGACGACCTACCACCTGCTACTTCTTCATCTCCCCTCCGACACGTGAACTACACCAGCACACTACCCTGTACCTGCTCATGGCATCACGTCTATATGTCGCGCCTTATAGTTAGTCCTCCGCAGCAATAGGTGTATTATGGTACGTGACTTAGTCCCACTAGGGAAAGAGCCGTGTCGTCCTGCGCGCCATTCAAGGTGGGCGCTCATGAGGACAGTGCCCAGAGCGAAAAGATACAGAATTTAAAAGACCCCTACACAAACCGCCGGTGTTCGATATAACGGGGGACGACACAGTGATATACGGCGCAGGAGACCTCAAGATCCCAGCACATCGAGCCGAGTGAATGGACCCTTTCCGAACACTGGCGGCCTAGAGTGTACCACCGGAGCGGGCGACGATATTCACGAAATAAACGATAGCCGAGCGGTAACTGTACAAAATAACGTTGTAAACTCACACAACCCACACTGAAATAAGGAGTACAATAAGCCACCTGAAGTAACAAATCAGGGACTAGTTCCGCATCGCCGAGCGCTAGCAGCAAGAACAAAGACCCATCGCCTCTGAGACAATATCTAACGACTCGTAGAGGAAAGTAGGGCCACTGCCTTAGGAAATTGATTTTATAGGACGCACCGAAATAATTCACCGTGTAACCATGCGAACGATATAATGTATGCTATTGCGAGGATCGCGACACAAATGGTAAAAAACGATCCACATATAATACTATCGGATGGACTACGAGCCATGGAGAGAGCACAACCACTGAACCGGTTATACAATAGGTATCACCAAGACAAGCAGAGCCCACAGTGGCACGCCAACGCAAACTCTGGTATTGCAAGGACATCCCCGAGAGCGTCAGGGAGACACTACCAGCCTAAAAGCTTTTCCCTGCATGGCCAACTAAGTGCCTAGTCTTGCAAATACAGGGATAGTCATGGTCCGAAGTACCAAATGGCAGCACCGTAAAGACGAGCAAAGACAAGAATAGAGACAGGCCCTTTGTCTGAGCTATAGAAGTCATTTTTGTGACCGTTAACCAGAGCTGCCTCTGGCTATGATGTGCAAACCGAGACTGAAAATCTTCAAATAAATCATAGTTTTTTAAGTAATCACACAGCTGTTTTGCGACTGCTTTCTCAAGAATTTTTGAGAGGAACGGAAGATTAGAAATAGGTCTATAGTTGGCTAAAACCTCTGGATCGAGGTTGTGCTTTTTAAGAAGCGGTTTTATCACTGCTACTTTGAATGATTGTGGAACATAGCCTGATAATAAAGACATATTCATAGTATTTAATAAAGAAGTGCTAATTAATGGAAAAACTTCTTTTAACAGCTTAGTTGGAATCGGGTCTAAGATACACGTTGATGGTTTAGAAGAGCGAATCATTGAATTTAATTGTTCAAGGTTTATGGCTGAAAAGCATTCTAGTTTACTATCTAGTGTAATATTAGAACTTACGTTTCCGGGAGCTGTTGATAACACTATACTGGTCAAAGGCAAGAGGTCATTGATTTTGTTTCTAAGAGTAACAATTTTATCGTTAAAAAAGCCCATAAAATCATTACTACTGAGTGCTATGGGAATAGAAGGCTCAGATAAGTAATAAGGGTATTTTTACCTTGAGTTCTGTGCAAAGTGCATTAGCATTTTTTCGCTCAGGGCTAATTTAGACGCTTCTTGTGAGACTTGTGCTTTGTTTCGGTAAACATGATTCACATCCTCAGTTAGCTGAGTTTCTAACCGTTAAGTGAGTATGACACATTCATAGGTTTTTAAATATTAAGAAGCCCTGAGACACAGTTTCGTGAAAAAACTACCCGCCAGACCCGGGTTAGGGTCCTCTCGGGCTTAACAGGTTAAAGTATATAATAATAATAATAATAATAGATTTAATTTGTTAGCGCTTTTACAGGTGCTCAAAGACGCTTTACAGATAATAGTGAAGAGAAAAGAAAAGAGAAGAAAGGAACAACAAATACATATATAGTTAAAGTTAAAGATATATGAAACTATCAATGTGCATTTTGCTACAATGAATAGTGTCTCTTTGTTTCTCTGTCTGATGCTGTTTTGCCTTATCTTTGCAAGTTTAACCAAATGAGTGTGTTGCAGTGATGATATATTTTTGTAGGCCGACCCGGAAGCTAGCATCGCAAGGGCTCCCTTGACAAAAAGCGATGGGATTTCTTCATTGGTTTTTCGGTATATTGCAGAAAATAAGCTTTGTGGCCTCCATACGTATACAGTAGACCACTCAGTGATTTTTTTAAGGCTAAATGCAATTGGCAGAGATAAAAAGCGTAATGCTATAAATGAACTACATAACTGAAGCACGGCTGCACGTTACCACTGCTAAGCTAAAGGATGACTCATGTTGGTGTGAAAACGTTTAATAGTTTATTTAGCCACTTATTAGCAATCTCAATTTTTACGACATAAAGAAGTGGAGTATTTACTGATGTAATTTATGTCGCAGAACAAAACATGAATATGTCGTAAACTTGTTTTAACCAGAGACTTTATTTCAGGCTTTATCACCACAAACACATTTTACAAAACGTTGACATGACGTTGACCGGAATTGGTAAAATGCTAAGTAATTTCCAGGTTTAAGCACCACTTTATTCAGCTGAGGAAATTATGTGTATGTGTATTTCGCAAAAGTTTCAGTGGTGAGCATATAGAAACACAATAGAGAAGTGCATAATGCTGCAAGAGGTAAATGCCTTACAATCTACCTTTTAATTACATTTTAAGTGAAGACTAAAGTGTTGGCAGTATATCAACATTGTTTCAATATTTCTTAGAACAAAAGGTCCATTGGAACAGATGCTTCGAGGCACCATATGCTCCTCTCCTGTTCGATATAAGTTAACAAATCACAGTGCTGAAATGCCTGCGTATTCTTATACTCGTGCTCATACATTTGGTGTCTCCTAATTTGCCTTTGCTTCTCCTCAATGATTTGACAAATGATGCAAATTAACTGTAACAAATTCTCCACCTGTTCAAGTAAAACTATGCTTATATGGAAAAATTTTGATCGGGCATAATTAACTAAAACAAACAAACACAATTAAATATGCAGAGGTAGCTTGTGAAAAATGTGAGCAGGATTTGAGTTTTATTTCTAGGTGCCCTTGAGCAAGACACTGAATCCCACCAGACCTCTGGTTCAGGTTTGGTTGACCTGGGCCTACGGCGTCCCTCCCTAGAGTCCACATGGCTAAACTTCAAATCTACAAATCCCACTTATACACATATCAACTTTGCCTACAACAGCAAATGTTTCTGCTTACCTGCAAAATGTGGAAACACAATAGGCATTTCACGTTCTGTAGTACAAAGCAGCTGAAAAAAGGCTGCGGGGTGGAAAAGTGTCAACAGAAACAATGAACAGTGAATATCACTTTAATTCATTATAGTACCTCAGCTCACTTGTTATTTACTTTGTGCCCAAAACAACATAAAATGTAATTCTGGAATTTGATTGTGCACGTTTTCCCATGTTATACTCTTTGCATCTTTATCAAAGTCTCTTTCTATTTTTCATAGCAATGGATGATGTACATGCAAGCTTGAACCTCTTTCAAGCACCTGCAACCTTGTGGCACTTATTATTTAAGCCTTTTTCTGATTCTGCCATGGCTTGCAGTGCGCCTAATTTGTACTTCACTTTGGACAAAAGCACCTGACAAATTAGGAAATGTAAAATGTAATAGGGTCACAGAAACACTTTGTCATCTGCCCTGTTGCTCTTGTTTTTATTACTTGAAGTTGTTCAGTCCATTGTCACATGAGAACTCCTTACATTTGTCTTCATCCATCTGGAAGTGCTGCAGCCTAAAACTGCCTCACTTAATACTAGAATACAATTAAGCTTTGACTGTTATGATGTATTTGTTTGCCTGTGTAGTACATGTATTCTAGGCCTCTCTAGAGCAGGGGCGGATCTAGAAAAATATTCATGGGGTGGCAAGAGGGTGGCAGGAGAATTTGAGGGGTGGCATCCCCTGGCAGAAGTATATGCTGATTTAATCGCAGTCATATCAATCAATGTTAACTTTGAAAGCCAAAATATTGATATTTTAACTTAAATTTTTAACTTAATAACATTAGGTGACATTATTGTGGCACATCAGTAAATCCATACATATAAATATATAAGGTGGCAGACATAATGTAATGAATTTTAACTGAATGAGTTGGTTTCACTCTTAGACCAGCAGGGGAACAAAATCTATGCAGACTGCTGCAATAAGTACATTAATTAACTGTCTCATCGATGTGTGTCTGTATGAATATGATAATATTAACAATCATATCATTCCTATCAGCTGTCAATCACTGTTATGATTCACATATTCAGTGTTATTATTAAATAAACTATATTTTTTGGAGGAGTTAATGATGAATGTTCCTCAAGATGCTTGCTCACCCTCCTTCAAATTTGAAAGACAAGTAATTATCAACCCTGTCGGTGTTGTAACGACAACAAGCACTTCTTACCACTGTAAAGGACTCCATGACACAGATCAGTTTCGAGGTCCCCCACGTCCGAGTGGTCAGGACTATACGGGTGGTAGTAGTCTCTCCACTGTCGGTTGTACTTGTTGAACTTTTCAGACAGTGCAGGTGGTCTAAATTCCCTTCTCCTTGTTCGACTGACCGAGCAGACGCTCGGGTCCGCCTCGAAGAGCGGCGGACGCGCCGCGACTCTTCGCGTAGGGACTAGAGGAACATGACTACCGATCGTTAGGCTGGAGTTAGTGGGTCATGGACGGTAATACCGATAGATTGGGAGGTAACCTCGGAGCACATACCGGTGGCAGGCCTCACACATGCCGTTTGTACTGGTTGTGCCTCCAGAAACTCCGCCTGTCTTCCCCGTGACGACTCCATGTAATTAGTGCACGTCCTAGTGTTCTGACGGTTCTGTACCCTCGCACATACATTAATGTAATGTTTAGACTGAACTCGGGAGGTGACATACTCCAATCGGATGGTATCTAAATGGGTTGTTTATGAGACGCGGCGGTGACAAACGCCAGATTGTTCTGTCTCTCTCGGGACAGTTCAAACCGACATGAGTCTGAACTTATTTTGCGTGCGTACGGAAATTTAGCAAAGACCTCCGCAAAACGACTAGTTCTACCATAGCGGTATAAGTCGACAAATCGTACGGTGAACTACGAGGACGAGTGCCTACTGGAGCACTCGTATTGTTTTACAATCTACTTACTGAATGCACACATATTATGAAAAAGAAGAAACTCCCCAGACGGGGGTTTTTGACAAAGTTCAGGACTCTTTCAGTTTATTCTGCCACACATTTTGAAGTGACGGGTCGGTTTTTTTTCATTGGTGAAAACTAAATGATCCGGCATCCAATCCCATGGAAACGGTGACCTATTATTGACGTATGCATACCATATACAAAATCGACTTATGTGCAAAAATGGGATTAACTTACGTCAATCAGAAGAAATTACAAACAAGAAAGACTACATTTCAGTTCCAACATTGACAAACTGTATTTCAACACCCCGCGACTTGACAAGAAGACT
>NW_011333040.1:21220199-21236708 GCF_000735185.1 Notothenia coriiceps
TCTTTGCTGATGTCTTTCGAGTCTTCTGGCCAATCAGAATCACATGTTTGCCGGAAGTCCCACGGAGAATAACTTTGCGGTAAAAATATTCTTTTTATCACATCCATATGTGTCAAACTTCAGATCAAATGAACACATAAGAATATATACCCCCGGGTTTGATGATTGACAGGTCACAGAACAATGGGGGCTTATCTACCCTTACCCACACACATTTAAGTAATCAAACACAAGACTCTCTCGTCTTGCTCTTCTCATCTGTGTGGAGCAGGTTCAGCTTCAGACAAAGTGAAATAACAAATATTATGAATATGTCGGGTAGTAATATATTTATTTATTTTCTTCTCAGAGTGTACCAGAATATGTAGTTTATATGTTAGTATTTCTAAAAATCTCCTGGGGGAGAATCCCCCCAGACCCCCCTTCTGGGGTTGGGCTTTCAGCACGTGTGCCTTTTTAAATAGTTCATCTTTGATTCCATCATCTCATTAAACCTTATTTAAAAGCATTCTTTTGTTCTGTGAAGGGATATAAGGGATATGCACTGTACTTCACTTTCATTAATATTGTATGCTGAAAAGCGTATATATATTACAGCACGAGTTTTTGTTGAATAGATTTGAGTGGTTCAAAATTTCGTGTCGCAATCTATTGACTAAGGAAAAAGTGGGTCCCGAGGCCTGACCAGTTGAGAACCACTGGTGTAGAGCACACCGCCACTGGACTCTGGAGTAGTGGAAACGTGTTCTGTGGAGTGACCAATCACTATCTGTCTGATGGACGAGTCTGGGTTTGGCGAATGCCAAGAGAACGTTACCTGCCTGACGGTATTGTGCCAACTGTAAAGTTTGGTGGAGGAGGGATAATGCTATGGGGTTGTTTTTCTGGGGTTGGCCTAGGCCCCTTAGTTCCAATGAAGGGGATTCTTAATGCTTCATCTTACCAAGTCATTTTGGACAATTCTATGCTTCCAACTTTGTGCAAACATTTTGGCGAAGACCCTTTTCTGTTCCAGAATGACTGTGCCCCAGTGCACTAAGCAAGGTCCATAAAGGCATGGTTGGATGAGTTTGGTGTGGAAGAACTTGACTGGCCCGCACAGAGCCCTGACCTCAACCCCATCGAACACCTTTGGGATGATCTAGAACGGAGATTACGAGCCAGGCCCTCTCGTCCAACATCAGTGTCTGACCTCACAAATGCTCTTCTGGATGAATGGGCAAACATTACCACAGAAACACTCTAAAATCTTCTTGAAAGCTTTCCCAGAAGAGTGGAAGCTGTTCTAGCTGCAAAGGGGGGACCAACTGCATATTAATGCCTATGAATTTGGAATGGGATGTCATAAAAGCTCCTGTAGGTGGTCCAATACTTTTGTCTATTATGTTGGTTTGTAGGCACTCGAGACACTCAAATGTATGTGCAAAAGCAATGTTAAAATCCTTCTGACTGGTGGTTATCTTTTGTTTTAGGTAATGGTGTAGTTATAGATATTGGTAATCAATTAATGAATGCATAATAAGTTGTTCATGAAATGGAATTTGCTTCAGTCCCTTCTCAAAATCTATGGTAAGATTTGTATTGGTCTGTTTGTTTGATCAGAACAACTGGCAATTCAAAGGTTGTTCTCACTAATGGCCTTTAAAGGGATTCTAAAGTGATTTCCCAGTCTAAGAACATTTCAGTCAAAAAGTTGATAATGACATATTCAACGTCAGCCTAATATATGAAATCATTTATTTCTTACATTGTTTAATAAAACAGCAAATATTTTTGCAAACTGGATATAAACTTGATACAATTTAACATGCCAGTTATTTTTGACACTGTGAATATTAGGAGTTCTACAATAGTGGTCATGAAATAGCATTTATGGACAGAACAGGTATTACATGAAGTATTAAGGTGAAGATGTCACGGATATCAGCTCAATTTTCTTAAACAGTTCATTCTATTTGAAAAAGACAAAGAGAGAGAGAAACGTGTCTAAAAGCTCTGCTTCAACACCAGAACAGGATGTGAAACAAACAGGAGTGACAACATGTCTGCACTGTATTTCTGACAACAAAACGGCAGTTCTAGAGGATTAGTTTAGTCATTGATGAAATGTTAACTCATGCCAGTTAGATGCATCTTTGTGCACATATGAGGACATGCATGAGCATATAACATTCATGAAAAAAACATTTTCCTCTCAAATATACTATAGCTTCAACATGAAGGTAACTGTGAACATGATCAGCGTGTTAAAGTCAATATTAAATTGCTTTAGTCTTTGTAGTCCATCATAAATATTTATAAAAGGACGATCCAAAGATTTCTTGCGAGAAACTCAGTTTTTGGTGACAGCAATGCAACATATGATTGGTCATCAACACCAGGAGATTAGGGCGAGATGAGATGATGTCTTTTGACGCTTGACAAGCAGAGAATTCCTGTTCTTTTTCCCCTGTAAACACAACACTCTCTGCAGGCCGAATGGTGTTCATTCCTCATCTGAAAGTGCCGTGTTTTGTCCTCACATGCTCCACCTTCACACTCAAAGGGAACAAGTACAGAGGCCCTCATTCTATTTCAGTCCCTGATTCCTTCAGTGATGGTGACTGAGAGTGACTCTCTCAGGGAGCTCAGCTGGGCAGCAGCCACGGCTCCAGGAAGTCCCAATGCTTCCACAGGACGAACAGCAGCAAGGTCAGGAGGACGGTGGCGCCCACCCGGGCCCGGGTCTTCATCAGTGGGGTGATGAAGTTGGCCAAGGTGGAGACAAACACCAGCAGCACGGCCATGAGCGCAAGGATGACGTTGATGAGTTTGCCCAGCAGAGCTCGAGCGTTGGCGTTCTCCACTCCCTCAAGCTGGACCACCTGCTGCTGCTGTTGCTGCAGCTCCAGCTTGGTGATGCGGGTCAGGCACGACTCCACGGCCTCCTGTAGATACACACAAAGTTACACAGTGGGATTTATTTTGTGGTTAAGGTAATGAAAACTTATTTTTCCAGCAGATTTTTACTTTGAGTGACAAGATCCTTAATAAATGCAAAATGTTCTGGTTGTCAGGGTTGTCAAACTCAAATACACAGTGGGCCAACATTTAAAAATGGGTACTAGTCGAGGGCCAGACTGGTTCAATGTTTATTGCAGAACTTATTGAAATGAACGTATTGCACATATTAAACCTGGAACTAACAAAGCTTAAATGATTGCTTATAAAAACAACATTAAACATTAAATAATCAGATTTTTTTTTTCCGGAGTCATTTATTATGATTACATTTTCCCACAGGCCAACAACAGCTTCAAAAAAACTATTTCCCTCAAAGAAAAAAACAAACATGCCCTGTTGTCGCAAGAAAACAAGTGCAGAAGGAAACATCCATGTAAACTCAGTGTGCTGCTCTGTGATGTAATTCAAGCCAGACACTTGGCATCTCTTCTTGGGTGCAAGGTCATCAATGTTTGGGGTCAGGCTCTGAGCTGAGGAGACCCTCAGGATGGAGTGAAGGTGTGCGTGCAATATACCGGCGAGCCAGATCTAATAGTAATTAGAAATTATCCTGCGGGCCGAAATTAAATCAATCAAGGGCCTGATTTGGCCCCCGGGCCTTGAGTTTGACACATGTGGTCTAGATGGTAACTCTTGATTTAGAAAACTTGGTGAGAACTCTAAAGAGACTCGGTGCACAGCATCCTTTATCTTAACCCAAACTATTCAAGGTCAACAGAGTGTTGCGTGGATAGTTTTTTAGGCCAACCTGGAAGTCGGCATCTTCCTGGATCACTTGACAAAGGGCCAATGGGATATTTTACAATGGATTTTTGATCATTGCAGCATAAAAGTTCATGATGCTTAAAGTTTTGTTAGGCAGGGGTTCAGATGGATACAACAATGTTGCTGTTTTTCACCTGAATATCTCTCGCTCTCTCATAAGACTGGTAGGCAACTTTTTCCTCCATGCTGGCGAGCTCCTGTTTAAGGTTAGTCATCTCATTCTGGTGCAGCTCTGTTAAGTCATTCAGCTGTTCTTCAAGTCGCTCATACCTAAATATGCAGAAAAAACATGTTCAGAATAATGCAAATAACATAAACTAACTGTTGAACTAGATTATCACAATAAACAGTGTAGTTAATTTAAGTCGAACCTACACATTATTGACTCCTTTTTAAGTAAAGTGGGCTAAAAAATAATAGTGCCCAGCTGTGAAATGAAATCTTTAAAAAGTGAAATACTTTGTACTCAATAATAAAGCTTGACTAGACATTATGTTGTGACCTGTACCTGTATCTCTCTTCCTGCAGGCACTGTGTCATGTAGGAGTAGTCGCTCTGCAGCTGGCCCTTCATGTCCTCGATGGCGTCCTCCATGTGCGCCTGGCTGGCTTTGATCTCCTGCAGGCCCTCAAGTAGAGTGTCCCAGGAGCTGTGCATGTGATGGTGATGGTGATGGTGCCCGTCCAGTCTGGGGCTCCCCATGGTTGGTCCTAACAGTCCCCCCCCTCCTCCGCCTGCACCACCAGAATTGCTGCCCGCTCCGGAGCAGGACGTGGCGCTGGAGCACTCGTCGTCGCTGCCGTACTTTGGGCTGGAGACCAGGGTGGCACTTCCACTCAGTGCACGATGTGTCAGGGGGTCGTCAGAGTGGCCCCCGACTCCGTCCTCGAGCGAGTCCTTTAGATGAGCAATGTTATCCGCGCTCCCAAACTTGTTCCTGATTAGACTGGCAAACTCTCTGGGCTTGGAGACCACGGCTGTGTGAGTGAGGGCAGATACTCCACCTTTGACCCCATCAACTACTCCACCTCCAAAACCACTTATTCCAGCACGAACATTGGCCCCGACGTCCTTTAATCCCTGCTGCATGTCCCGCAGGACATCCTTAGGCTGCCGGGCCGGTCCATTCTGTGGAGAGGGCAGAGAAATGAGGAAGCAGAGAAGTGGAGGAAGGTAGGAAAGATTAGGTTAAGGGAGAGAACTGTAGGAAGATAGATGAGGAAAGCAGGGCCCTGCAGAGAATTAGGTGAGACACAGGATGGTGCGTTGGTTTAGGATGAGAATAATCAGTCTATATTTGGACACAACTGTCCTAAGAGATAGTTCAACACATGCTTGAGTGGAGCTACAAAAGCATTATTAAACGACCACAGCACAAAAACAGCTGCAAAGATTTCTGGTTTGCATAACTGCACCTACCTGTTCGATCTCCTTAAGCTTCTTGTGATAGTGCTCTAGTTTCTTGTGCAAGTGTGCGATGGTCTGCGCTGATTTCTGGTTCTTCTTCTCGAACACCTGCTTGATCCTGGACGCCTGCTGTTTGTCTGCGTTGTGGGCTAACTTCAGGTACTCTGCAACGTTGTCGTCACGGGCCTCCTGCTCCACACGAATCTGCTCGGTGACCTTCAGGACCTTCTGCTGCAGGTGGTCAAGGGCAACACGCGTACGCTGCGGCTCACCAACCCCAAAACTCTCTGCACCCCCACAGGCCATGACCCCAGATGTTGGTGTTGGTGTTGGTGTTGGTGTTGATGCTGCTGCCGCCACCGCCGCTCCGTCCGCGCTGATGTTACTGTCAGAGCCTCCATGGCTGGTGGTGGAGGGTAAGCCGAGAGTTGACACCTCGCTCTTGTCCAGCTGAGGGGAAGAGAGGGAAGGGGGACGTAATCAGGGGTGGAGAAACAAGAGTACTCCAACTACTACAGATAAAGTAGTAATAAAAGGACCATCACATATACTAGACAAAGTATCAAGGAATATTATTTTGAGTAAAGCCATGGTGTTGCATCCTGATTGAGATTATTTATCCTTTATAGTTTTTTTTTAAAAGGTTTCCCATGTGGGAAAATACATGAATCTTACATGACTTAGTATCCATCTGATTGGGCTCAACCAACCAAGCTTTGGTACTTTATATTATAATAACCATACACTATAGGCTTTCATTAGGGTCCATTATTCCCCAATCATTTCCTAAAAGTGTCCAAGAACTAATAATAGGGAAACTACTGTAGACAAGGTGTTACCATTTTAATTCGTTTTTTACAGTGTTCAATGCAGAAATTATACATGTATCTACAGAGAACTGCACAAATTACCATAGAATTCAACACATTTGAGGTTTTCAGAAATAAATAAATATTACAATAATTACACAATAATACATACATAATTATTACAGAGTTGTTACAGAAAATGTATTAGGGAACTGCAGACTCTTAAAATAAACCTCTGTTAATCACGTTGGCCTCTGCAGAGAGTCAGTCACTTATGTCCGTAATTGATTTGTTGGAGGGAACACAGAAAGGCCATCATGCATTAATTAGATGATACATAATTAGTCGGCTTCCTGCTCAGCACATTCCTGCTTCGCCACAAACAGGTTACCTACACCTTTAATTTAAAAACGCATCATGAAGAGGTACAAGATGAAGGTAAAGCATGCTGCACGGACCATTAACACACACGATGGTTACAGATAATGATGATGATGATGATGATGATGATGATGATGATGATGATGATGATGATGATGAAATGGTCTATTTTTAAATGCTTTACATTGTACATCTCAGTCTGTTCTGGATCATTCTGTCTCTTTGATCCAGGAAGGAAGTCCCCGGAATGTGTGATATGTAAGATGCGTGTGTCTTGGCAGATGGTGGGATGGTTAATGACCCACAGCCTGACGTCCAAACAGAGTAATCAGACCCTGCAAACATGAGCTCAGACACACACCAAACATCTCATCCTGCTGCTCTAATTTCTTCAGACGGGACGGTGCAAAGGATTTATTTTATTTGCGTGACAGTGCGATGTGAGCACATGCTCCTATACATAAATCAGCCGGAGCGAGGCAGGCGGTTTGTTTTCTTCCTTTTTTTAATAGACAAAGTAGGTTACAAACGCATTGTAATGGAGCGAAAAAACAGATGACTCCAGCCCCTGGTGGTTAATCATTTCCTTATCTTGTCTTAGAAAGTGAGATGCAATACGCTAAGCAAAGACTCATACGTGGAGGGGGGTTCAGTGTATGGTGAGCACAAGACAACAGAAAAAAACAGATGTAGTGGGGATGAATCCAGCGATGGATAAAAAAAAAAAGAGGCTCCTGTGGATCGGAAGAGAAGGCTGTGATGAGGATGGGGATGACGGATATCTTAAAAAAAACGGAGAGGAGGACAGGGCATGCCTGCGCCTCCTCTTCTTCCTCGAGGACACAGTGTGACATGAGAGACGGCCGATGGATGCAAACACATGAGGATGAGACACAAGCAGCACAGCAATAAATTAAATCAGAAACGTTACCATACTGCTTTAATCCAATTTTTGCAGTGCCATTGCAAGTCTGTGTTCGAGGCCCATCCTTCTCCTCCTCCCTCCTCCTCCCCCTGTGCTCACCGAGGAGGAGCCCCCCTCCTCAAATATCCTCACCCCCAGCCGCTGTCTGGCTGACTATCACCTCTCTGGATCCTAACGCTCCATTGTTAGAGCAAACATCGATATCTGCAGCCTCCCTCTCTCCAATGCTCTGGTCTATGCCTCCCTCCCTCCCTCCCTCTCCTTTGTGTGCTCCCTCCGCCTCCCCCTGCCTCTCTTACCTCTCGCTCTCTCCCTCTCTGTGTCGTTCAGTCTGAACGCAAATGCTAGCTGTCCTCCTGCCCTATAATGGATGTGGGAGCTAAGGGACAGATGATGGAGGGAGATGGGCGGGGGAGGGGAGAGCTTAGCGCAGGCGTGCAGGTGCCTCTGTGCCAGGGGAGAGAGAAGGGGGGGGTTAGCACAGCAGGGCCTGCTCTGGGATGCAGGGATGAGATGCCAAAGTACATATTTAATGTCTGTCTTATTCAACTTCTTCACAAAGGAGGGAAAAAGTGTCCTGCCTGGGCTGCTGGAAGTTGTATTCACCAAACTTAAAATCTCTCTGTGTGAGTGAGAGATACTAGGTACACAATCTATCTTCATTTATTAGCATGCATATGTCATTCGTTGATTATATTTAGTATTATCAATCCGATTGTTCAAAGTAACATAAGCTGTCAGGTGTAGAGTAAAAAGTACTTGCTTCTGAGTTGTATTGTGAATATAAAGTTCAGGAAATATATGCTTAATTACCTGAGAATTGTATTAAAATACAGTTCTTGAGTATAGATGAGCACTTACCATCCACCAATGATTATTACTGACTTGTTTGTAACAACGTGTCCTATTTTAAAAGATGGTCAAAGACATCTGTAGCTTTCAAGTAAATGTACTGAAGTAAAAATAACAGTCACTATATCCTTAAGTGTAAGTGAATATCCTTTTAAAGTAGACTACAAATAAAGCAAAACATTCATAAAAACTTTTATTAGAACATTTTATTGGAACTTTCATAATAATTAAACAAAAACTAAATTAACACAGGTCATAATAAATCGCAATAAATAAAGATAAATCTTTTGTTTGTAGCTTTATAACATAAACAAACAATATACAAAGGACCTACAAACAGAAGTGCACTTTGTTCTGAGTAATGCTGTTATTCGCTTAGTTTCCTTTTTGCACTGGCAAACATTTCAAAACTGTCAATTGGTAAGGATTAGCATTACAGTGACCTTGTTTAACACCCATTCAGATTACCATAGCAGCAGGATATGCCAACAGAGACATAACTAAGTGTCAAAAACAAACGTTTGTTTTGAGGCAGATAATAACACGGTGTCTGTTACAAATGCAATATGCTTTCAAATAGAAAAGTATAGCACTCCAGCTTTAGCTTACTAAAAAACATAATTTCTTCTGAGAACACTATCTTTTGATTTGATTTTATGGAGCTTTGAATACAAATACCATAAAAAAAGGCCCTTGATATGGGTGCTGAGGATACATCGCCTACCAGATGTATGTGCAATACTGCAATGTTTTTTTTTATTGCTACTTAACAGTGCTGTATTAAACTCTATAATATCTGAAATATATCTAAATAAACGTAAATATAAGGATTTTAAGTCTTCCAAAGACATGGTGCTCTGCTCCTAACCTACTAAATCTGGTGCTGTACATTTGTCAGAGTCCGGAAAGGGCACTTCTGGAGATGTGCTTTGAAAATGTATTGACGTACAGTCAATAGAAGGAATTAAAGAGGACATGATGGCACTTCTATAATTTAAAGCCTAAAGCAAAACAACTGTGTGTACAGGATGTCAAAGCTCTTCAAGCAGTCACAAGTACATGATGGTAGAAAAAAAAATTACTTTACATCCGGATATAATAAGTAAAAAATGCATAAAAATGGACTCCTCATGATTCACATTAACAAAAAACATAGTGGAATTTAACAAAGGAGCCAAAGGGCTTCATCTATTCTCTACTATATTCATCATTTTGCAGATTTGTCATAGCCACTCCTTAAGGATTATAACCGACATGACCTCTGTTCCTAGTGAATACAGTAATGGGTTCATCCATCACACCTCTCACAGGTCCAGAGTCTCTACACAGCAGGGACGTGACCGCTTTTTCAGCGCTGTAGGAAGCACAGTAGGAAATGTCTTTGGCATGCCCATGATCCAAATGACTATAAATCCACTGATTCCAGAGATTACCATTAATCTTTTCTGCTCAAATGTCCCCTTCTTGACGTTGAGGAAAACCCCCCCACCCCCCCCCCTCAGATTGGACACAGTACCCTAATTAACCTCGTTGTTTTTTAATGTGATGATGACACATAGCTGAGGTCCCTTCTGTTGGCAGAGGATTCCCGGGGTCAGAGCCCTCCTAGGGAGTGGGCTTTCAGAGGCTGTGCAGAGCGTGGATTTCCTGAGTCTAGTAATATGGGATATTGGCACCTCAGCAGAAAACTACACCAAAATCACTCTCCGGATTTGCGTGGCGTCCAAATGAATCTTCTTTTAGACTGGTAGAAATCTGTTAGGATAAAGAACAGAAAACTCAGCAAGTGCTTATCCACATCAAATCAAAACTTATTTCACACTCTAATTAACATATTACGTTATTAATAACTATAATAAGTACCTGTTATGTTGGTCTGTTTCCTCTTCAGCCCTGTGTCCTCTCGTCTCTCTGGTGTTTTCTCCGGGTGGAGCTCACATCTCTCTGGTGAGCAGTGGATGTTCTCATCCTCACTGTGAGGCTGCCCCACCCTTCCTCTTTCCCGTGGCTTTAGATCTGCCTCTGCTGCTCTCTGACCTTCTGTGTGTCCCAGACCAGGCAGACATGATCTGTAGAGCAGGGGTACCTCGCTGCCTGGGATGCCCTCCCACTGGAACACGCTCTGCTCCAGAGGCTTATCTGAGACGAAGTCAAAGCCCCATCGCTGGCAAGCCTGGTCCAGGTCTCTCCTCAGGGAGGCCTGGTACTCCACCTGCAGCTGCTCTCTGTCCACGGGGCCAAACAGGCTCCTTTGGGCCGGGCTGTTCCCCAGGGCGGTCAGGGTCTGCTTGTGAAGATCCATCGTTATGCACTGTAGAAACAGAGAAATCACTGGTTAGTTGTCTTTTCATTAAAAATGAATCTGACAGTATGCCAAAACAATTGATGAATTAATTAGCTGTTATCAAATACCTCCGTATCGCGAATGCAACAATATTGTCTGTTTGAAAATTGGTGCTTTTAAAAGATCGAACTAAATTTGTAATAAACAAATATCAGTTATGTTGAAATTATGACTTAGTGGGTAGCGACAAATAATACAAATTTGAAAATAACATCCTTTAACTGTTATACGAACTTTGAAACATGGAAAAGACAATATTGTATTACTAATTCATATATCATCTGGTATCAAATCACACATTTGATATACTATCACTAATCACTAACAAAAATCTTAATTTCCAAACCAATCTACCCAAAACAGAAGTTATTTTTGATTGTCTCAATGTGAAAGTAGAAATCCGGCTTACCATGTCTCTAGTCAGTGAGAACTACAGGGATTCTGAGACTACTAATACTGAGCAGCCTTTTATAAGCCAGAGAGCAGCCAGTGACTCATGGAACCTCCTGTCTGAATCTCTGGTACATGCCTGGACATAATCTCAGGCAGACATGTAAAGGCAAATCCTCAGAGGAGGCACACAGAGCCACCAGTAGGGGTCAGTGTAAGACCCACAAAAAACCTCGATGTGAGGGTCATAGAAGTCAGATTGATGCATTTTATCAGTGCTTTCCACATCTGTATATTTATATAGCACTAATATACAAACTATTACAAGTTTAAAGGGGTTAAATAAATGGCACCTTCCTGTAAGAGCTACAGGAAGGAATCAGCTGAGTCTCAGGAGAATAAAAAGTCATTACAGTCATCCAGGAAGGGCCGGGCAGAGTTTCAGACAACCATCAGGAGAAACCTAGACTGTGTATATAAAGGGAGAAACCAAGCCCAGCCTTACTATCCAGCTAACGCAATACAGGGGAGGAGAGGACCTTGCTATTAGAATAAGAATAAAATGGGAGACGCTGAATAAAATATATATATATTTTAAGTATACATATGGATACTTCCCAGGTTACTCATTCATTTAAATAAATCCTTAACAGTATGTGTTTTCAATATGATCCCTGCTAAGTTGATAAGATTCATATCATACATGTGAATATTTGCACCAAAATTATGAAATGTGACATTTCTCCAGGAACATCTTAGAAACCACATTTATAATTTCCAGATTAACCGAAAAACAAACATTCCAATTCCAAAGTTAACCTGTTAACTATTGATATAGATTTTTTTTCAAATTTCAGAAATTAAATTAGTCTAAATATATGCAGCTTTTGATTTCAGAGTGAAGCAAACTCATAATTTGTCTGTTCTTTATTATAACAGGAATTGGTGTAATATAATCACTATGAAAAACAGTGAACAAAACATTTGTATTATATTTTGGGGTTGTTACTATTAATTCCATGTAATAATAAATGTAAGAATCTAGTAGTTTCAAAAAAGTTCAGTTAAAATGTTCATCTTTTACAGTCACAGAAACAGACCCAGGCAGATGTTTACTTAAACGGTTCTTTGGCCCTCAAGGGGCACTTTTTTTTAGTAAAAAAGATACTTTTAATACATGTTTAAGACTAGAACAGACTTGCTCAAATGGTTCATGTTTGTTTTAACCATAGGCTGGTCCATTTATGAACCAGCCTTTCTATGGACCTGCATGTCTTAACGTTAAATGTGGTGCCTTAATGGAATATATCTTATATACAATTTGCCAAAAAAAAATTACATCTAATAAATCCTCTTCGATTTTAGGTGAAACTGTGGGGTGCATTAATGTGAACCACCATGGTCCCCCCACCCCTTTTTTCCCCCTTCCTCACGGGAACCTACGTCAGAGCCAGGGGGGGGGGAGCTCAACTCTGTGGCGGGAAAATGAGTCCACATGTGCGGCGGAGGCAGAGCAGAGACCCTGCCCACTTTACTACAGTGATCCACGTGAGGCCGGAGCCCGTGGCCACTAGTCGAACTAGACTGTCACTGCCCTTCCTCTTCATGCACATTCTACTCACATAACTCGGACAGGAAGCCTGTATGAGTTTTACAAATGTGTACTCAACTTTTAAATTATAAACTAAAATCTTGAGAACTCATATGTAGATATAAACCCCTTTAACTTAAAGTCAATGAGAAGGGGAAGCCATTAGTGATGGAAACATATTTTTAAGTAAATATCTCCAATTTATAACTTGTGTATTTAGGCTCGAATAAACAGAATTGAGATATGTGTCTGTAGTTGCTTAAAAACTAAAACATAATCAAAGGCTTGAAAACGAACATTTAAAGCATCAGTTTACTTACATTATCAGCTGACTGCAGTCTGGTCCAGGTAAAATCCTTCATATTTCAAACCTGATGAATAAAGTTTGTTTTCTCTGTTTTTCACAACAGATCTGGTGTCAAAACAATCCTGATGCTGATGCTGTTCAGCCCACCACTTCTGATAAATCCGATACGATTAAAGCGAGCGGACGGTACTCCTTGATATTTTCTCAAAGTTTTCTCTGGGTTGTGGGCTAGACTTTTATAAACTCCGGAGGGCGGGGACCCTTCTCTATCCGTACAGGGGCGGGGTCTGCCGGCACACACATGGAATATTGTCCGGTAAACACACGTGAGAGTAGTCAGTTAGTAGTAGTAGTAGTGAGGAAACTCCAGCTCAGAACGGTCCAGCATGGCATCTCTTCCTGCCTCTCACTGCGCATGTCAGAGGACCGCTGACTGCTGAAATACCCGGATGAATATTTGTTTCCTTCCTCCCATTTCAGCACATGCACATTTTTCAGTTTCAAATCCCCCCAAAAGAAGTGGAAGAACAACATACAGGGGTTAGTGGGGGGAGTATTACACCTTTTACTTTTAGTTGAATACAACAAACAAATAAACAATGTAGGGAGGAATGTTCATCACTTTCACTTTACAGTCTAATGATACTTTTAGAATTACTTTTTTATTCGACTTAATCCTTCATCTACATTACACTTTGGAGGCAGATATGGTACTTTTTACACATTTATTTTTTAGCTCTAGTTTCAGGTTACCTTTCAGTAGAAAACTATTAAAACAAAATATAAATCCACTAATATATATACAACAACAATATGTTGTTGTAGGTTCAGCTACCCAACAAGTATGTAGAATAATCTAGGGCTGTCCTCAACTAAATAAATTCTTAGTGGATTAACACTCATCAGTTCTTGTAAAAAAGAATCTGTATTTGTTCCTATTGAGGCCGTTGTCACAAAACTTTCTGGGCTTGTAACTCAGTCTCAAGATGTCTGTTACAAGTTTCTTTAACATTTACATTAGTTACATGTTGTTATTAAAAGTATTTTCCATCCATCCCACTTGTTTTCAAGCCGGGCTTGTTCCTACAGTAAAGCTATATTCAGTGGTGATATGTACAGACGTTTTAACTCGATGGAAAGACAGTACACACTGTTTGTTGCTGAGCAGCAGCTGTGTGTCTCCACATTTGTACAGATGAGTAAACACTTTATCATCTCAGTTTGAAGGCAGCTGCATGGTGCGGAGGGTCTGCAAGCCCCATTAAGTTATCTCTATTGATTATGACACGCAGGCCTTGTATTTGCATTGTGAAAAGTTTGATTTGATAAATCACACCAAATGAAGCTTATAAAAGAATATGCATGGCCATAGTACACTACGTTATCAAGTTGGTTCTTTCTAATAACCTGACACTATGGTTAAATAGCATGTGTAAACTTAGCACTACAATTTTAACGCTCAATGTAGGTACCTGATTATATTGTAACGTAAACATTGTAGTTATTATAAGAATTTTAAAAAAATCTGATAAATAATAAAAACAATAAAAACAAGTGTATTGATTCTCCTATACCCAACTCGAGCCATCAGTGTTGAACTTTATGTGTCCAAATGTAAACAACACTGCACCATTGTTATTCTCCTTAAAACAGCATGTAAATTTAAGACAAAACTGTATAGCGTTTCGGCATACATACATGATATATGACAATACTACAGTTAATGGACTTTAGCCATGCATTAACACAAACTAATGTATACACTGACAAGGTAATTAGTTAATTACTGAAATGACTGAAGTGCTGCCACTTGTATTTTGTTATTTGTGTACAAAGCCAGGCTTCCAGCTGCTGGCTGTAGCCTTGACAACAAACAGGAGTGTTGTCCATCCTCTCTCATCTAACTTCAGATGAGAAAGGTATTTATTTGCTCTTTTAATGTTTGGTCTACAAGAAAAAAAAGTTTATAGAAAATAGTGGGGGGAAAGACATTGGAGGTCTTCAATAGTCTTTCAATCGTCAGTATACATTGTCTTAAATCCAAGGATAACAACTGTACCATAATTTAACAGATAGGTGAATTTAATTAACCTAGTGTAACAAATCTAAAATTAGCACCAATAAGCTGCATCCTTGTGTTTTTCAGATCAGTCATAACTCGCTGGTGGAAATGTTGGAATTCCCATAGACTGAACGGGGAATACCGAAGGTTTCTGAATGGATTCCCGCGTGTTCCTGTATCCCTGGATACCGTGAGTCATGACTTGTATGATGTCATCAGGGTTTGTGTAACACGTGGAAAAGCCAAAAGCGCGCGTTGTTTTAGGGGCGTGACCAAAAAACAACTATTTAGCAGAGGGAGAGAAGCGGGGGCTATCACTTTCCGTGGGAACCAGAAAATACCCAGTTGTAAATTAAGATAAAGCCCTTTATTGCCACAAGAATATAAAGCTTAACCAGACAGTGCGAATTACAATGTAGGCAAACACTCTTTATGGTGTTTTATTATGAGGTGAGTAATGTCTCAATCTCACTGAAAATAGTTCAGGACTTCCCACGGTCTTCAGGAACTTTTAATAGTCTGCGTGTTGGGGAATAAGTAGTTCCATGTGATTATATAACGTTATAAATGTGTCGGTTTAAGTAAAAATAAACATGTAATTAAATTACAGTAACTTATCAAAAGGCTGGTTTACACAAAGGGGTTACATCCAATTATGTTCTAAATATATATAAATAACATTTATTATTTTTCAACCTACATTTTAGTCTTACGCTGCTTGGTTTGTAGGATTTTCCAATGTGTTGCCCAGTTTCAAGCATTTGTGGAGGACGTTTTGGCACTATTAGTTAATGTAGTTAAAATAGTGACATTTCTTAAGACCTTTTTAACAGGTTCGTAGTCATCTGTAAATTACATTTAAAAAATAACCATCCCAAACTGTATGCACCACATTATAGAATATAAAGTGCTCCATTAAGTTTCTGATCCACAATGACAGCCTTTTTTTTTTAGAGAAGTGTATAACTATACTAAAGAACCTCAAACAAATACATACAGTTGACTGACTCAAAGTTCACCATCTATTTCTATTAAGTTTTCCTAACTATAACAATGTGTTGCCTCATAATAAGTGGTAAGATAGATCATGTTAATTAAGCTTATATACACAAGGCAAAATCTCACAATCACACCAAGTGATCTTGACAAGGAGTAATAAGGAAACAAAGACTGAAGTTAGCAGGTGTAAAAGTTTTACATTTCAAGAGAAATTGGCTTATTAAAAAAGGGAAAGCAGAGCAGCGCTACCCCTACCATATAAATTGCAGCATACACAAATAGGAAACAGGAATTGAGGAAACACTTTAACTGTACCATTTAATGTGTCATTGACTCCTGTTCAGCTCCTCAACCTATACTGCAGGAGTGCCCTCTTGTGGAGAAAAATAATGCAGTATTTGCTTTTCCTCAGGAAATAAATATATATAAACTGTTCTTTTGTACGAGGGAGTATTAGGGCCACACTTAGAAGAAAAAAACAGAGAGATTTCGAGAAAAAAGTCGTAATAATACGAGAATAAAGTCATAGTTACGAGAATAAAGTTGTAATATTACGAGAATAAAGTAATAATTATGAGATTAAAGTCGTAGTTTCATAAGTGACTTGAGAAGGGGACTTGGAGGAGATTGTCTCTTTTCTGCAGGAGGAAATGGCTGCTTCTGGCCGACTACAT
>NW_011333040.1:21236809-21249921 GCF_000735185.1 Notothenia coriiceps
GAGGAAATGGCTGCTTCTGGCCGACTACATTACATTACATTGCATTTAGCTGACGCTTTTATCCAAAGCGAATTCGGTAAGTGCATTCGACCAAGAACAGAATCCTATAAGTATCAGGTTTCAGTTTTCAGTCTGCGCCGGGAGATATGTAAGCTTTCTGCTGTCCTTATTTCAATGGGGAGCTCATTCCGATTCCACTACAAGGCTATCGTTCGAATCCTTCTGGATCCAAAGCCTTGATTACAAGTCTCATCGTTTCTTGTGAAACAAAAAATCCCCTTTGAACAGCTCGTAGATGTATCCAACGATAGCCTTGTAGTCGGCCAGAACCAGCCATTTCCTCCTGCAGAAAGGAGACAATCTCCTCCATGTCCGTTTGGTTCTTTCTTCAAAATAATAGACAGTTTCTTGCACAACCTAAATTCTAATACTTATGATAATCTGATGCTGATGTGCCAAAAGATGAAGTATTTCGTTATTTGAGAAACCTAAACTAAAGTACTGCTTCACAAGATGCTCCACATTCCTCATTGTATTGCAGGACGCTGCTGTTGTCTCCTTCTCAAGTCACTTATGAAACTACGACTTTAATCCATAGACTGTATATATAAAAGGTTTAATCTCGTAACTATGACTTTATTCTCGTATTATTACGACTTTATTCTCGAAATCTCTGTTTTTTTTCTAAGTGTGGCCCTAATACTCCGTCGTACTTTTGTAATAAACCGGTATCTTTAATTAAGAGACCATTTCACATTGTATCAAACAAAAGAAAAATCATGGAAAACTTTATAGACAAAATTCAGTCTTGTGTTCATAACACTTTTTTTTTTTTTTTTTAAATAAATGCCATAGTTTTGCATCTTTAATGTGTGGGTGTGTTTTTTAACAAACAACCAACCATTGACAGATGGAAACCTTCAGTGTGAAGAAAGAAAAGTAGCACGTTGAAAAATAGGCTGGTTACAGACAATCAAAAAACAGAAATCGTCACACTCCTTACTTAGCTGAAAAAGAGGAACTACTTACTATGTCAAACTACACGGTACATTCATTGACAAAAACTGGTGAGCTGGAATGCTGGGTGCCACGACTTTTTTCAGTACTGACAGCGTGGACTACACACCCACTCAATGCATGTGAACAAGTACAATAACAGGTAAAGGGGAGGGACATTAAAATGCTTGATTGTTTTAAAAACTCAACAAAAAACAAAAAAAGGCCACACGGCCTTGTTGAACTCCATCATTTTGAGACGGCCAACCGTTTCTCTTCAGCTCCCTTTGAACCTGACAGACGTTCCTCTACTTTCTGTCGTTAGATCTGGAGCGGCTGCAGGGAAAGAAAAATAACATTAAAGTAAGCAAGAATCCAGCTGACCTTAGCTTTAAGCAGTACGCCAATCAAATAACAAAACATATGACGGGTCATTTGGAAAGGCAAGGCATATTATAAGTTTTCACATTAAGCTGTCAAACATCTGTTAAACAAACTACATTTTTAGACATTGTCGAAATAAAGCAGTACCTTCTTGAGCGTGAGAAAGACCTTGAAGGTTTGTGGTTCCTTTCCCGGGAGAGGGACCTCTCCCTCTTCCTGTCTCTGGAGAAAGACCTGCAAGAAACATAACCATCTAGGTAAGTTAACATTTTTCATGTTTTATATATACACTCAATATCTAATGATGGGGGCATGAGAAGAAAGTCAATTAATTAGAAGCTACCACTTGAGACTGCACAGTTCTGAATCCTCAGACAACACACAATTACAGATGTAAAAAAAAAATATATATATCTATACCTAATTTGCACTATATAAAATAATTACAAAATATTTAATGTAGAATAAAACATTTTTACCTGCTTCGACTGCGGCTGAAGCTCCTCCTGCGCGGGGATCTGCACAAGGAAAATACTAAAATGTTAAAAACAAACAGATGAGCTAACCGGAGAGCTCCACACTATTCCAATCCTTTCTCTACATGGGCCTCCTTCAACACAGCCCATCTCAGTCATTCAAAAATAGAAATAAATCACTGGGGTGTTTTCCAGGAACACAAATATCTCAATCATAAAATATAACTCACTGACAATGGACCTAGTGCATAAAGATGGCAGGTGCTTTTTAATAATCTTTCACTTATTCCACAGCGCATCCTGAAGTAAATGTTGTGAGAATAAAATACATTTTAGGTGGTAGAGTAGGATGTGTTGTACAGTTTATATATTTGTCTGGGACTTAAAATCATAGCAAAATGGAAGTAAGCCTACTAGCAACACGCTGCACTGTGGATTGGCCAAGGTGTGGGGATACTAAGAACCACAATCTGTATGAAACTGGTCCACTGCATCTAAAAAGGAGAGCGTTAGGTATTGGAAGCTGGTAACAAAAAGAATATACTGGTCAATGGAAGTAAGTCTTGAGAAACAACCAGGCTAAGATCTACTAAAACCAACGATACAGCACAAAACACAGTTTTAAACACTCATTGGGGGGGTTGAGGAGAGTTTTTGTGTGCCTTCCTAATTCTGCTCAGAGCCCCAGACATACCACATTTTTTTCTATAATCTAAATCTCTGGAAATGTGAAATTCCAGACTTATGTTTGAAATAATTAAAAAAAGAACAACCTTTCGACACCAGCTCTTCACTTTCAAAACTGTAATCAGCAGTGTACTGAATGAAGCAGGAAAACTTACTAGTATTTTTGGTTTTCAACAAGCTAGATATGACGAAAGGGAGGCAGACTGCCGGCCGGGTAGGTAGGTAGGTAGGTAGGTAGGTAGAATAGGCTGAATAGGGCTGACCAGATGCTGCAAGGTGATTAGGTGGCAGGCAGATGGGGGCTGGCTCTGGCTTTTTTCCTGCTTTAATTGGTTAGCCGTAGGCTGCTGTTGGTTGTAGACTTTTGGGTACGTAATACGCTGATTGGTCGGGAATGTGAGGTGGGCCGCTGGCGTTTGGATTAAGGTTGAAGGAGGAGGAGGTTGAGAACGGCATGCTGAGGAACCAATGGGTTGGTGCAACTTGACGACTGGCCATGCCTGGGTCATGTGACAGCACCACCCAAGCTGATTGATGCACGATGGTCAGCAGTCACATGATGCTGAAAGAGGACTAGTTGATTGAGGATGGTGAGAGGAGGCATGGTGACGGCTCTGTAACGGGTTTCATTCTTATTAATATAGATGAAAAATAAAAAGCATCCTCAAACAAAAGGTAAAGAATGCATCACATTTGGCACTTTACCCCCCAATATTTAAAACAGACTATATTTTTCTGACATAGGAGTTGCTTAATTTAATTTCACAGACCGATTCTGCCATTTTTAAGCAGTTAAAATGCACTTACATTTTGAGAGTGCACAACATATTATAAAAAGAAGCATAGAGTAGAAGTAGAAGTTTTGCAGGCCAGATTTTAAGACGCTTTTAGAAAATAAAGAGACTTCCCTGAATAACCCTAGTATACAGTCCTATTCCCATGCCATTCTTCATTATTTGGTTATGAATGTCTATCTGCATGGCTCCTTACATAACATGACCAACAATATAAATGAAAATGAAACTACCACAAATGTATAAATCAGCAGAAAAGATTACAAACACTAGAAATGCCCAGACTGGAAAACACAAGCAACTACCAGGAAATATACTGTGGGTAAGAGAGTGTACGTCACAGAAATCTGGGCATTGTAAAATAACAACATTGGTCACCTTCTTCTGGCTGGTGGGCTACGACGCCGGTTATCGTCTCGGTCTCGAGGACGCCTGCTCCATGGTGGGGGAGCGCCCCGGGTGCGACTGCGCTTCTCACCATTGGACAACTCCACTCGCACCCGGCAACCACACAACGTCCTGTATAAACAAATAAAAAAACAGCCATCAGTCATGATTGCAGCTGCATCAAGATGGACTTGTACCTCCAGTGTTGGCCACTTCCTCTATAAAATGAGTTAAGATCGCTGCCTACCTTCCATCAAGCTCACGCACCGCATCAGTTGCATCTCTGGGATCTTCAAATTCTACAAATGCAAAGCCTGGAGGGTTCCTGGCGACCCAAACACTGCGGAGAGGACCATAGTAGCCAAATGACCTCTCTAACTCTGTCTTGTTTCCATTGTTGCCCAAATTTCCAACATAGATTTTGCAGTCGAGAGGACAGTCACGATGCATGACTGGATCTGAAAAAAGAAAACAAAGATGACAATATTAATAATACAACAGTTTAGACTTTAGTGAATGGTTTCTTGACAACAGAACCATGAAAAATGTATTGTCTCTCTACATGATTATATAACAATAGTTCGGAACCTGGACAGACAAAGACGTCTATCACCCTGCATCACAACAGGACCCATAAAGGGCCCAGGGTGCAGCAGATAAACACGTTACCATGCACTAACGTTTTCTGTTATCTTATGGTTTAAGCTTAAACGAGCAGTCTAAACTAACCTAGCGTGTGATGGGAAAATAAATGATCATGTTAATGATGATTTCAGGTTATCGTAACTGTTTTACTGTAACACAAAACGTGCTGAATGTTTACAATATGTTCTACATGCTTAAGTACTTGGAAAAGGAAATAAGCTTGGGCTAGAATCTGACAGTATGCTAACTTTAGCTTCACTACAAATAGTATTCATGGCAGTTTAACTCCCTCCTACTGATCCCTAAATAGGGCGAAGAAGCCTTTGTTCAATTGAACGTCTTGACGTTATACTGTTAACTATGTTCCGCTTTTAGAATGCGTTTAACATGAGGTTTCCAATATGTGAAGCTAATGCTAGCTGGTGGCTAGTTAGCCATAGCTAAAATGGCTGTCATATTTCTGAGGCCTAATGCTAATGCTAGCAGCACAGGATTCGAACAAAAGCTCAGGATAAACAAAATGAAGCAGTGGGATAATGCAACGCAAGTAGGTCAAGTTTTAGCACCACACAAAATTGAAAGTGTCGTTAAAATGTTACCTGTTTTTTTCTTACCTGCAATTAACCGGCACCGATTATCCGCTTCTCCGGTTGGTTGGTTTATTCGGTGGTCGGTGGAAAATGGCTTGACGGAAAATACGTTTGTAAATCCGGGGGGACCGGGAGGCGGGGTTAATTCATACTGATTGTATTATCACCTTCTCTCTATCCGTATTGAAATGAACAACATCGCAAAGCATACATACTAAACCACATAACAAGTGATCAATTGAAATTATCTTTTGAATAATTAGGCATTATAGTTTAAAGTTGCGATACCACCTTCGGCCACAGCGTGGGAGACCATTTAGTCGTGGTGGCGCTGTTTCAACACTCTGGCTAGGTTTATTTTTTGAATGCCCAGAAACAAAATTGCAACCAGTCTATTGTTGCAGCCAGCTCAATCTCACTATAGACAATTATATATACCCCAAAACACAACCTCAATCAACTCAAAGTGTATTGGAAATGTACTTTAAACTCAAGTGTCTAGTATTTGTTAACCAATCAAAGCAGTCAGTTCTGCATGGTGGGTTCCTATGCAGTCAATTTGCACAAAATAAGAAATAAAAGCTACACTGGTTTACATTATTATCATTATCACATAATGTGCTTGAATAAAATCTTGCAGTAAACGTTATTATGCTGATTATTATATATCACATTTGTATGAGTGTTCTTTGCTCTCTCTGTTGGCCCATCCGTAACATTTGACTATGCATGTATTGAGAATAAAGTTATAGCATCTAAATCCGGGCTCTGTATGCACCTCTATTTGCTCATCGTGTGAAATGCAAGAGCCCCTGCCCAGAGTGACACCAAAACAATGTTTGCTCATGCAAATGTACCTCTATTATCATCTGCATGAATAAAGGTCAAGTTGTGCAGGGTTGAATGTAACCGAGAGTTGAGTTGTTGCCATCCCAGACTATTGTTAATATAGGATATGTGTTGGGCTTCTCCTTAACATCCTATCATAGCCAAATAAAGATAAACTTAGATTCAACTTTTGTCTGGTTGCTGTACCATGCAAAATGTACACAGCACATTTCAGCCATGCACACAATACCTAACTAATGTTCTTCACTAAACAGTAATACCTGCATTGTTTTCAGTTTGGTTTGAGGTAGTTTGCTTAAATTCATCCATTGTTTACACCTGCTCATCCTTTTATGTGGACATGCATTGATGCATACCTTATAGTCCCCTTTTGCAAGTTTTAAACAGACGCTATTTGTTCCCCCTAAGGTTTGCAGAGAGGCTTTTGAGGCTCAATGGGGATAGATTGAACAATATTGTCCCACCTTAAGAAAACCATGTGTAAATCTAACTAAAACAAGGGTATTCGTTAATTTACGCAGTATCAAACAGTGTAATAATCGAGTAGCTGGTTTGCAGCCTATAGTGAGAACTAGCCGTGTCAGATGTGTGTCTTGGATATTATTATAACCAAGGTGCAAATGCTAAATAAAATCTACTTTCAAAGCCACAACGTGTCGTGACTTGAAGGGGGATAGTAATTTATATTTTGCAACCTGAAGCCAGTAAAAGCCAAGATCGCATGCGTTGTGAATGAGGATTCCGATGAGCTTAATGTTGCATTGAAAACAACTGGGAATGTAGTGCTCCAACTGAACCTGTTTCCCAGTCCAACACACACACTAGAAAAATGTAATTTCAATAAACTCATAGTGGAGTGTACTAACGTGGGCCTGCGGTACTTCAGTAGTTTTGAGGTACCTTTACTATTCACTTTATGCCACGTTATGCTTCTTCCAAACGACAATTCAGAGGGAAATTTACTGTAGTTATTTGTACACTATATTTATCCAACAGCTTCAATTAATCTTAACAAATGAAGAAAACCTGTGTAGAGAATGGACTGTAAGAGCAACACTTTGATAGTGTGTTTGAAGTGACTGTTTACACTATTGCATTAGTTGCAGTCAAACTTCATTCAAAATAGAAACAAAATAGCTTAGAGTACAGTTTCCTGATTATTCTTACACCATTTTACTTGCGCATCCTGTTTAACGCATAACCTTCACTTTTAAAACAGTATTTATTACAGTGATCTGACTTCCTCCACCGTTCTTTTTGTTGTCCGACTGCCACTGAACGCAGCTGTATAAATCCTACCCCGGTTACCGCCCACAAAGTAACTCAGCAGCCAGGTGACAGCGGAGACAGCAGCGACTCTACGCAGCCCAACACGCAACATAAAGACATTTGTCAGCGCCTAATTCAAGTGGAGTACTCACATATGTGTCCTCTAATATTGCTTTAACTTTTTAGTTTTACATTTACGTGATTTAAAAGGCATCTCCTCCGCTCGCTGTTGCAGAGTAGTTAGCTAGCAGGTTGACGTTAGCTCCTCTGACAGAGACCCCAACGGTGGTTCTATCTCTGACCGACCAACAGCGTCAACATGTCGGACCCGGCCGTGGAGGTGAAACTGGAGGTGAAACAGGCCAGCAAAGAGGTGAAAGAGAGCGAAAATGTAGCTGAAAAATATTCAGCTATGACCGTAAGCAAGAACAGCGAAATGAACATGGGAGACCTGTCGTCCGCCTTCAGCGCGGTGCCCACTCACAAACCTGTCAAAAAGGTAAGACAGTCTTAAAAATGTAGAGCTGCTTTTAGCTCTGTCAAAAATAATGTGTTCACGTTGTCTGTGCTGATTATGCTATTGCATGGAGTCAGTTGTACCCCAATACATTGGCAATAAAATATGTACTATTACCTGCCCCCAGGTTACTCCGTTATATCTTCTATTCTTTGATATATTAAGATAAAAGTCTATACCTTACTGGCAAGGTTAATACAGATAACATAATTTTGTAAGCAATGTTACATCAAAGGAAAAATATACACTTATAAAGATTTTCACAATTATTGTATTACGATTATTACAATAACAATGTATTGCATAACAACGTGGTGATACTGCAGTAACAGGACTATTTATATTGCATGTGGATTATGCATTTGTGCATATGGGTCAAGCATTATTATAAACATGTTAACGTTCCTTTTATAAAACATATGTATTTAGTATAGGCAGGAGACACATAAGGACACACCAACAACAACAACAACAACAACAACAACAGGTAGGGGAGATGCATTCCCATCTCTCAAAATAATATAAATACAATAAAAAGAATACAGGACAATTACATAGCCCTCATTAGACATGAAAATAAATAATTAAAGAAAAGAAGAGGACAGCAATAGGATCGCTTCTTTTTTCATTCATACCAGACATTGAAGCAGTAAGAGAGGACACACTTGGCAGATTAAATGTTCTTACAATTACTACAAAGTAATACATATACTATTCATCTATAATGCTTTTTAAAAGAAAAGCCATTTCTCTTTTTGGTCTCACATGAATTGCTTCATTTTCTTGCCACATCCAACTCCAGATAACAACTCAATGACTTGCTCCATGTAACACTCACAAAAGAAGGATGTTAGCTGACGCTCTGTAGGAACAAGGAAGAGTTGCACTGTGAATTTTCTTGTACAAATATTTGCACACCTTATTTAGGTTGGAGTTGACAAATGTGCACACTATTGTCTTTTAACATTGTGCAAGCACATTCACTGTGACCAGGAATCTGTCTGATGGGAGATTGATTAGTCACCCTGGCAGCTTTACAATGGACTTTCACATCCTCATTCTCTCTGGGAGGAACTTAATATTACAGCAAACTATAGCCAAATATTACTGCTACACCTATTTATACGTTTTATGTAAATCTGGATAGTCATTTGTTTCGAGCTTTCATCTGTAATGTCAATGTGTCAAAGGGAGAGAGAGGAGGACTGTTTGCTTTGTCCATGTTGTGTATGTGCTCAAAAAGCCCAGTGGAAGCCATTTATATTCACGGTGTTAAAGCGGTATGTTACAGGTGATGAGTTTCCTGTTTATGTTCTCTCGTTAATATTTAGATGGTTGCAAGTTCAGTTGCAAGCTTAATGGAAGTAACTTTGGGAATTAGTTGACTCCAACTTTCTCTTTCAGCCGGGTAAAACAGAAGCACATGCAGCTTCAACATTATTGACTTAAAATAAGGTGCATTTTGATTATGTAAGAGACCATGAAGAAAAACATAAAATATCTGGTAAAAATCTGTAAACCAAATGCTTGAGCCTGCATAACGATACAATCAAGCGGCACCATTACATACCTTCACTTCATCAACCCAACTCATCATCGGCACCATCACTTGGAATAAGGCTCGGAGTGTATAGGAAGCACTATGTTATGCAGGTAAAAAATCAAATCTGTGGCTTTTTTAATAATCAGATAGCAGGAAACCAATATTAGTCTTTCAGTATCAGTCAGGCTGTAACCGACTCTGTCATGTCCGGGGGGAACTATGTGTGATCTCGTCACCCCAATCTCAGGAAAACAGCTTCACATTGTTCTCTGTTGCCATGTCTGTGGTATGTGGAGGCTTTTCAGAAGCAGGCCTAACCTAGAAACTAGACACTGACCTTATCAGGATGAAGAACCTGACTCTCCTTCAATGAGGAGGACAATGAGGCCGGCACACACTGTACTATGTAGGCTCATTTATTAACGTGCTCTGATTCTTTATCTGTCCAAGGCAGATTTAGGTGTTATTACTGAGACCAAAATGAGTTAACAAGTTATTTCAGAGCCTGCTGAGGTGTGTGCCTGTCCATTCTCTACACCGAGACTCAGGATAACGTTACAGCACCTGGAGATTTCTCACTGTATCATGTTGCTTCAGTGCCTGCAGAATCCCTGTCAACAAAAAAAATCAGTTTACTGCTGTGAAAAAAGTTAGCTGACTAGGCATAAAGCTATGCACACAAAGCAAAAACCAGTTCTTTCTTTTTAAAAATGCAAACACTCACTTGCTTTTCATGAGCCTTAATTAGCTGCTTTTTATACAAATAAGAGACAAGCTGATATCTAGTTAGGCCAGTCACATAATTGTGGAAATAAATTAACTATTACAATTCACATGCAACATTATAATTTGTATTTTATTTATATAATACATATAATTCTATTTTTGGCAATAGAGCAAAATGAGCTTACAATTTTCAGTTGGAAGAAACTCAACTCAAGCAAGGCAACAACAACAAAAGAAGACTTTGACTTAAATGGTTGTGCTGTGTTTTGATTCTTGAACTATACTCCGAGTCCAAAGCTGAACCAAACTATAACCCTCTTTGGACACAATACCTTCAAATGTAACAGGAGAATGATGTTGCTAATAAAAACTAGCATTCATTGCATTGATTTAGTTTTGTTGCCCCTGAGCCCTGTGTTCTTTGTGTCTGTGGTTGTGTTTGAATGTGTTGTCATCCATTGTGATGCACTGTTAGTACTCAGAAAATGAAACCCACTTGATGCTCATCCTGACCCGGCCTCTGGCAGTAGAGATATTGAATCAAAAGGGCACCTTTTATAGGTAATTTAAAAACAATTGCAATCTTTCATATTGCTTATGTGTGTCATGCCTATATTTATAATAGATTCAGTTATGCATGTACAGCTAGTCACATTACATTTTCTTTTTTTATACCAGCAAATCCAGTTTGTGGAGGACAAGCAGGAGTTCAGCAGGTTCCCTACAAAGGCAGGCCGTCGCTCGCTGTCCCGCTCCATCTCTCAGTCGTCCACAGACAGCTACGGCTCCGGTAAGAGAAAGAAAACCAAAAAACAACCTGTGTTATTTCAAAATGTTAACCTCCATAGTGGTAACCGAAAAGGAGATGATGCTGTATTTGGAGCTCTCCGTTTCTTCAAACCATCTTTTCCTTTGTTGGTTTTATTGTGTTTAGTTGTTTAAAAAGCTCTTTTTGTTCCAGCTGCTTCCTATACGGATAGCTCTGACGATGAGACTTCACCACGGGACAAAACTCAGGTCAACTCCAAGGGCAGCAGCGACTTCTGTGTGAAGAACATCAAACAGGCTGAGTTTGGCAGACGTGAGATTGAGATCGCTGAACAAGGTGAAACACAGCAAGTCAAAATTCACTTTTTGGTTATTATTGAATGTTACGTAAATTATTCTAATCCTGTCATTTTATATTTTAACTAACTGATCCAAGTGTTAGATCCAACAATTTTACCTCATCACCACACTTATAGAAAATGTAATAATATAATTATTAAAAATAAATTAAAAATTAAAATTAAATTTAAAAGTGGTCTTTTATCCAGCTATATGTTCTTAAACTCAGGGTACAGAGTTTGAGCATTGTCCGCTGTGTCTCCCACTCATCACATTTTTTTTTTTCAATGTTGGCTCGTTTTCAGATATGACGGCGCTGATCTCTCTCAGGAAGAGAGCACAGAGTGAGAAACCGTTGGCAGGTGCCAAAATCGTGGGCTGCACTCACATCACCGCCCAGACTGCAGTAAGACTCTCTGACTTTGAGCTTCAAAGCCGACGCAAAGGCTGCCGTGTGAAAGTGCCTCTTAATCAGGAGAGCGTTTTAGATCCATTCTATTCACATTTCCCGAGTGCTGTGGAATGTGTGTCCATAAAATACACTATCTGGCTGTGTTTCATTAAGAACATCATCAGCCACCGACAACCAGTTGATCCAAATAAATCATAATCCAGGCCTGGTTCATCGTAACCTTCAGTGTTATTGAATAATACACATATACATATTGATTTGCAGTCTGTTTGTGATCAGGGACCAGCTCTTATTGGACCGTTTGCTCATACTTCCCTCTGTGTTTCAGGTGCTGATCGAGACTCTGGTGGCTCTCGGGGCTCAGTGCCGCTGGACTGCGTGTAACATCTACTCCACACAAAATGAAGTGGCTGCTGCTCTGTCAGAGACCGGTAAGCAGGAGAGAGGCCGGCGAACAACGTTTAGTTTTGGAGCTCAAACACCAGGGAGTGAGGAGGATTGTGATTTTGAATCTCACCAGAAAGAAAGGACATCCAAAAGTGCTTGAATCTGTTGTCCTTTTGATATTTTTTTATTTAAGGCTAGAAAATAAGGCTGTGTCCTGTAGGCCACATGCCTTGTGAAAGTGAAAGATTAAATAACTTTGGTCCGTGTCTCAAACTATGACTGTTGGCTCCTTGTAATTCATAATCAAAAGATTAACATGTTTTTACCAGAACCTCTGATCCAGAACCTCTGATCCAGAACCTCTGATCAGCATAAGGTGCCGTTGTGTGCTTTGCCATGCGAGTGTATGATGAACCAAGGATACTGAAATGTTTAATAAGCTATTTAGTGAAAGAACAGCACTACTTCAACCTTTTATCTGTGATTGCTATGTGATAGTTTAAGCATGTGCTACATTTCCAAACTGAAGCTTTCATGATCAGACGAGCTGAGTGGGGGACTAAAGACTGCTCAGTGAAGATCATGCTGTTTCTGGGGGAGTTGCATTTGTTCCTACTGTAATTGCTTTGCACAAGTCGGGTCTCCGACACTTGATGACACTTAATGATGAAAACAATTTTCAGACCTGCACTGAATTACATCACATTGTTCAAATAATTATGTATCATTTTAAGTGCTTAGAAATTCGAACCAGATTGATCTGTTTCTTCTAAACAATTCAGTGTCACAGTCAGTGGCGAGCCGTGTCTATCACAACTGGACCTTCTGTAGACACACACACCCCCCGCCGCTATAATGTCCGTCTTCTCACTGGATTGTCGTCTTGAAAAGGGTACTCACAACAATTCTGCAAAAACATCATCTTCACCTGTTGCACTTGCCATTTCAACGTTAAAAACAATAAAACGGCATGAATTGCTTCGTCGCATTCATCTCCTCTGTCTCGAGCCAGTGAACTACCGGGCCTTCTAGAGCAGTGGTTCCCAACCTCAGATGATTTGAGGCCAAATATCATATTTAGACTTTAAAAAAAAAAATATATACATATAAAAGATAATTGATTAATTAATTGGAATACAAATTCAAGTTAGTAGCTAATAAAGGTATAAAAAGACAGACATTTATAATTTTTCTTTAATAGAAATGTTCCTTCTGCCCATAAAGTGTCCAAAACAGGCTTTTCTGGATAAGCGCATTTTTAAAACATAGTCATTGTCCATGCCGGTTTCATTTGGATTTTTTGTCACAGTTGCTCCGATCAGATCGGTCTCCTCCATTTTGTA
>NW_011333040.1:21250027-21281188 GCF_000735185.1 Notothenia coriiceps
CCGTCCTTTAATTTCTTCATACAGCGGGCATACAAATGAATGAATCCTGAGTCCAATAACCATCAAAGTCACTCCAATAGTGCTCCTTAATTACGCTTTCTTCCTCCTTTAACAAAATCCAGTTCATCCCCATTCGTCCAGTTTGTGACAGAAGTTGCAGCATTTTGAGACTTTTAAACTTTAATTACTGCTGTTGCGCCGCCCCCCCCCCCCACAACTTCCAACAGGAGTCATTTGGGGGGGCTCTTGGGAAAAAGATTGGGAACCCCTGTTCTAGAGTACCCTGGAACCGAGGGAAACTGAAAGAATACGCCCATTGGCTAGATTGATTTATTTATGATTGGTTGATCAAACTGTCAATCCAAACGTACGCTCTCATTCAGTACAATGGCCAGGTCATTCGATCAAGGATGTAGAATACCTTGGTTGAAGGATATCCTACCCAGAGACCCAGAACAAGATCTGATTGGTTGCTTTCTTTTCTAACACAAAACCACTGAAATGCGTAGTGCATGGTCCGAGAAGGACAAACAAATCAACGTAACACTGTAACATTACAGATCAACAACACAGATACGATTCTCATTTATTCATTTTATATACATTTTATTTATATAATTAAATCGATTTTTTGTTTGTTTTATCTGAGAGTTCCAGGGTATTCTCTGAATACCTTGAAGGCTCTGACGGTTCGCCACTGGTCACAGTGCTTATAACATTGCCCTGATTCACTAGCATACGTCCAGATTTAGGAACTGTTTCTGTGATTGCTGCTTGTTGACAAATACGGTTTGTTTATGTAAATTGTGTTTCAGGTGTGGCTGTGTTTGCCTGGAAAGGGGAGTCTGAGGATGATTTCTGGTGGTGCATTGACCGCTGTGTCAACAATGAGGGTTGGCAGCCTAACATGGTGCGTGGAAACGTTTGTTTTTCTACCTTTTAATGAGGAGACAACAACACGCCGTGAATGCTTTAGACAAACAAATGCCTCACATAGACGTACAATAATTACAGAGAGCCAGCCATTCTTTTTGAGTTATTTCAATAAGTAGCTCTTTTTATGTCAATATTTGTCTCATAATAATGTACTGTGTCATAACTCTTAGATCCTTGATGATGGAGGAGACCTGACACACTGGATGTACAAGAAGTACCCCAACGTATTCAAGAAGATCAGGGGCATTGTAGAGGAGAGTGTCACTGGGGTTCACAGGTGATTTACTGCTTAATAGGCTTCCTATAAAATAGTAAGTGCAACACAGCGACATGCACCAACATGATGTGAAAGCTCTCTGCCTTCCTCTGCCTCTCTCCAGGTTGTATCAGCTGTCTAAAGCTGGAAAGCTGTGTGTCCCCGCTATGAATGTGAACGACTCTGTGACCAAGCAGAAGTTCGACAACCTGTACTGCTGCAGAGAGTCAATCCTGGACGGGTGAGGGAACTATAATGCATTTGTGAAATAGGCTCAGTAAAATGTGTTTATAAGTAGAAATGAACAAGTATGGTTTGAAATTAAAATATCTAACGTATACCCTTCCAAAAAACGTATGAGATAATGGTTTAAAATAGACAATGGAAAACATTGGTTCAGCAAAATGGCTGCCATCAGACAGCCGGTTCATAACAGTCAATGTCACATCTCTGTAGCTTTTAAAAAACCGGTTGCCCTTGTTAAGCTCTTTCGCCGCCTAAACCTAAGAAAAAAACCTCTGGGAAGAAAACTAGTGCGCTGATACCCGCCTGTGAATGATTTCCATGGCAGAATAGAAATAGTCTACTAATCTTTAACAACGTCTGCTCGTCTGCGTATCGGGTCAGTGCTTCCTACACTCACCGCTCATCATTTATTGCTGTCCCTTCTGATTAATAATCTGCAAGGTACGAGATAAAGGTTAATATCTTGTAACAGGTGTTCCAATATGAGTTATGATACGAAATGTCAGCATCATCATGAGACCTTCAGATGTATCGCACCGGGATATTTTAGGAATATAGTTACGACTTGTTTGAGCTTGTTATCACGCAGACATGTTATCTAAAACTGTAGAAAGCTATAATGATGCAGAACGTTTATTCTATATCCGTAGATAGATTACAGATTTTTGAGTCCTACGGATACAGATTGGCAGTTTCTCACTTCCACAGGAGAATGCTAATGTTATGTTTCAAATGTCTCTAGCCTGAAGAGAACCACAGATGTCATGTTCGGAGGCAAACAGGTGGTCATATGCGGGTACGGTGAGGTGAGATACTTATACCAACGTTAACATGCCACAATGATCTTAATGATGTAGCTGGGAACACATTCATCATGATCGCACAAACACATGCTGTACTCAGAACACACACAGCTGTCACCACAATTCATTGGATATCTTTCACAGTATGATTTACTCTAGATGACGTTAAAGGTCTAAAATGCAACATTTCTGCATTCAAATTCTAATAACGACTAGGTCTAGCCCATTCAATGTAAGGTCGCCTGAAATGGCGTTGAATCTTTTGAACATTTCTCAGTGTCTGCCAGAAGCTGTCATAATCCACTAAAGCCACATTTTATCGGTACATTTTTAGCATCTCAGTTATCTTTACATATACATTTTAACCGAAGGGAGGATTTTAGTCATCCGACATTTGGATTTTAAGTTTCAGGGCTTGTGTTTAAATACTGAAAGGTTCAATTACTTTATAAAGGTCAGGGTAATTACTGGCATGTGTATCTCTGCTGGTGATACAGTAATTCAATGTTATGTTTGCAGGTTGGAAAAGGTTGCTGTGCCGCCCTGAAGGCTCTGGGATCCGTCGTCAGCATCACGGAGATCGATCCCATCTGTGCCCTGCAGGCCTGGTGAGGAAAACAACAAGTGGGATGATGATCCAAGATGTGTTGAATGTCAAAGATATGTAAAAAGGACAGACAGCAGTATGGGTGAACAAGCACAGCCAGCCAACTGTGTTCTGTTCATTATATAACAATTATATAACAGGCCTCAGGGAGAGTTTTCTCCCTGAGGCTGAATGCTGAACCCCTTCTTCCTTTCACAGCATGGACGGGTTCAGGGTGGTGAAGCTGAATGAGGTCATTCGTCAGGTTGATGTCATCATCACTTGCACTGGTAACTCCAATTTAAACAATGCAGATTTACTCATTGGGATGCACGGATGTGGGATTATATTTTCTCTTAGCTTTTTAATCTATAAATGCCTTTTTGTTGATTGTTCTTTGCACTGTTCCTTAAGCTGCTTTCTCCCTGCCGCATGCTAATGTGCCGCGTCGGTTTTGCATGTTCAGCTTTTATTGGAAATGCTCTTACAGTTAGTCTGTGTCGGGACAGAAACCAGATTAAGGTCTCTGTGTGTCAGACGATGTAAATTGATTCAAGGTTCATGATTGTGTCTTTCTTTAGGGAACAAGAATGTGGTGACCAGAGACCAGCTGGACCGAATGAAAAACGGCTCTATTGTCTGCAACATGGGCCACTCCAACACTGAGATTGATGTGGTAAACTAGCTTCTAAAAATAGAAGAATTCAAAGTTAAAATGTGTCCTCCACAATGGGTTAATACATAATGAAACAGTGTGGATCCACCCGCAGTGTCCTTAGATATCAGGGCTGATCTCCTCTCCTCTTGCAGGCGAGTCTCCGGACCCCCGAGCTGACCTGGGAGAGGGTGCGCTCTCAGGTGGATCATGTCATCTGGCCCGATGGCAAGAGGGTCATCCTTCTGGCTGAGGTAACTGGTTCGCCTTGCAAACAAATGTTATGCTTGATTACAGATTTTGAACATGTGATGATTTGTCACTTCTGTTTCTTGTTCACATACTTAACTGTTTAAAAACACATTATTTTTCACTTTCTATCCGTCTGGAATGTACCGATTAAAGGCCTGTGTCTTTAAGCCTCCTTTCTGAATAGCTTGGTCTGCTCTGATTGGTCAGTGTTTCTGGCTCTTCCACATTTGCGTGCAGCGTTGAAGACTGTCACGAGAGTGTAGCTGCACTTTCTACCTATATACAGCTCCGGAGAAAATGAAGAGACCAATGCAGCATTATCAGTTTCTCTGGTTTTCCGAGTAAAATTAACTTTTTATTTTAATTTTATTCTATAAACTAATGACAACATTTTGCTGTGTTGGAATTCAACAAACACTGGAACGAAATGGCTGCCAAATGTTTAGAGATAGAGATTTAAGAAAAATAACTTTTAAAACTTTTTTTCTTAACTTTCTTTGTTAGCTTCATTTAGTAGCTGAAACACAATATGGTGTACACAGATCCACTATTTATTAAACATATTTGTAATCAGTTTAATGGTACTGAGAAAAAACATTATTATGTTGGAACAGCCATATTAATGCATGACTGCTTTTTAAAGCGTGTGTTGTTTCTCCATCAGGGACGTCTCCTTAACCTGAGCTGCTCCACTGTCCCCACCTTTGTGTTGTCCATCACAGCCACCACTCAGGTAACATGTTGATACTACCAGACCAACAAGCTATACAGCTGATAAAGACACAGTGGTTATTGCTTCCATCCTCTCACAGGATCATAGATACATGTATTGATCTTCAGTCAATTTACAGTGCATCCATTTTCAAATGTATTACTCATCCATGTTTGTGTTCAGGCCCTGGCCCTTATAGAGTTGTACAACGCTCCTGAGGGACGATACAAGCAGGATGTTTACTTGCTCCCCAAGAAGATGGGTAAGTGTAACTTAATACTTAACCTTGACGTGCAGTTTTTAAAGTATTCACAGTTTACACTCAACATTAATCATTGCTGGGCTGTAGCACTGGACTTATTTATTTTTAATCCGCCCTGCATTTTTTAGATGACACCATGTGATCGTGCTTGTATCCCTCTTTCTTACTAAACCGTGTCTGTATGTTTCAGATGAGTACGTGGCCAGTCTGCATCTGACCACTTTTGATGCTCACCTGACGGAGCTTTCTGATGATCAGGCAAAATACCTGGGCCTGAACAAGAACGGCCCTTTCAAACCCAACTACTACAGGTATAGTTCTACAAAAGGATGCAGCTATATAAAACATTATGGTAACATTTTGGCAAAACATTTTTTTGAAATAAACTTGTTCTTTGTGTTCACAGGTATTAGTCTGCAGGGAGCCATACTTCAGCTCGCTCAAATGTAAACGCTACAATCACCTTTCCATAAGACAAGAACAAGATTTATGTATACTGTATTTTATACTCTTCACAGTACTCTGCATACTCTAGAATAGGTTATATTAAGTTCTATTTTACTGATCACAGCAAGTTTTGGCACTTATATCTGCTGTATAGTGGGATTTTTATTTTCAGGTGCATCTGTTCACAAACCTGCTGACTCCTGGCTACTATAGAGTTCTGTCTTGGATATTAAATGTATCATTATAGTGTGCCAAAAGACTGTGACGGGGAAGGGTTGTAGTTGTTGTGAAATGTTAATGGTTAGTTGTGGAATCAGTTAAACCTGCATTACGCGATACTTTTAAAATGTAAGCTCCTCAAGTGTTTAGATGCTTTTAATTCCATGTTTTGGCTCTCTCAACAACACTTTGTATGAAACTGGTGGCAGTCATTTCCAGAAAATAAATCGTAGACAAGCCTTGCTTTCCATAAAACACCAGAGAGGCATTTTAAACTCCTGACTGGGAAAGAAAGTAATGCTCCAACTGTTTCTCTCAGGAGAAGGGGAAATAAAACACCTTATATGGGGGCAGGGGGCGAGAAATTGAACTAGGAGTTGCTGTTCGTCTGCTAGATGTTTAAGTAAGCAGTTACTTGCTGACAAATGAGCAATAACAACTAGATAACCTGATTTGTAAAACAGTCTTTGAGTTTGTTTCTGCCCCCCCAGTGGTCAGATATCGCTTACTGCAGCCTTTAACGATTTCTCCCTGCTGCGATGCGGCAGCGCTTGCTCACTTCACACATTCCATCCACAAATACTGAAGAAATATCCTTTTCTCTCTCTGTATTATCGTCCACATTAATCCTAACCATCAGCACATCCGGCCAAAAAAGTAACTTCAAAACTCTTATTGTTATTGCAAACAAAACAAAGCTAAGTATTTTTTTTTATAAAGTTGTGTCCATCTATGAGGTTTTTGTGTCTGGTAAGAATAATATCTGTTCCTCAGGGCATTCAAATATTGTTGTATTTACAGAATAACTAGAACAGGTTTAGATATTTTTGTACTCTATGTCACCTGTCCAGAGTTCAATGACTATTGCAGAATTGTATATTCTGTGTGAAGCGAACACAACAGAGAGTGATGCTGAACAGTGTTACATACCGTATGTTTATTCTACATATGCAACAACTCTCTCTGAAGGGCAACATTGAGTTTATGGTTAATTTGTAACAGGAGTCTGGTCCTAACACAGGATATCTGTTGAATCCACTAATGCTCAGACATGGATAAGCTTTGTTGTCAGCACATTTACCTAGACACAAGTTAGCTTTACCTTCTCGGTTATCTTGCGATATTGCACCATTATTATAGATATTGTTAAAACACAATATGATGTTTTTTCGGCCGCTTTTTATCGTTCATAAAGCTTAGGCACAGTTGTGTGAGGCTTGTTAAATGCACACACTTATTACCCCACCTTCTTGATATTCACTTTAACTATTTTGAATAATGGACCACTTAGTTGAGTGGCTCTTTTTTAATTCAAACTATATAGTGTGCAGTTAGTAGTTGAGTCTCTTCAACACATTTTAACATGCTGTATATGATGCTGGTAGTCTGTGGGCCTGTCGAGGGTTCGGCACAATGTTACCTTGTTATAGTGTTCACATGTATTCACTCAGTATCCTGTTTTATCCCCCTTTTTTAAAACTTCAGGCTCCAGCCAAAGTGAAATTTTATTTTTTTTGAGTTTATTGTTGTCACTTACTCCTGCTTTAAAGGAAAACTCCATCCACAAAAGTACTATTTGTAAATTGATTACTCAGCCTGGTACCTCAAATTCTAGAGTTGTTCTTGCATGTATCCACTGTAACCTATATCAAAAGACAGAACAAAGCTCTTGATGGATGTGAATGCTTAACAACACCAAAAGTATTGTTTTGCATTCATTTTTACTAGAAGCTTACTTTTAAACATGTAATGCAATGGAAAAAAACAATTGAATAGGCTGAGTCATTGAAATACAAAGGGTTTTCCTCTAATGCTTTAGTATCTCAAAGGATGCTAATATGAAGTGCTTAATCTTTGCACTAGCAGCTTTAAAGCATCGAGCTGAGGACACTCAGTGAGGACATTAGAGGTTTCTCAATACTCTAATTTCCCCTCCTCGACTCCTATCCGCGAGAGGAGCCCACAGGAGATGCGAGCGGAGGACTGAGGAGGGGAACCGAGGAGTTGAGGAAGGGAAATTAGAGTATTGAGAAACCTCTATTGTCAGCAAGATGAGCGCTGCCTGTAACCATGGTTACTGGTCATTTGACATTGCCTTGTGACTCACTTAGTAATTTATATTCAGACATGTACGTGTTTTTCTCAGTATAGTAATGTGCCCAACATTTGTTTTTCAGAATTATACAGTGATAGCTATGCAGCAAAACATACTCAGTTTTATTCTGTCAAAGGTATTTTACTCAAATATTATGCATTACTCAAGACGACAACTCATTTTAGACATTAGTGGGCAACATTTTATACTCTGTTGTATTTTGATGTATGTTTCATATCTTTTAACAATCAGGCAAAAACACATTTAGTGGTCTTTTCATAATAGCACTTAAAAATGACTTTATTAATGTATTCCTTTTGTTTAGCTAATAACAATCATTTTAACATAGTTGTATCTCCGTTATAGAGACAAATGAATGTGTTATTACTATAGCAAAAGCTTGATTCAAAGTCGAAATAAAAAGAAAGTGTACAACTGTGATTTGACAGTACATTGTTGCCGGTTTGACGTTTTTAATGTGGAGACGAAGCGCTGTAAATGATTAGCTTTGAAGTTGGCCTATGTTCTCATCACTATCTGTTGCTCAGTTTAAAGAACCTCATTCCGGCAGTAGGCAACATATTACATTTCTGTGCACAGTTCCCTTTAATAAACTGCTGTTAAATTTGAAAATGTCTGATGCATCATTTCACAGACCCACTCAGGTCAAATGCATTGCCTTTAAACGACATGTCACACTTATAACTAAGTATTACATACAATTATCGCTCGATAACAGTCTTCGACGCCCAGAAGTCCCCGAAAATGCACTCTTTGTAGGTGTGTACATATAAAAGAAACTTCACTTTCAATTTATTTTTGTCTTCATTGTACTATTGCCTATTTACCTCGTTAACGTAAGTAATACTCATTACATTGACACATGCCTTATTTGTGATTAAAATAATGGTTGTTGGTAATGTACTAGCGACCCCCACAGATGTATCATTTCACTGCGTCCGTGGGAGCTCAGACCCTCCAGCTCCCATTGGCTCCCACATAACTCGAACCCTGGACGTACACACACATAAATGAATATAGTACAGCTAAAACAAAAACACATACATGTACGTTTATAAATCTATGTAAACAGATGTATGTATTGTATTGTATAAATAATACAACAACACAAACAGTAAGACATTAGTGCAACGGGGCACTAGAGTGCAAATGTTGGATTAAATATGGATTGATTTAATGCAACAGGTTGGAGAACCTAAAGGACATCAATAAATGCAAGAACATATAATCACAATAATGAAATCACACATAGAACAAAGGGCAGATCATATCCCCCTCCCCTTTTAAGCGGTAGTTACGCCAAAGAGTGTACAGGTTACATAGAGATTGAATTAAATATGACACAACAGAATGTAAATTCCAACTCTCGTAGATCGACTCAGTCATCTCGCGAGAAGACACTGCGCCCCAAATATAATGGACGTCGGTGGGAACAGTAGTGGGCTTCCTGTAAACAATAAACAGAGAGCTATGTTACCGAACAAAAGCAGGGGCGAGTTCACCCGAAACCCAAGAAAAGATTCAGAGGTACGTAAAAATAACTGTTTTTTTTTATTTACAGCAAACTAATCATTTAGAGACGAGGCTGCTGCTGCTTCTGTACCACATAACGTTAGCTTAGTTAGCTCTGTCAGGCTAGCTTTACTGTTTGTTCTGACACGGAGACACAAACTAACAGCAGCAACTGAGGCTTTTAACATCTTTGAAATAATATGCCTATGTTTGTGCAATATTCCCTTTGTAGCTTAATTTATGCAATGTTGAATAGTAGTGTAGCTTAGCAGGGGCTAGCTAGCTGATGTTAGCTAGTACCAGGCCAGACTGGGCTGTCTGTCAACGGCGACCTGTTGAGGCTTATTCTGTCTGCGGCCTGTTGTGTTCATGTGATTTAAAACCATGGAGCCCTCCTGTAAGCGTGTACCTATAAAGAAAACCAAGTTAGTCAGTGCTCCCTTGCCCCATAGTGGATACATTGCTGCATTTAACTGCGAGAAAACCACTTCTAGACTTCTTGTTTTCATGCGTTGACATCTTGTAATCTTGTGAATATTCAGAAAATAAATAAAATGTTAGCATTACAGATTCAACCATTGTAAATATGATTGAGAGGAGTTTCTCTTTGTGACATCTAATTGATACATGATCAACAGCTCCTGTGAAATACATACTTTCTAACAGGGTTGAAACAAATTGTTCTTTCTTTTTGTAAAAATGCTTCAATGTAAAATACAGATTACAAATAAACGGTTTGGATTTATAATGTTGGTGAAAATATACATTTGTTTGTATCGGTAAACTAGAATGAATGAAGTAATCAAAAGGCCCCTTTTATTGTTTTGCATATAATAGTTTTGGACTATTCTTTGTAATACCTAAAGTCTTTAATGGTTAACCCTTCTTTCTGTTGAATTGAATTTACTTTATATTATAGACACACTATTTATTGTAGTACAATAAACATGTATTGATTTCTATGGTCAGAGGTAGTTGAAGTGGCTCACAGTTGTTCTTAACTAAACAGCCAAAGAACAACGTTTATGTATTTAGTGGTTAATAAAAAATGAATATTTACTTGCCATTCTGCCAGTTAACAAAAACATATATACCATGTTTGGTGCATAGGGGCTGTCGGAGTCTCCAGACCTTGAGTTTGAATATGCCGATACAGACAAGTGGGCTGCTGAGCTGTCAGGTGGGTAGTCATTACGGACATTGAGATGACCTGACATTGTTTTTTTGCTCTCCTGCTCTTCACTCTTGAAACATATTTTGTCTTATTTACATATTCTTTGTGAACGTTTCAGAGCTGTACAGTTACACCGAAGGACCGGAGTTTTCTCTCAATAGGCAGTGCTTTGAGGTCGAATTCAGAACACATGGTATGGAGTTCAACTTACAACACATCTTAATGACATTACAGCAAATCATTTATTATGTAAAATGAAGAAGGCATATGTGTGAAGTTAATTATCTCCACCTCTTTTGTTTCTTAGTTTCTGATAAGAGGTGGACGGAGCTGGATGAATCTCAGCAGAGAGCTCACGCCATGCGCCTGCTGGACGGGCTGGAGATGATCGCTCGAGAGAAGAGGCTGAAGGTCGCCAGAGCCATTCTTTACATGGCTCAGGGTCAGTCCACACATCCCTTAACACCTTCTTAGTATTAATTCATATTGATTTAATTCAAATTCAAATTGATCAGAACATTTAGTTTAGTTTTTCTCAAAATATATGTGTTTCACCGTTGCATTTTATTCTCTCTAGGAACCTTTGCAGAGTGCAGCTCTGAGGCTGAGGTGCAGCACTGGATGAGATACAACATCTTTCTGCTGCTGGATATGGGGACCTTCTCTGCTCTGGTGGAGCTGCTCAACATGGAGATTGAGTACGTTATCAATCATGCAGAGGCTATCCTAATTTAGTTTTGCCTTCTTTATCTACAAGGAATCATCTCCTTTTATAAAAAGTGCTAACTCCTTGTAGGTTAGAACAATCAGCTTTAGTGTTGCCAGTGAGCAACACTAAAGCACACTGTGTTGGCTTTGCAAGGCTAGAAGTGACTAGATCTTCTGTTGTAAAATGATCTATCTGGAGAAGAGTTTAAAACACTTATATTCTCCCTTTCAGTAACAGCGCTGCCTGTAGTAATGCGGTGAGGAAACCAGCCATCTCCCTGGCTGACAGCACAGATCTCAGAGTGCTGCTCAACATAATGTACCTGATGGTGGAAACCATACAACAGGATGATCCTGCCGACAAGCCTGAGTGGAAAGTCATCCGGGAAACCTTCAGAGCAGAACTAGGTGAGTTTTATGGACGTAAAAACCTGCAGTCATGTCACCGATTTGAAACAAAACATGCAAGGTGAACTATTTTAACTCCACTCCTCTAATCCAGGAGCTCCTCTGTACAACAACGAGCCGATTTCCGTCATGCTCTTCGGTATGGTTACCAAGTTCTGCAGCGGTCATGCCCCTCACTTCCCAATGAAGAAGGTGTTGTTGCTGTTGTGGAAGAGCATCCTGGTGAGACACGGTTTTGCTCCCACATGACCTCACAACAAAAACCTATTACCTCTAATCAGGAAACATGTTGAATGATTGTCCCCTGTTTCAGTTCACACTCGGAGGGTTTGAGCAGCTCCAAAGCATAAAGGTTCAAAAGCGTGAGGAGCTGGGTCTCCCCCCTCTCCCGGAGAACAGCATCCGAGTGATCCGCAGCATGAGGGCCGCTTCTCCTCCTGCGTCTGCGTCCGACCTCATCGAGCAGCAGCAGAAACGGGCGCGCCGCGAACACAAGGTAGACATTACTGCTGCTCCCGGCTCTCAAAACAAACATAGTGTGGGTTCAAAGAAGGTGCATGTGAAATGTGTCGTTGCCTTGATTATATAGATCAGGGGTTTTGGAAAATCTTTCACCAAAGTAAAAGTATATATTGGACAAAGTTATTTACAAAATCTGTAAATAATCTTGTGCAATAAATACTTTTACTTTCACTAATGTTATCTGGCTTAGGGCTGCTCAATTAATCTTATTTTAATCGCGATTACGATTATGGCTTGCAACGATTACGAAAACAACGTAATCTAAATAATATTTTTTTTCTCCAATAAATGGATGTTTTCAAAGTCAATGAATAATCGCAATTACAGTTATTGACCCAAATAATCGTGATTATGATTTTTGCCATAATCGAGCAGCCCTTATCTGGCTGCTATCACACTACTTTGTACATCCTACAAACATTTTATTTTTAAATACTGCTACTTATTGCTATCCACCTGGATGTGTACTTGTATTTTGTGTATTTCTATCTTTAATATTGTGTGCCTGCCTCTTTTTTTAAATGTTCCTATTTCTGCCTCTATATTTGAGCTGTAACGATGTACATTTCCCCCCCGGTTGGACTAATAAAGATATTCTAATTTATACACAGTCGTTGATCAAACAAGACAACCTTGACGCATTCAACGAGAAGGATCCTTACAAGGCAGATGACTCACGTGAGGATGAGGACGACAACGATGACAATGATAACTCTATAGAGCCGGAGACTTTCCCTCTGGAGAGGGACGAGGTGATGCCTCCGCCTATTCCTCAACCTCCATCAGAGAGGGTGTCTTTCCCCAAAGGACTGCCATGGGCTCCTAAAGTCAGGTACCGGTGGATCCGTTTCTCTTGTCCACAAATCTAGTAAGAAGATTATAAAGATTGAGGTTCTGTTATGATTTTATTGTGTTTCTCTCCCACAGGGAAAAGGACATTGAGAATTTCCTGGAATCAAGTAGAAGTAAATTCATAGGTTACACACTTGGGAAGTATGTTTTCGAAAGCAACTTAAGTCTAATATTTCACACTTTGACTGTGTGGTGTGTGCTGATGTTTTTTTTGTGCATGTCTCACAGTGATACAGATACAGTCGTTGGTTTACCCCGGCCAATCCATGAGAGCATAAGGACGTTAAAGCAGGTATTGAATTAGCCATTTCACAACATCTTTTTACTTCTAGAGGGTATACCCTTAAAGTCAATAGTGCTGCTAGATTCTCACGTCGATTCCTCATCTTTTTTCAGCACAAGTACATCTCCATTGCTGAGATACAGATTGCAAAGGAGGAGGAGTTTCAGAAAACCCCTCTGTCTGGGGTAAGTAGACACAGGGGCGTTAATAGTTAAGGAATCACGTTTGACTTTAAGAAATGGGTACTGACAGTTTTCAATATTTTTCATATTTAACTGACTAATCGATACATCTAAAATATAATTGACAGATTAATCAATAATGAAATGTTTGTCAAATGCATACCATATCTGAAAAATAAGGTAAGGTAACAATTGTGAGCTGTTTCTGTCGGTAATTAATAATTGACGATAGCAGAGGTTTTAGGGTCTTGTGTCTGCAAAACAATCTTTCTCGAGGTGTCATGGTGATGTACATTTTGTTTGTTTTGTTTCTATTCTTATCAGGGTGAAGAAGACGTGGAGATGTCCTCCATTGAGCTGCTCTATCAAGGAATTCTGCCCAGTTTGCCTCAATACATGGTTAGTGGGCTCCGGTATACACTGTGCTAATTCTCCTGTGAAGAAAAGGTTATAGAATATTTCAGTGGCTTTCAGTTCCGTGCAAATAACAAAAAGGAATGTTAGCCTTAAGACCCTTTTGTGTAAATAATAGGTTGTAACCTTTATTTAGTTGAGTCTAATATAATGTTTTGCATGTAAGGCCCTTCAGACACTGTGAAGTTGACATAAATGCAACATTTTGTAGTTCTAAGAGCATTAGATACATTATATCATTACTCTTTTTATGGTATAAATCAACCATCACTGACTGTTACTCACTTCCTGTTCTGTCTCTCTGAATGTCAGATCGCTCTGCTAAAGATCCTCCTCGCTGCAGCTCCGACCTCCAAAGCCAAGACGGACTCCATCAACATCCTGGCAGACGTGCTGCCGGAGGAGATGCCGTAAGTGACGCAAGGCCTCTTCAAAACCTTAAACAGCAATAGCAATATCCATTCTAGTGGGACAAGTAAAATACAATACGTTTATTAACAATTTAAAATGAGATGTGTCTAAAATGGAAAATTGGTGTAACTTCACATTGCAGGCATACAGATTAAAGGTTATTTAGTCCAAACTCTGGTTAACAGGCTTGAGGTTGTCTGAGTTTCAGATTTTTTTTAATGATATTTTATTTTCTCTGAGGATCAGAGTTAAACTAAATCTGTGATTGATGTGTAATGTCTGACTCTGCAGGACCACAGTGCTGCAGAGCATGAAACTCGGTGTTGATGTCAATCGACACAAAGAGATCATCGTGAAGGCCATCTCTGCCATCCTGCTGCTGCTCCTCAAACACTTCAAACTAAACCACATCTACCAGGTAAACACAGCACTAGTTAATGAGAACACGTACATGTATTCGCTTTTTCTCACCCTTTTTTAAAGTTGTTTCGGGAATCATGACATTCCTCACAATACATTTCTGTGATGGTTATTATGTAACTAAGCACACACCTCCTAAGTTGAAGGTCAGAATGACTCGAGTGAGCTGTGTTAGATATTTGCCAACCATTGATCTCATTCTTGTATATGTTACTTGAAATAAGGATATGACTAAATATCATGAGCTGAACATGTCTTTGTATTTTATCTCACAGTTTGAGTACATGGCTCAACATCTCGTGTTTGCCAACTGCATCCCCCTCATTCTCAAGTTCTTCAACCAGAACATCATGTCGTACATCACGGCCAAAAACAGGTACTTTCAGGACATCTCATCTCATTGCAAGAGTATTGAAATGTTCGTTGTTTCATGACTCAATGTTTTTCTCCATTAGCATTTCAGTACTTGACTTTCCTCATTGCGTGGTGAACGAGCTGCCCGAGTTAACCGCAGAGAGTTTGGTGAGTTTTCCATTGTTTTGTAATCGTTGCCTTCTGATTATACAGTGTTTTGGGTTGTTTCTGCTGATGTCAAATCTAGCCCTGAAGTCATTTTTAATGTTGAAATTTGGTCTTTTACAGGAAGGAGGAGACAACAATCAGTTTTGCTGGAGGAATCTGTTCTCCTGCATCAACCTGCTGAGGATCCTCAACAAACTGACCAAGTGGAAGCACTCCAGAACAATGGTGGGAGCAATCCTCCACAAATAACATTGAAGAGGACGGGTTTCATCAGAAATATAAACAAATCCATGTATAAACATTCATCTTTGCCCTCTCAGATGCTGGTGGTGTTCAAGTCCGCTCCCATCCTGAAGAGGGCGCTGAAGGTGAAGCAGGCCATGATGCAGCTTTACGTCCTCAAGCTGCTCAAAGTGCAGACCAAATACCTGGGCCGTCAGTGGAGGAAGAGCAACATGAAGACCATGTCGGCCATTTATCAGAAGGTCCGACATCGGCTCAACGACGACTGGGCCTACGGGAACGGTGAGTGGAATCACAATCATACAACCAGTGGGAATTCATTCAATGCAGCATGAATGAAAGTTTATGCTGGGATATAACAAAAATGCAAGTGTTATTGTTGTGAAGTGTATTTGGTCTTTATTAGAGCTGACACAATTAGTAGGTTAATTGATTACTCGATATTCAGATAATTATTTTAAAGCTTTTGTGTTCTGTGAATAACGATTATATAAAACACAGCATTACATTGCATTTAGCTGATGCTTTTATCAAAAGCAACTTCCAATAAATGCATTCGACCAGGAAGATACAACCTTGAAGAAAACAGAATCATATCAGTACATCAGGTTTCATAGAGCCAAACATATCAAGTGCTACTCAACTGGCTTTAGATAAGCCAGTCCTTTATTAGTATATAAGTGCTCTGTTAGCAGTTCTTTGTTAGTAATTCTATCGCTCAAAGTGGAGTCGAAAGAGATGAGTTTTCAGTCTGCGCCGGAAGATGTGTAAGCTTTCTGCTGTCCTGATTTCAATGGGGAGCTCATTCCACCATTTTGGAGCCAGGATAGCAAACCCACGAGTTTTTGCTGATGGGAACTTGGGTCCCCCTCGCAGTGCGGGTGCAGCGAGCTGTTTGGCTGATGCAGAGCGGAGTGCACGTGCTGGGGTGTACGGTTTAACCATGTCCTGGATGTAGGAAGGGCCAGATCCATTCACAGCATGGTACGCAAGTACCAGTGTCTTGAAGTGGATTCTAGCAGTTACTGGAAGCCAGTGAAGGGAGCGGCATAGTGTGGTGTGGTGTGGGAACATTTAGGAAGGTTGAATCAAAAACATTTTGAGTACATGTAACAATAAATGTTATCTTATCCATTTTTGATACCAGTTCTTTAATCCACTTTCTGATCCTGGCACATTCATATTTGCACATTTTAGTTTTGCTTGTTATGTCGGATGTCTAAGATATAGGAAGATAAATACCCAGAATAAAAAGTGCAGGCTCCAATAGTAGTTTATTTGTTAAGATTTGATTCCACATATGATATTATCCAAAAAGGAATACATTTGCACTCATTAGCCTGTGTTACTGTATAGGTTTCAGGCTTCTGTTGGCTGTGGGTCTCTAATCCTTCTTTAATGAAACTAAGGGGTTATATTTCCACTCAAAGCAAAATGCACCCAATATGAACTGCTTTTTGTTCTCTGTGATCAGATCTGGATGCTCGACCTTGGGACTTCCAGGCCGAGGAGTGTGCTCTGCGTGCGAACATCGAACGCTTCAACAGTCGCCGCTACGACAACAGCCAAAGCAACCCGGACTTCCTGCCTGTGGACAACTGTCTGCAGAGCGTCCTGGGACAGCGGGTGGACCTGCCTGAGGACTTCCAGATGAACTATGACCTGTGGCTGGAGCGGGAAGTCTTCTCCAAACCCATTTCCTGGGAAGAACTGCTGCAGTGAGAATCATCGACTTTTCTAAATAAAGTTTCAATCGGGAGTTCTGACAAGCCACCGACAGCGCTCAGCATCATGTGACACCAGACTGAAGCTGACGCGCAGGTGTGGACCTACAATCATCACGTTTGATTGCTGCTCTAAATATATGCTTAATGTGATGAACTATTGAGACTTTTCCCCCACACTAATGCCCCCCCACAGTTCATTTTAAATGTGCAGAGTCCTGCTCTACGTGTGGAATTGAACCCAACCCTACCTTTACATATACGGGTGTTTGCTCAGTGCCTCTTACCTGCTACCAAAAGTCAGTCAGTTTTACCTTGAAGCACTACATGGAAGTTTCAATGTAGTTTTAAACAAATCTACTGGGAACACAATTTGCGTATTCATTAAGAGTCTTAATATAGGTGCGTGTGCTTTGTTGAGGCAGCAGATTTGAGATGTTGTCAAAGGTTATTATTCACAGGTTGTAGAGTACGCATAACAAAGAAACAGGTGCTGGATCCAAAATCAAGCTAAGAAAGAATCAGACAAAAGTATTAAAAGCTCACAATTTTAAAGTCACTGAGCTTTTTGTCCGATTCTTAATCAATGAAACATTCCCTGTCACATCTCATGAGTTTATCTTCATAAGAGAGATAAAGAGAACAGGTGTGGGGCTTTTTATTCATATCCTTATGTATTACTTTTTAACAGTCATCACCTGAAGAGGAGAATCTCCTGTTCACCTGACTCACCCTTTGTTGTTGGATGTTATTTGCATTATTCTGAGTGCTGCCGACACACCTTTATTTACTCTGGGACCATGCAGGCGTTCAGCCCGTCGCTGACCATCAGGCTGTTTAGACGTTATGATTACAGCCTCGATTATTGTTTTTTACCTAAAGTAGCTCAATAGCATCCATTCGCTTTGTTGTGTGGGGAAAATGGTGGCACATGTTCACGTCACTTGGTTGTGTGAGAGAGAAGAAAGTCTCTGATTTGAGATCATTCACTTCTTTAGTTTCACCCATCAGACAGCGGTTCTGAACTGAAGGGGAAATCTCAGTTAAATTGCGAGTTACAGAACCAGATTCCTCGTTCTACTTTTGAACATGTTTTAGTTTAAAGGTTAAGGACATTAAAATACATGTAAATTGTGAACCTTATTTATCTTGTCTTTGTTTTACATAGACTTATACTGTAATAAAATGATACTGTCATTCATGTGGAATTTTTTTAATCTTTATTTAGATTATTAATTTGACATTATGAGCTTTTGGCTTATGTGTTTATTGAGCCAAATGTTTTATAATGTGCGGGTGTGTGACCAAACAAAGACATTTGTTATATAGCACTTGAAGCAGTTTTTCAATCGTCACATCGTTGTGAGTGAAATATCTCGTATGTAATCTCGGTAGAAATATAGTATAATATACAGAATGACTGAATCAACTGTTGTCTTTTATATACGGGGATGTTATAATTGTTGAACCAAATGTCACGGGTGCAGGTTTGTTTTCACACATGCAGCAATAGATTAGGATCAAATTGCCAGGAAATCAAAGCACGTTTAAACTAAATTTCTCAGCATGTAATGCTGAAAAAGCTTGGACCTTGCCCAATAATGGCCTTATGTCAGGAGGAGAACCTTAAAATCAATCCTAAAGTAAACAGGAAGCCAGTGCAGAGCGGCTAGAACTGGACTAATGTGTTCTCTCCTCTTAGTTCCGAGCTGCAGCGTTTTGGATGAGCTGAAGTCTGTCAGTAGTTTTTTCGGGAGGTCAGTGAAAGTGCATTACAGTAGTCTATCCGGCTTGAGACGAAGGCATGTATTAGCTTCTCTGCGTAGTTTTGATTTATGAATGGTCTTACTTTAACAATGTTTCTAAGGTGAAAGAACAATGTTTTTGTCACTTTGCTAATGTTAGAGCTGAAGCTTAGATCTGAATCTAATATAACACCAAGACTCGTGACCTCCGGTTTGATCCGGTTAGTAAATATCCCGAGATTATTAAACAACTATCTCTTTTTGCTTTGGGGCCGACTAGCAGGATTTCAGTTTTGTCCTCATTCAGCTTTAGGAAGTTACTACTCATCCATCTATCGCCAAGAGGCAGTTGGTGATGGAGGTAATAGCTGCAGTGTAATTAGGTTCTGCCGATATATACAGTTGTGTATCTCATCCGCATTGTGTTTTCTGATCAGGTCACCAAGTGGTAGCATATATAAAGAAAACAGACCAAGGCAGCTCCCTTGTGGAACCCCATAATAGCTGTCGTGTTCTTCCGACACATGATTTCCCAGGCTGACATAAAACGTTCTCCCTTTGATGTTTGTTCTAAACCAGTTTAAGACACAGCCAGAAAGACCAACCCACTTTTCGAGACTATTGATGAGGATGTCGTGCTCAATTGTGTCGAAAGCTGCACTGAGATCCAATAGGATAATAATTGAGATCCTATTTTTTTTATTACAGTTCAGTCAGAGGGCACTGACTATTTTAATAAGGGCAGTCTCAGTGCTGTGGTATCTTCTAAAACTTCAAGGATGTTGTTTCCTCTCAAAAATGAATTTATTTTCTCTGATACTATCTTTTCAACTATTTTACTGATGAATGGAAGGTTGGATATTGGTTTATAGCTTGTTAGTAAAATAATATCAAAGTTTGGTTTCTTTAACAGAGATTTGATAACAGCTGTTTTAAAGTATTTATTTAACCTTTATTCAACCAGATAAAAAGCATTGAGCTAAAATCTCATTTACAATGCTGACCTGGCCAAGAAGGCAGCAATGTTATACATAACACAGACATATAAAATACAGAGAACACAACTAAGTAAACAAAAGACGAAAAGCAGTCACTACATTGTGCACATTTGGGACAGTAAGAAAGGTGCACTACTTATTACTGCAAGAGCAGCTGTTGGTAAGGACTTCAGACAACTTCAATTTAAAACATGCTATTGAGACAAGTGCCGTCAGTTTGAGGCTTGATTGAAGGTCACTCCAAGACCAAGGACCATAATAAAAAAAAAAGACTCCTTTTTCCAGCCTCAGTCCGCACGGCAGGTACCTGGAACTGTATCCAGGCACTTCATGTGACGTTGTAAGAGTCACAAACTGGAGCAAATCTGGCACATGTGTACAGTGGAAGCTTTCCTAAAATGGCTTTATACAATAATAAAAACCAATGCTGCACCCTACGCATACTAAAGGAGGACATCCAGTTAGGCTTATACAGTTTGCCAATGATGAGTCCTATAGGCTGCATTTGATATATAACGCAGTGCAGCATGGTAGAGTGGGTCAAGTTTGGCCAAAACAGTGGGACAGGCAAATCTATAAATGGTATCACCATAGTCCAGCTGGGACAGGAATAAGGCAGAGACCAACCTTTTATGGGATGAAGTTGAAAAACAACATTTAAATCTGAAAAGGAAGCAAAGAGTGAATTTCAGTTTCTTTGTTAGAACTTCAATATGGTGTTTGAAGTTCAGATTACTGTCCAACCAAAAGCCCAGATATTTGTAGGTATCGACAAACTCAACAGAGACGCCATCAAGGGTGTCAATGGAGAGGCAAGAGGACGCTGACGTTCAATAGCAGTTTGGAATCAAGAAGTGCATGCTGCAGCGTGATAAATCAGATTTTAAATTGGAAACGGCCATATCCAGAGAAGGAGCACATGAATATACAATAGTGTCATCAGCATACGTATGATAGGTAAAAAATTGCATCTGATTACAAATATTGTTTACATATAATAAAAAGAGCAAGGGCCCCAAAATAGAGCCCTGTGGAACTCCCTNACACACAGACAGACAGACAGACAGACAGACAGACAGACAGACAGACAGACAGACAGACAGACAGACAGACAGACAGACAGACAGACAGACAGACAGACAGACACACACACAGACACACACACAGACAGACAGACACACACACACACACACACACACACACACACACACACACACACACACACACACACACACACACACACAGACACACACACACACACACACACAGACAGACAGACACACACACACAGACAGACAGAAAGGCACACACATATCTCCATGCACACGTCGACTCTGATTCATCCATTTCCTGTAGTTTTACTTTAAATTACTTCAATCATTTCCTTGACTCCTCTCTGCAACCAACGCCTAACAGCCATGTTGCATGTTGGCATCATTGCCTCCCCGGGGGCGTCTCACTTTACAAAGTTTTACATTTCTGGTAAAATAAAAGTCAAACTTGAAAAAAAATAAAAGTCAAAATAAAAGTCAAACTTGAAATGAGAGCCCCTGGAGGTACATGCATAAAGGGAAAGGTTAGAGCGAGAGATATTTCTGTACACCTGCAGCACTGAGGAGACTGAGATTGTTAAAGAGAGCAACACACACCGCCAATAAAACAAAGCACAGGGACAGAGGTGAAGCTTTAACTGATGTGAGGAAGACATCAGATGAGTTGGGGGCTATATTCTGTTTGTATGGTCACAGTTTAAGATTCAGATCTGCCCCAGACGGGACTTTAGGTCATAAATAAAGTACTTAAACAAAGACAATAATGAATATATTGAATTTTATGTCATTAAGATCACATTGTGATGTTGTTTTTGTCTATCATTGCTTTTGATTTTTAAACTAAATGTGTGTTGTGTTTTTCTTTTTTGTCGATGCATATGTGAGTGATTTTTTTAAATAATAATCTAAATAATGTCACTTCTATCCCTAATTTTTGAGGAGCCAAAATAAGTCAAAGCTATCAGTGGGAGAAGTGATTTCATTTATATATCATTACGACAGGAAACACATGTACATATCATGTTGTAGCAGCTTCAATTGTCAACATAAATACTTAATACGTTTATTTATTATAGCACCTGTATAGCACTTGTTCATTTCTTATACCAAAGATTAAACACTTCATGAACTGCTGAAGACAAAAAGCTAAATATTAGAGACACTCATTTCTCAAATGCACTTGAGTTAAGCGGAAGGAAATAAAGTCCTTTTCATCAACAAGAGAAGCAGAGTGAAGAAGGATAAGACGATGTGAAAAACCACTTGACCATCTCGTATTCAGACCTTGGGTTGCATTTCTTTTATCTTTCTGTATATACTTTTTAGCAATTAATGAAAATATTATTTTCTCGGGTGTTTGTTGTTTGACTACTTCTTTGATCGCCAATTGCAGCCCATGGCTAAAGTACAAAGATGCTGCTTTTTGCATAATGTAAATGCAATGTTGCTTTTTTAAATGAACTGCATGCCTACAGCATGTACTGCTTTCTTTTACACTTCTCTTTTTCCACTGATATAAGTCATTGAATGGGTTTTCATAGTGTACCGTGAGTCATTGAATATAATAACAATAACGTCATTAATAATCTTGAATATATACAATAACATACATCAGTGATCTGTGAGCAATGATATAGTGGCTTAAAACAGAATGTATGGCAAAATCTTGCAACGTTTCTACATTTTATTTTTTACAAATTTGCTGAAATAAATAAAAAACCCTTTGACATAGCAAACATCTACAACCTGTTGTTATTCTCTGTGCCCCCTCGACATAACATCTGCCCACCATTCACATTACTTTAACCTCTTTGTGTTATCACCCTAACCTCCCACACCCAGGACACAGTAATTGTGTTGCCATGGAAACAGAGGAGAAGACCTAAATTGTGAGCTGCTGAGAATCCAACCCATCTCGTTAGACGATGCTGCTGCCGCTGCTTCCGACACGTGGTGAAGATCATCGCCAATAAATGAACCCAATCTACATTATGTAAATGATCCAATCTACTGTAAGGGTTTACGTCACAGTGCAGGTATCACAGCCGGAAAAATAAATAAATTACAAATGAAAACACTCCACACTACAAGGTGTTCTAATTGCCTTTAAGTGTGTTAAATTATTCAGAGCAAAAACCATTTCAGCACTGAGACCTGCGCTAGAAATGGAGCTGGGACCAAAACAGGGATGGAGCTAAAATGACATCAAAGCACAACAAACCACTGAGGAAACACTGTCAGCACCGAGGGTTAAAAGTGACTAATAAATGTCTAAAAATAGATTTGCATGAGGATACAACTGCACTAAATGCTTTTCTGGCACAAGTGTAGTGAGCGCATCAGAAGAATAGCATTGTATATGAAGAGAAATCACTGTAGATATGAGCCACTGCGCTGTCAGCTGGTCTGATTGGATCAATGAACTTAATTCCGCCGCTTTGTTAAGCAAACATCGCAACACGGGTAAAGTGCTTAATGTTATTTATTCAATATTGACAACTACCTATGTGGTGGTGAGACAAACATTTTTATTAATACACTGTCAACAAACATGAAGAAAAAAGAGCATGAAGGTGAAAACAATAGGTCACCAGCTTTAGCACGTTAAATCAATACTATAGAACAGGGTGGGGCTGAGCGTGTGGCCGTGTGAGCAAAACAACGCTGCTCCTCTCCTTATATCCATCTTCCCATCATTCTGCTGTCTTTTCATTTCCCACCCTTGGGTCTTCTCTCATGCTATCCCGCGCCCTCCAGTAATTCCTCCATGCCTCCTCTCTGTCGCCGTTTAAGAAGGGCTGACCTGCAGACTACCTAATGCCACCAATCAATATCACGCAGAGGACATAAGACCACCGGACATACTAATATGAAGACACACTTCCTGCAATGTATGCAGCCAAGCATCTCCTCTGCTAAGATTGACCACACACACACACACACACACACCTCACCGAGAGTGATTGATTTATATAATTTAATCTCATGTGAACGGTTCCATATGACCCTGTGTAAAATAAGGCTTTCTCACTTGCAGGCTGTTGCTGTGGGTGTCATAGATCATTGCTTCATCTATCTATAGAGCCAACATTGATCCTGCCTGCCCTTCCTGCCTAACATTACGATGGGCCGCGGGATGAGCTAACGTGAGGGGCAGGGCGCGTGTCATTATGCAGAGGACTGCGTGTCTTTAAACAGCTAATGAATCACTGAGATCAAAATCAAAGCCATAGAGAACCCGAGAGCTACAGCCTATGGATTTGCTGCTGATTAATGTTGAATGCAATTACAGTAATGAGTGGCTTCATCGGATGTTACAGATAGCAGGCATGTACAAGCGATCAATTACTATAAACGCTGGAAAAGCAACAAAAACTGAAAAGTGAGAAGTACACAGACAGTAAATGTGAGTGAAAACCAACACCTTTACTATATTTAGCTACTTCTAACATTATTTTTGATGTAATAATTGTTTATGTTTTTACCAATGCACACTAATCAACATGTGTGTTTCCACCTCTATGTTATCATGCCAGAGTCATTCACTAATGAGCTTTTTTTATCCTCAGTCCCTGAGCAGGTTATGAAAAATAGTGGTCTTAAACTATCAATACAATGCTTCAACAAGCACTTCAGTATAATATATTACAATCCAATATAAAATATAACGCAACAGAATACATAAATGCACAACGAAAGCAGCAGATACTGGATGTATAAACATAGTATGCAGCTAATTATCATCGTTATTATATTAGATGATTTAGTCAGTGGAGGATTAAAAACTACGATATTTAAATGAGTGAAGAGTTTCAACAGCTTATGTGATGATATCAATGTAGTTTATCTGTAACAATGCATTATATTTAATGGATTATACACTAAGTTTGGGAGCAAAGCATATAGTAGTTATAGCTGTCGAAATAAATGTAGCGGCTTGAAAAGCAAAAGATGTGTTGGACACATAATAGTAGTATAAGATCGAAATATCAAAGTGATAAACAAGTACTTTCAAACTGTTCTTAGGAACAGCTGTTGGGTTAACATAAAAAGTTACCAATCTTTTTAAATGTGGCATAATCTTATAATTTATTATGCTGAGACAAACCTTAATGTCTCCTTCTTTATAACATCATATATAGCATATGTGCAGATTTGTAACACCAAATACCATAACACACCAGTGTTGAACAAAAAATAAAAAATCTAGAGTGAGAAAAAGAGAGAAGTGTCAGTGAGAATGAAGTGATGTGAAAACATGAATATTACAATTCATATTTAAAGCATACATACTGTATGACATAGCACATGCCTCTCTAATGTGTCTGTTAGAGCAGAATACATTAATACTCTGCAGCCAAGACACCTGCCTGCTTTAAAAGGTGAGCCTTACAGAAAACAGAAACAAGAATATTCATACCGACTATGTCTGACTATATCAAACGACCTAATGTGACTTCAAAGGAATTCAAATGGGTAACTATCTCCTTCATCCAGTATCTATAATTTCTCAGGGTTTGTATATGAAAGCCTTATTATCCTCCAAATAAGCTGGTGGCCACATTAATTACAAACGTACACATTCAGCAACTTTTGCCTGATGTCTGTATTTAATTTCCCATAATGACGAAGAGTATGATGATCCCATAAGCTAAGCGCTACTATAATTTGTTCAGAAAATACCACTGTTACTGTCACACCATTCCCCATGCAAGACACACACATACACAGTAGAGGCCCATAGCAGGCACATGTAACCGGAGACGCTTTTCAGTGGCCTGTTTCAACTCAGGTAAGATAAATGACTTGTATGTGAAATGCAATTTTGCCCTGTTGTGCCTTGAAAACAAGGGCTGAGATGAATGAGTTATAAGGTGTCGGTCTATCCGGGGGAAATATATTCATCTAATGGGAACATCCTGCACCCTGTCGTCAAACCATTCTCTCATCTCTCATAGCGCCATCCGTGTCATAACCTCCACTCCTCCCTTGCATTCATCAATCCTGCTCTGTAATCTCTCCTTTCTGCTCTCTCTGTCAGTCGCTGTCTGAGTGTTTTCCTTATTTAGTCTGTACCCAGCAGCTTCAGTACATGATGAAGTGTATAACACACTACACTCAAAAAGTCTGGAAAAAAGGGCACGACAGATGCCATTCAAATTAATAAAATAATTGGCTGCTGTTTTTCTACAACAGATTTATAAATATTTGGTATTTCACTATAAGATTCCCTGAACAGAAATCATTTCACTATACATGCTATAAACATGTAGCATGCTGTAAAACAGTTCTGCTAAATGCTTACTGTACATGGTGTATTCGAGTAGCCTGTTATGAAACCACCTGTGTACATACTTATGCTAAAATATGGGAAATGTGCCAAAATAGCATCCAACATGCGTGATCTGCTTCTATGACCGGACTAAACTGGAGCGAGAACTCTGTCCAGCTGAGCAGCTGTTTCCAGCAGTGGGGTTAATGTCAGCTGCAGTGAACCACACACCACTCCATCATGGAGATCAGGTATGCAGATTATTTGAGATAAAACCAGTCAGACTGAAGTCCTTTGAAGGGAAATTCGGGCAACTTGATTTACTGTTAAAGGCTGTTTTAATGATTAGAAATCAAATCTAACGTTAGCCCGATCTAATTAATATCCTCTAATGAAGCTGCAAGAGGTGCAGGTTTTCTTCTGTATGTATATACTTTAACACTATGATTACTCTGCAATTCTAAATAAAATTATTGTGGTGTTTACTTGATATGTTTTCATAACCCTAAATAACTCCTAATTGTGTGCCGTATAGATCATGAAAGGTGTTAAAAAGGTTTTCGAATGGAAAGTGTATTATTAGTTAAATGCTTTACATTTGCAAAAATGTACATAGGATTCACTTTACTGTGTTTAACCAAACCTAATCATACAGGTTGCAGATCAGACCATGCTCATCTGATAGATTTTTGGAAAAATAAACCACGTCTTAAAAGGTACTGACCCTTCTTCAACTTTTTTTGACAGCCTAATTGGAATATTAAAGCCATAGTGCAGCAGGATTTATCGGGAATCAAACCAGAGTGGCGCCTCATGGATTTCCCCAAAACAGTGTGTACTTTCAAGGACTAAAGAATATCAGCTCACACACATACAGCGACACACATAGACACACACATCTACCCATTGATATGAGTGTAAGGAATCAATCCCCCACAGTGAAGTAAACATTGGCAGCTACTTTGCATTGGAAGACAGAGAGGAGCCATCGCTTTGTATTGAATAAATAACAGCTGAAATCCCAGTTGAGTTCCCCCAGTTCAACCACAGATTTCAGATTCTCTGCTCCACGGACTTCACAGGGTTGTTTTTTTCCTCACACAAAAATAGCTGCAAGTGAAAGAAAGAAAACACTGCATTATGAAGTAGATTATTTCTCCCATCTATTATTCATGCTTCAGACTTAAACTCATGCACATCTTATGATGGTCCACATAATTGTAAGAGGAAGGCTAATGTATTTGCGTAACATGCTTCATGCATCCCATCATGTTGCATCGAGTGAGAGCTCAGTTGGATGAAATGGATACCGAGGCCTTTTTTTTTGTGCATCCTCGATATTCATAATGGAGGAAAGGAGACGCGTAGGCGAGCTTGGTTATATGCAAACTTTTACCTCAGCTGAATATTATAAAGCCTATAACATAATTGTACCTTTATTGAAACTGCTATGCAATAGAGCAAATCAGCTGCAATTGTATTTTAACTTACATAATCAACGGGGTCTTCATAAGTTCTAGGACCAAGTGTTAGTTATTGGTGGTTAATTTCACTAGTGATCATTGTATCGGTTATAAAATTAACTTTATCATATTAAGTTAAAGTTAAGAAAAGCAAACGTATTACTAATAATGTTAATGAAGGCCTTGTTTAATTTTCCCAACAGATTCATGTTTGAATACATTGTGAACAGGCTTGTTTCCTTCCTCTACCTACCGAAGAATGTAGACCGCAGCTACAGGTCTGAATTAAATTTACGGAAATGAAACCTAACAGAAATCACAACATTGTATTAGATATTTTCCATAAATGTTTCAGCCCCTTTTACATCATTTGCAGAGTTAATTAACAGTAACACATCTCCCACTCAACTCAAAGTACACCACCACCACTGCTATAAGGTCTTGTTTTCGTGAATGACAAAACAGTAAAGTCACTTCTAACCTTCATGCCTCTACAGCTCCAGTACAACCACTTGATCTTAATTACTTCAACCATGTCTGAAAAGTAAAAAACAACAGCTTGGATTCAGGCCAGAAACTCACTGCCAATAGTTGTCGACCAGAGCACTCTGGATATTTCTAAAAATCAATGAAATACTTTTGCCTCCATTTCAAAATTAGAAAGTAGCAGGAAACTCCATCCCAGCAGTCATTAAAGTGACAAGACTTGATCAACCTGTGCGTGTGTGTGTGTGTGTGTGTGTGTGTGTGTGTGTGTGTGTGTGTGTGTGTGTGTGTGTCCTATTGCAGGAATGTGTGTCTGCCTGCCAATCTCATGACACGAATGCAGCTCCTCACACCGAGAGAGACGATCAAAAACGACAATGTCACTGAGCTGTCACGCTGGCTGTGACTGCACAGACTGACTGTAGAGCTGCAGCTTCCCCTTCGACCTTTTCCAGCACCCGCTCCGCATGTCTCCCTCTCCTTCCCATGAGTCTCCCACCACAACATCTCTACCTGTAATTGCCGCCCACCTGCCTGGCTCCCCCCGTCTGCCTGTCTGTCTGCCAGCCTGCTTCAGGACTAAGGAGGCCAGCCAGCGTTATTAAAAGAAAACAAGCAGGAGTATAACCGGGGAAGCAGGGATATGAGGACAGTTAATCTGCTGGCAATGTCACTGAGGCTCTGAGGGAGCTTCCACTGAAAACCAGCCAGAAACATATATTGTCTGAGAGTGATTCACTGGACGGGACTCCTCTATGGTTGTCAAAAAATAAAACACCTTTGTTCTTTGCAGGCCCACAGAACTGCCAGCTTAATACGGATGGCAGCAGGCAGACTACACTCAGTTGGTCTAAAGAGGCAACAGAAAGACTTAAGGAATACAACTGAAAGGAAAGGAGTGGAGCATTGTTGTTTGTCCGAGTCTTAGAGCTTTCTGGCCCGGATCCATGAAAAGGCGATGACCCATGCATGACAAAATCCCTATCACCTGACTGATCAGTCATCCCCCGCTGCTCTCCTCTCTGCCCCCTCTCTATTTCTTAATGAAATATCTCCAGCTAAGACTCGACACCACCTCATAAATAAGAACAGACGTGCCGGGAGTTCATATCTCCCTTTTCTGTTCCATCAACAAGAACAAAACATCAGAACATCTTGTGCTTGTAATCTTCTTCGGCTGCACCTCGGGATAACATGTCTTTGTACTTTAATTTCAAGGGGTCATGCTGGAAAAAAGCAGCTGTTAATGTTGATGCTAAAAACTGAATTTGTATCTCCCTTACATTAGCCACTACTAGATAATACATCATGTTAAGATAGTTTTACAGGCAGATAATGCTACATTCCATATGAATCTGTGCCCGCTTCTCTGCTGCTGCCCTCAGCTGCCACTCCGCATGGCACTGAGATCCCCAGTGGACCTTTCTGGAATTTTGATTCCAGCTAATTACATTGTCTGGCACCTGCTTGGCCCATGAAGTCACATAGATAGCTTCAATACAAGCATCTGTAGACGAACTGTCACAAGTTTTACTGTAGTCAAAATATAGAGAATGAGCCCACATATGACTTTTTTTTTCTTTTTTTACCACCTACATATATCAATTTGCAAATCAAAAAGGAAGAGACCACCTGCTATGATATGAAAAGCTCAGTTTACTCCTCTACCACACACTCTCTTTCCCCTCTGAGCATTCCTACACAAGCTGATTGGGGTTTCCATGTTAGACAAATGATAAGTGTGCAAAAACATGTGCTTAACATGTAAAAATACTGTATATCTATTTACTGTATGCAGAAGAGCTAAGGCATCCTGCCTCATTCAGACAGTTAAAATGGAGACCAGAGCTAAGGAGGTCAGTGGTCCTCTCAAAGGCAGCGTTAAGACGGTTAGTGGTAAAACTCTGCCCTCTGCAGGACAAAAGCTCTCATCGACCAGCAGGTTGAATACAGAAGAGCTTCAGGTCTCTTTATAACCTCGCAGTGCTGCAAGAGGGCTATCAGTGGCCACACCAGTGTACTGCACAGTAGTGTTAAAGAACGAGTAAACACTGGAGTGCTTCTGTTGCTTCCTATAGCAGTAAACAAAAACAAGGAAGGGGCTGACAGATAGATACTGATAGGGCTCCTTTTTGTTTGTTGAAAAATGATTGGATAATAACTAAATTAAGATACTTAAAGGAACACAATGTACTCTGTTTCATGTGTCCAAATACATAGCTGTATATAACTATTAGTTGTGAATGTCAAAACATTATCCAAACTCTGCAGTTCAAAAGTATGGTACACAATATATATCAACGTAATGTTTGTAATTTACAAGAAATAAAACATAAATGTATGTTTTATAGATTTAAAAGGTTGATGAGCATTATTCAAAAGTTTCATGCATGCTTAAACACACATAGCATAGATCTGTAGCTTTAACCCCAAAGGCCCCAGGGGTCACTCTGTGTCTCTGTGCTGTGGATGTCAATGAGCTTAGAATGCTGACTCTCTCACACACACACACACCCACACCCACACACACACACACACACACACACACAACTCAGTTAAATACTGTGTGATGCTATTTTTAGCTTTAAAGCAAGTCTATTATTATTATTATCTGTTTTGTGAAGTCATTGCGTGACTAAAAAGGCAGTTAAAAATAAAATGTATTATTATAATTTAAGAGAATGTAGGTCAACTCTCTGTTCTGTTTTTATTTTGGATACAAATATAAAAAGTGCATGTCAGTGTCGTAGACAGCCTTGCTGGAGATCACTCATGAAGTTACTGTTTCAAACTATTTCGACATTATACAAACAGTTACTTATATAAGTCATTCTAATATCTGAACTAAAATAACTTGTAAACAGGTCCCAGCAGCACAGGCCACCTCTTAATGGAGGGGTGCGGAGGGGCCATCAAAACTGTGAGCAGAGTACATCCCTCAGCAGGTAGCATCCTGAAATAGCAACCTTGATCCTAATGGTGCACAGCGCTGCCCCTGGCTCCTTACCAATCCATCCTGAGAGCCCCCTGTCCCTGAGCAAGCAGTCCTCCTGAGGCACACACACACAGCGACACACGCACACACACACACACACACACACACACACACACACACACACACACACACACACACACACACACACACACACACACACACACACACACACACACACACACACACCTCAGTTAAATACTGTGTGATGCTATTTTTAGCTTTAAAGCAAGTCTATTATTATTATTATCTGTTTTGTGAAGTCATTGCACAGACAGACAACACACA
>NW_011333040.1:21281233-21320352 GCF_000735185.1 Notothenia coriiceps
TCCTGGGTTTAGGTGGCAGTAGATGGCCTGATGTAGCTTGTCTAGTCTTATGGTCCCCTGCTTGTCTCTTGTGTACAACTATTTGTCATAAACATACAGTGTTTCTTTGCTAAATCTTGATTTTTTTTTTAAAAGTGATAACACGAGATTGCAGACGTTTCTCACCGGAAAGCCAATGATAGTTTCTCTATGCACTAACTCCAATATATGGAGCTAGCACAGGGAGCGCTAGTCGGGCAGCCTTGTTTGAGCTATTTGTAATTTATGTATATGTGTTTTGCTATAGGATCATATTGGCCTAATTTGTGTCCATTGTCATTTTACTTTTAACTAAAACATGCTTGATAACATTGAAACAGAACCGTGAGCATCATTGGATTAGTAATACAGTAAACAGAGATAACTTACTTAAGTGGACCTATCATGCTATATTTGAAATAGATATAGTGTAGGAACCATACCATATATAAGGCATATTTAATACTTTTATTTTTCAAAATACCAAACAGAATCATGCATTTTAGCCATTCCTCATTTCGCTCAATTTGCTAACACTGCTCGTCTTGCATGGGGGCTGATTTGTGAGAACAGCCATCTACAGCCTGGGCATATGTACTACACAGCCTCTCCAGCGCTTTCGAACGGCAATGTCCGTGGCTATCTCCTCCTGATTGGTGGAGTTGGCCAAATAGCCGTAGCGCCACTTCTGTGACGTCATATAAGTGTTCAAATCTGGATCAGTCTGTATCAGATCCGTTGCAGCCCCTTTTTAAGAGATTTGGGTATGGAGGAAAATAGAGAAGGTTGTGTTTTCTGTCACTTGGTGAGTTCCCTGTAACACCGGGGACACATATTCATGTATACAAGACGTACAAAAGTGCATTTTGCATGATAGGTCACCTTTAACTTCTTTTTCTTTTGTTTTTACTGTCACAATATTGTCATAACTGCGCTGAGGCAGCTTCTCCGCTTCACTGCGTTTGAACGGGATTAGAGAAGGGTGTGAGCTCCTAACAGCTTTACAGAGTACACACAGCTGTGTTTACACACAGGCCTGGTGTCTGCTCTGCAGTCTGCTTACCTCCGCTGAAACACACACTACCAAAAGCACCACCTGCGGCCGCTTCACCTCTCGCTGTCTGACTGCCAGTGGGAAAGAACGGTTGATAATAATAATTATATTTATAAAGCACTTTTTTAAAAATCCTTTAAAAAGAATGATTGATACAAAAAACGATTACAAACAAAAATTAATCATGTTCAAAAGAAAAAAGAAAAAAACAAGTTGGTGTTTAAAGCCAATAAAGTGTCGAAAAATCATAAGGCTAGGAAACTATTTAAAAGATAATAAAAACATATATATAAGGAGATTACAACTAGAGTTAAATCAGGAGAGCTCTCTGATAATAGTATGTTTTGAGAAGGGAATTAAGCTTTAGAAAAAAAAGTTTCCTTGTGTTATCACTTGAGGTTGAACATTACCGTAGGGGTGTCACAATTTTACTAATCTATACAAATAGATTCTTCAAATTTTTAGGCAACAGGACAAGATCCTGGTATAACAAATGTTCTCGGTCAGTTAGTTTAGTATAGTAGTTAGTATCAACCTATCCTTTTTGAGCAATTTATGATTGGATGCACATTAACTGCCTATTCTGAGATAAAATTAGGTGTTATGCATTGTCCAGAAGGCAATCTGGGAACCCATTGGTTATTATATCTGACGTTGATATAGCATTCCATTCAAATGTGGCCAACCCGATATCACGGCAATACGTGAACATTTGACGATTTACCATGCTGGGGGACGTGAAGATGTCACGATTTCGTCCCTTCAAACGTGACAGTTACACGGTATTGTTAACCTATGTTAACCAGTAGGGGAAATAACCGGAAATGCCAAGCAAATGCTACCCCGACGGTCGGTTGTTATTGTCAATATTAATATAATAATGATTTACTTTTTAATAGTCACACTCGATTACGCCGATTTTCTTGTTGCCCCAGCTGGTCGACACCTCTTTTAGCAGAAACAAAGGCTACATTAATGTATTAAATATATGTTAATCCATGTGTGTGGATGTGGAATTAACGGACGTGACGTTGTGCGATTGAGTTGCCAGGCAACAGCTTCGGTTCATGTTAATTTACAAACTCTTCAACTACAACCGTAGTTATATTTAAAAGCATGTTAGAAGGCCTCACGAAATATTTTAATGCAAATTCAAATGTAAATGTGAAGGAATGTGTGTATAACAAAATACATCGGTCAGAAACTAAACCGGAAACAGACGTATGCAAGATCCTCAGCGGTTAGTGCCAGATCGTATACCTCCTGGGTTTTGGGCGGCGGAAGTGACGTAATCGTGGATGAGAAATCGGCAAGTTTTGCAGCAACTGACAGTTCATCTGGTAGTAAAAGTAGACATTTAATTTAATGTAGCATGGGCTCTTCACAACTCTGGAGTCCTGCAGGAATCCGGAGGACAGTGAACAGGAGTGAGAGGGAGCACACTCCTAAAAAAATCTCCCCCCTTTTTTTAAATAAACCTCGTACTGTGTGTGTCACTTGTAATCCAAAATCAAATGCACTCGTGGCTTTCTGAGTGTTAAATCCCATCTGTGCTTTTCTTATTGTGAGATGTCATTTAAAAAAAATATTGGTATTGCTGTCCTCCAAAGTTATGAATTCTCAAAATATTATATTTATGATATTTCTGTGGAAAGATTATGTATTCATGCTCGTCTCTTGTCCTGGGTGGCAGTTTACGTCACTTCCGCCTAAAACCCAGGAGGTATACGATCTAGCACTAACCATCCTCAGCTCGATGATTGGATGGTTAGCCGCAATGCATGCTGGGATTTGGCTTTTATGTGATGGGAATTCTGAAAACGTTTTTTAAAAATAAAATAATACTTTATTCCGAGTGTGCTTGCTTTTCTCTTTGAAAGTCATCATTTAACGGCATTGTAATACACGGTTCGGCTGCATTAAATATTACATATCTGCCGTAGTTCTCTATTTATAGAGCCCTGCTGAGAAGACTATAGACAAACAGGAGAACTGCCGCCAAAACTGAAAACGTGACGTGGATCATAAATATATAAGCAATTAAACAGCATCTTACATTTCTTTTCACACAATACGTCTCCTTGCAGTATCAACACTAATTCGGCTGAATTTTAAATTTGATCCAATTGGTAGATAGGCTATTTACACCATAACGGTGAAGAGCTGATAGAAAGGGACACCTGGTGGTTATAGCACGTTATTGAATTGTATTATTTTATTATTAGATATTAATAGGAGGATGTGCAAAACAGACAAACTAATAAGACTTAATTTAAACATTAAAGAGTACTTTAGGTTAAGGTCTTCTTTTGAATAAGAAAAAAGCTTTAAGAAGAATATGGAGGGATGAAACCCTCTTGAAACCGCAGGTCCTTCCTTCCTGCAGCGGTCAGACTTTACAACCATCACGTCCGAAATTATAAAATAGACATGCTATGTTTACAGTGACACACACGACACAACGAGACGTACACGACTGGTAATTTCTTAGTCTTAGTACTTAGGGAAATATCAGGGTGTCCTCCCCTTTACACGGTCGGCAATGTACGTCCTTTCTTCGGGTTGTATATCGAATCATAACGTATAGAAATGTATGCGAATTTTTCGGGATGATTCACAATTATTTTATTTGTTAATAACGGTTTTTGTCATGATCAATACTTAATATGTATTTGTTTATACGACTATACGACTTGGATTTTCAATGTAATTAAAGTCTGTTATGTCTAATTTTTGTTTAGTTTAGATGTTTAGTTTAGATCGTCAAGAATCTAAATCGCGTCTGGCCACTACATAATGTAATAATTTCTACCGTATACATATATTTCATATATACGTTTGTATTTGCGTGTAAACGGTGAATCAAATTGCCAATAAATTGTCGTCGTTCAATGTGTTAAATGTTTTATGCTTCTTATGTATGGACAACTTGTCACTTGTTCCCAAACGCCGGTCCATATTATAATTCGGACTGTTTCATGAATTGCAGATTATATAACGAAAGGACGTTACAATTGATACAAATTCGTGAATAAACAAATAATAAACAAATAATAATTTGACTATAATATGCATATAATATGAGAATGTTCTACATACATCTATCATATTCTTTACACGTCTTACTGTCAAATTACCACCTCCATANGGTATAGAAGAAGAATATGGAGGGATGAAACCCTCTTTAATGGTCACACATGCAGAGCACACAGCACACACAGTGACATTTGTATCTACAGATAAATATTAAGCCTGACAAAGTACTTAACGTCTAATATATTGCTTTCCTGCAATGTTAACTATGTTTAAGCACTTATTTGTTTATTATTTGTTTATTATTAAACTGATATTATACGTATATTATACTCTTACAAGATGTATGTAGATAGTATAAGAAATGTGCAGAATGACAGTTTAATGGTGGAGGTATACACACATATTGATAGATGTCTTGTAATGCACTGTTGAGGAACCTGTGACCCAAGTTTTTCATTCATTGCATAACTACACCGTAGTTGTGTATACTAAATGTCAATAAACCTTAGCTTAGAAAATCTTGAAAGGGATGTGCAAACTAGTCATTATATACAGTCTTTAATTAACTATTAGTAGAGAATAACGAGTAATGAATATACTTTATAGGGATCCTATTAATATCTAATAATAAAATAATAAAATTCAATAACGTTCTTCAACCACCAGGTGTCCCTTTCTATCAGCTCTGCACCGTTATGGTGTAAATACAGCCTATCTACCAATTGGATCAAATATAAAAGTCAGCCGAATTAGTGTTGATACTGCAAGGAGACGTATTGTGTGAAAAGAAATGTAAGATGTTGTTTAATTGCTTATATATTTATGATCCACGTCACGTTTTCAGTTTTGGTGGCAGTTCTCCTGTTTGTCTAGAAGTCTTCTCATCAGGGCTCTGTAAATAGAGATCTACGGCAGATATGTAATATTTAATGCAGCCGAACCGTGTATTACAATGCCGTTATGTGATGACTTTCAAAGAGAAAAGCAAGCACACTCGGAATAAAGTATTATTTTATTTTAAAAAAATGTTTTCGTTTCAGATTTCACATCACATAAAAACCAAATCCCAGCATACATTGCGGCTAAACCATCCAATCGTTGAGCTGAGGATCTTGTCTACGTCTGTTTCCGGTTTAGTTTATGACCGATGTATTTTGTTATACACACATTCCTTCACATTTACATTTTAATTTGCATTAAAGTATTTCGTGAGGCCTTCTAACATGTTTTTAAATATAACTACAGTTGTAGTTGAAGAGTTTGTAAATCAACATGAACCGAAGCTGTTTCCTCTAGGGCTCTGTCTAGGGCTCTGTGTTGCCTGGCAACTCAATCGCACAACGTCACGTCCGTTAATTCCACATCCACACGCATGGATTAATGATCGATTTAATACATTAATGTAGCCTTTGTTTCTGCTAAAACAGGTGTCGACCAGCTGGGGCAACAAGAAAATTGGCGTAATCGAGTGTGACTATTAAAAAATAAATCATTACGTCGGGGTAGCATTTGCTTGGCATTTCCGGTTATTTCTCCACTGGTTAACATGGGTTAACAATACCGTGTAACTGTCACGTTTGAAGGGACGAAATCGTGACATCTTCACGTCTCACAGCATGGTAAATCGTCACATGTTCACGTCTTACCGTGATACCGGGTTGGTGATATCACTGTGTGACCGGACAGGGGTCTGCAATGTAAACAGTATGTGATGCATGCAAGATATGCGTCCCTGCAGTTCAGCTGATCATGTGCTGCAAGTGAAAATAAAAACCAAAAACACTCAATTGACTGTAATTATACATTACCTAAGGACTTTGCTATAAGAACAATAAATGCTTTACCAGTAACTTAAAGAAAACCTTACTGAAATGCTTTATCATACTTATAAAGCTAACACCAGTATCATAAAACTAAACATATCATGTGTGTCTCTTTGCAACACACACTGAAGAGGGAGCTGAACAACATGCAAACAAAATCCAAGCAGATTCTTCAGAAAGAAGAAAATAAACTGAAGCACATGGGGAAGACTCTGGAACAGATTCAGGTGAGGAGAACATGTTAATCATACCTGCAGTATGTGCTCAGAATCCATGTTTAATATCTAGATACAAAACTGATCCCACATATTTGGGTATGAAACAGGAGGAGGGGAGAGAAACAAAGGACTACTGTGAAAGTGTCTTGGTAGGCGTCATTGACTGCCTCCAGAGACATTACATGTTGGTGAGGGAGCTGATCAGAGATCAGGAGGCTCAGGCTCAGAGCTCCTTACAGACACTGGAGGAACTGAAGGAGAGAGACGTTGAGCTCCATCAACTCGCTGAGACTGACAACGATGTCCATTTCTTGCAGGTATAGTGATCACAGGACTACTGTAGAAACATCACCTGAATCTGTATAAAAGATGATGCTGTATTTCTTTGTCTCTTCACAGAAATGGTCCTCCCTGCGGTGTCTTACCGACGAGGATCTTCTTTATCCTCTTCAGGAGGTTTCAGAGGATCCACTTCTGCCCTTCGAGTTGACAAAGAGAGCAGTGGAACAGCTCGGGGAGCAGCTGCAGGATATCTGTGACAAAGAATTTGCCTCAATCCATCATAGAGGTCTGTATTTTAACATCAGTCCATTTGAATACAATATGTATAGAGTTAAGATTGGCTTTAATTCCATATTACCTCAACAGCTGGTGGTGAAGAGCAGCAGCAATCAGGAGGTGAGTCAGTGGACCAAAGTATTATTGAAAATATACATATTTTTTCTCCTCACAAAGATCCAGCTGTTGACATTTCAAAAGTCTGAATTTTAATATTATATTTTAAATGTTGTAAGCATTACAAATGAAACCCCCTTCCACTGTATTGTTTTGCAGTGAAAATATCCAAGATGAATGTCTCTGAAATATTCTCATAGGTGTCTCTGGAGTTACCAACACTGAGCAGAACATGGAGGAGCCCGAAACCAGAGCTGACTTCCTGCAGTGTGAGTGCATCTTTTCTAAACTCACAGCCCAATATTCAGCCATTTGGTCCACATATCTTAACCTTGCACAAAGACAGATGTGGAAAGTAACAAAAACAGTAGAAAAGTACTTTACTGTAGTGATTGTAGTTTACATTTTTCTAATACTTCTGTACCTTAATCTTACAGTAGTGGGTGGAACTTTTTTTTTTTTTACCCTAACCCTAACTTTTCCTTTACATTTTTCCCATCATCATCTCAGATGCTTGTAGACTCAGCCTGGATCGCACCACAGCTCATGAGGACCTGACCATCTCTGCAGAAGACACCGAGGTGAGGCTGAACTCTCCGAAGATGAACGACCTTGGTCTTCGTTCCCCGGACAGGTTCTTCCACCGCATGCAGGTGCTGTGCAAGGAGGGGCTGGATGCCGACCGCTGCTACTATGAGGTCGAGGTGGAAGGAGACAAGGCTGAGATCGCTCTCGCCTACAGGGGGATGAACAGAAAGACTCGAACCCACCTGTCAGCTTTTGGGGCAAATGCATGTTCCTGGAGTCTTGATCGCTTCTCTAAGTACTCGGTGAGCCACAAAGCTGAAAGCGTTGAGCTCACATCATCACCGAGTCACGGCCGGATCGGCGTTTATCTGAAGTTTAAAGAGGGAACTCTTGCTTTCTACGAGGTGTCGGGGTCGGACAGTATGCTGTTTCTTTACAAGCTGCAGGCTACGTTCACAGAGCCTCTGTATCCGGGCTTCTGGCTCGAAAAGGGATGTTGCATCAGGATCTGTGATCTACCTGAGAGGGACCGTTGAAACAGGTTGAGATAGTTAGCTGCAGCACTCACAGCTCTCCGCAATGGCCACAGTATACTTAAAGATGGCCGCCTCTCTGACAATCCTGCTATGTTTTTTTAAATGGGAATATCTCTTTTACTTCTGTCTTCTTTTGATTGTTTTCTGAAGATTAGTGGTTTTCTTATAGGGGTTTTACAATATAAAGTAGCCTAAAAATAGTCTTAATTAAACAGTATATCCATTTAAGCCCACTGTGCAGGCTGTTGGGTTGACCCAATTACATATTTGTGTTCACTGGACCGAACAGGACTTTGGTGCAAAGAGGAACCAACATTACCATCCTCATCAAAGTCTTATTGTGCTTCTGCTTGTCCTTACCCTTCTCGCATACATGAAATCACGAGAACATCATGAGGGCATTTCTTCAAATTTTGCTCAAACTTTGTGCCAAAATGTAATTATGATTTATTTGATATTATTTTCATGTAATAGTCTACCTATTGTCTTTTATATTACTATAATTATTTTGTATATATCAACACCAGTAAAACCATAACACAAAAGCTTTGTGTGCAGCTGTTTGTATTCTGAAAACTGTCAGTAGCTATACAATATGTATTGATTGAAATGGGTTACTTATTAATATCTGTCTGTATTTAGTTCTGTATCTTTTTCAATAAGAAACGGAAGATAAACATTCCCAATGAAAATGTAATTTTCACCATGAAAATTTTGACTTCAAACAAAACAGAAATACAAAAGCATCTTGTCCACTCTTTATTTATTCATATTGTTGGTCATGTTCACATTTTTTGTCTTTTTACAATAGTTGTCAGTATCATACAATCATTATATGATTGAGGAAAGGGAGAGAGAGGAGCTGTCAAGGGACATCTATAAGGTGTCTCCTGTACAGACAGTGCTTAAAACATGTGCTCAATAAGGCCCTGCACACACAGGTAAGAAGAAGGAAAACCACACACGCACACACGCACACACACAGGCACACCAGCTCTTGTAAGGAAGAGTTAACTTCCCTTTGGCTGTAAGAGGGCAGTTCCTAATCATCGCTAACTCACACTATGTGTCAATCTCAAATTATTCTCCATTTTAATATCTGGATATTGCTTTTACACTACGAGGACAACAAAACAAATGCTAACTTTTTTTGCAGTCCTAGTGAAAAAAGTGCATTAATTACATTCATCATTACTTTATGTTGCATTTACTGCTAAAACAGTTACCTATTAAGACATATATATATATATATAATTCACATGGGTAAAATCTATCATCAGAATCTTTTGGTTATAATTTTATTTACAGACTTGAACAACAGAGGGATCTCTATATGACACACTCAGCAGTGGCTGAATCACACAGACTAAAACAAAACGGGAAAGAAAACGGGATGTTTAGAACCACACTATCAGTCCTGCAAGACAGTGATGATCTTTGAAGTGAATAAAGTGACCAATCTATGATAATATATATTATTAAAAGTTGTTTTAATTGTATTTTGGAGGCCATGTTATTTCATACAAAGTTTAAGAGACGGACTGGATTTCTTTTGAGAGATATCCAGTAATGAACTTGATGTGTTGTAAAAGATAGACGGGCTATAAGCTGCTGTGGAAAGTAGATTTGTTTACTAATTGTCATTTTGGTGTTAGTCGTTTCAGATTGTTTTAGTCGATAAAGCCTAGAATTCTTTTGTGTCTTTTCTTCAAGCTGAAAAAAAATATTTTTAGTCAAGGACAACCTCAAGACAGCTGATGCTAGTGTGGCTCAAAACAAGCAGAGCAGTGACTCTATAAAGTGGGGACCGGGGAGTGGACGTCAGCTGACAGCAGGTGGAGCCAGACGAACACAACAGAGATCCAGCTGCTGTTTACACTAAACCTGACATCACCTCCACCTCCCAGCCGCTTTTAAAACCCCACAACAAAAACTACAAAATAGATATGTCTTTAAATATACAATTGAAATAAGAATCACAAAAGAAGAAGAAAAAGAAGACAAAATATACATTATATTTATATATATATATATATACTGGTCACTTTTAAAAGATAAATCTTTGTTGTTCGTCACACCTACACACAATGCAAATTTACAGTAATATAAATATAGTCCATTTAATTCCTTGCGCCATGGCTTTGAATATTGTGATAAAAAAATAAATAAAGGTATATCCTCTTCCATGTAACAGGAAAGAGAATGTGCTCAGGTCTATTCAGTACCAGTGTGCATGGGTTCAGTGTGCATGGGTTCAGTGTCTTAGATCTTCATCACACGGAAATATCTGTCTGTTACAATGACACTTCGTAAGCTTTATTTTTCCACAAATATACAGAAAACTTGTGCATTTGAGCACATGTGTGTTTTTACTTGTGCATATCAGGTCCTAGATTACATAGGTTAATACTAAGTTTGTGTTTAATATTCCATTATTTTGATTTGACTTTCTTTAACATTTTGGTCCGTTCCTGATTTTTCTGTCCTTTTCATTGTGTTTTTGGTCCATATTGACCTCAGTTTGTGCTCCAACAGAAATATATATTGCTTCTCATTGTATGGTACACATTCAACGTTGTTAATTCACTTGTATAAGTGTGAATCTTTTTTGTGCTTTTGAAGCAAGAATGTCCGAACTACATCAGCGAGGGATAAACATTTGTATCAAATTCAAATCAACAAACTGTGCTTTCTGTCACTGCAGAATGTGTTCAAGCATCATGAGTTTAAAACCAGGTCTCTGTTGTACTTTCAGCGTACCTCACTTCAGCATTTCCTTTCTGTTATTCTGTTACATGATTTATATTGCAAGTCTTTTGCTTTTTAATTGTAACTCTTTGGTGGAGAAACTGAAATGAGTGACTTTCACAATTTATCGTGTATGTGTTACGGACAATGGGACATCATTATTATCCATATCATATTACTCTACTGCATACCACTGTTTACGGAATGAACAATACTGGCTACACACAAAAAACAGCAGGGAATGGGAATGAAACATACATGGATATCTTTATAGCAGCCTTAAACATAGCTTACAATACATAGAGCCCTGCGAAAACAGACCAACAAGAGAAGGGTTTTCAAGCTACAACAGAACAGAGGTGCTTGTGTAGCCACACTGTTAAGGCTGGGCAATATGTTATATCGATATGGTGATATTCGACTAAATGATGTCTTGAAATTTGTAATATTTTGTTGCACTTGACATGTACGCAGTTTGATTGACATAAAATGATAATGGCTTTCCTTTCCTTCTTCGCAGACACCGGATGAAAGCCCAATTTTAGGGAAGCGTCTGTCCTGAAGTGGTTTAACTTCTGAAAACATTGCCAATCAAATATGGGACATCTGGTCACCCTAAAGGGAAGTGATGTATTTGTGTGTTGTAGCAGTAATTTTATATAACATAATTACCCTAACCCTAACCCAGACCTCCAATATTGCAAAATCAAGCTATTTGGTAAAAAAATGTGTTTCTCGACATTGCCCAGCCCACAGTATGTACTCACTGGGATCTCTGCATAAGATTTCATAGAAAATAACTTTGTATACTTTCCTAACTCTTCGACTGAGTGGCTTAGACACACAGCATGACCAAGAGAGGCTTTAAACCTCAAAATAATTAAACTCACAATAATCTTTGCTCTCTTTGCCAGTGCAAAGCAGCAGGACCAAACCGGCTCCACTACATTCATTCTTACAGGTCCCTGCACTGTGCAAACAGGGATGTACGTTAAACTGTGTGTGTGTGTGTGTGTGTGTGTGTGTGTGTGTGTGTGTGTGTGTGTGTGTGTGTGTGTGTGTGTGTTGTGGGGGGGGCTTTGACTGCTGAGGATCCTTATACTAAGGCATAGAAAAGCAGATCTCAGAACCTTTTCTTAAGCACTTAAACAGCTTGATTTCAGTGTGTGATCTACTGGCAAGAGCTGTTTTTTTTCTCCTGCTGCAGGTTGATCTCGATGTTATTTGGGAAGCATGTGTTCAGATGAATTGGGCGGCTACATACAGTTTTATGGCGTCAGTAGGGCAGTGGTGGGGATGCTTGGCAGTGACCCCCATGGAGACTTTATGGCTGGAGGGTAAACTGTGCGAGGACTGGGCGTCAGACGAGTCAAGAGTCAGACTCTGGCGTGGCGGGTGTGATCGGAGTAGTCGGTGTGGTTGGGCTGACGGCTGGGTTCTGGTAGCTCGTACCGTAGCAGATGTTTGGAGACAGCGAGTTGGGGTCTAGGGTTTTGTTCCCTGCTGGGGTCAGATAGGGCCGGCCTGCCGGAGCTATAGGTGGCGCCTCGCCCGGTTTGGCACCAAGAATAAACCTGGACTCGTCCTGCTCCTCCAGGTTGGAGATGTCCTTCATCATGGTTTTACGGTAGGAGACAGACAGCTTGTTGGAGCCGTCCGACATGAGGTTGAAGCGTCTGGCGATGAAGACAATAGGGAGTGGCAGCATGGCCACGACGATGAGAGAGAAGCACATGGTCAGAGCCCAGGGAGGATAGCTCTGGAAGCGTTCCTCAGCCTGCAGACACAAACAGAGGGATGAGTGACTAGAAGAGCACACAGGTTACAATCTTTGCCTTTGAGAACACAGAGTTTCTTTTTGGTTTGTCAGCTTTCATTCAGACTGAAGTATCTTAATAACTAATAGCTTGATGTCATTACATTCTCTAAAGACATTCATGTTTCCCAGTGGATAAATCTGGCTAACGTTGGTTTTTCCCATACTTATCCTTTAGCACCACCATGAAGTCATGTTTTTATGTGCCCTTATCACATTTACCAGGAAACTATACAAAATGGTAAAATAAATAAATAATGGAAGGCAGCTAGAAAGCAAATGCGCAGACACAAACACACACACACACACACACACACACACACACACACACACACACACACACACACACACACACACACACACACACACACACACACACTGACCAGCTCTTGGACCCAGGCGTTGTATCCTGGGGGGATGATGGCCATCTCGATGACGGTGGCTGAGATGAGCAAGATGAGACAGATGGGGGAGACGTACTTCCACAGATAGAAATAGATTATACATGGTCGGAAACCCAACATGTCCTCCAGATCCTGCATGAACCTGGGGGAAAAGAAACAAGAAACACATTACGGGTATGAACAAGCTCCTCTACACTATTAAGCACTAATTGAGTGTAACTAAAACCACAGCTGGTTGTACCTTTTTGTGCCATAAATCCAAGCTACAGACACATTCTCCAGGATGACCACCACTGTGAGAGGTAGTCCAGCAGAGTAGTCATCAAACATGGTGACATAGTAGTTCCCTGAGCGTTGGACGAACAGCAGGCCACAGAAGAAGGCCACAACGCAGCAACACACTGAAACAAACCCAGAGAAGAAACAAAATGAGAACGCCTTCAGAGGAGACAAGGACACTTTGGTAAAATAAAGTGAAAAATAAATGGTTTTCTTTTCAGTTGTTTTGCATACAGTACACTCAGAGTAAGACTAATGCAGCCTAAATGTGTTTAAATGCGTTGCTGAGTAAGCCTGTGTAAACTCCTAATAGCATATTGTGTCGGTTAGCTTTCAGTCAAAGTCAACTTTATTGTCAATCTTCCAGTTTGTGTGTACAGATAGGGAGATCGAAATACTGTTTCCCACAATCCTGAATATAAAAACAAATGTATATAGAATATAAAAATATGAAAATAAAATATGTGTGCAAATATGTATGTCTATACACAGTCAAAGACACATTTTTACATGTGCACACATTTAGACCTAAATAAAGACACAACAATCAATATATACAAAATAACAGTCACTTCAATATTTTGAGAATGTACATTAGTGCAGATTGTCCATCGAATGTGCAAAAATAAATATTAGTGCAAGATTGTCCATAGAATGTGCATTATTGCAATATTGTCCATAGCAGCATAAAGAGTGTCTGGTGCTGGATTTGAGTGTGTGGGGGAGTTATAGTCCAGTGGGGGCAGGGGGGAGAGGTGGGAGTGAGCTTACCTGTGAAAAGCTCCCTATTGACCTTGTAGGTGTCGAGGACAGGTGTGGTGATGCCCGTCATGGTGCCGATCATGCTGCCCAGGCCGAGGTTGATGAGCATGAAGAAGAACATGACCGACCAGAACGGAGACCATGGGAAGTGAGTCATGGCCTCTGTGAAGGCGATGAAGGCCAAACCGGTGCCCTGGACTGACTGCAGAGAGAGAGACACTTAAATAAGTAGGAGAACTACGTTGTGTAAGAGGCACACCGCAGAACATGCCAAAGACTCGCCTTGTTGAGCTCGTCCTCCAGCAAACAAGGATCCAGACCCAGCTGGGCGAAGCCGTCCTCCTTCACCGTCTTGATGACCCTGTATACCTCAGCGTAGTCTGATGTGCTGAGTTGGGAGAAGTTTAAGTGTGGAGGGATGAGATCGTAGCTCAGGACGCTAGAGTTAAGGTATCCCAGGATCTTCTCTGTGTTCCTACAGAGATAAAACATAAACAATTAAGTAGCCATAAAACTGAGTATTTCAAAGAGCATATCTAACAGCAGTGCAAGGGCTATTTTGTACCTTTAGTTGTTAGTTGAAAAATGCTTTAATGATCATGGAAATACATTAGAAACTTTTCCGATATGCTTCTTGCCAGAAATTATGACCTGGTTACTCAAGATAATTCACAGACCTTGTTGTGAGCAGTTTCATGTAGGAAGTATTTTCTTTGAATTATCACCAGAAAAGGGAAAAGGAAGTGTATGAACTGAAGATACAGTCTGCTGAAACTTTACTAGTAAAATTATTTAAATGAAAATTGGATTATAGGTAGCCTATTTATCATTGCACAACATGTAGATATTACTGTGAAGATGCTACTTTTGTTGATGCATCTACTGTACTTAAACATAAACATAACCAAAACAATTATAGACACACCAAACATACGGTATGAATGGTGCTTAAGGATAAAAGCTTCTGCAGATACGAACTTACTCTGCGATGCACTTTTCATTCATGATATTTGCCTTGAAGCCCAGCACGGCGAACACTACCAGCGTGGCCAGAATGGAGGTTAAGAAGTTAATGAAAGAGACGAGCACAGCATCAAAATGACAGTTGTTATCGATCTTGTTGTAGCTGGAGAAGGCTATGACCCCTCCGAACCCCAGACCCAGGGCGAAGAACACCTGGGTGGCTGCCTCTCTCCACACCTTTGGCTCCAGCATCTTCTCCAACTGTGAGAGATGGACAGAGAAAATCAGATCGAGGAGAATTTCAACATGGCTGATTAAGAATACTGTGAGGAAGAAAGTCTCACCTTGGGAGTGAACATGTGAGCGATGCCATCCACTGATCCCTTCAGCATTAAACCTCTGATCAGGAAACAGAACAGCACCAGGTAGGGGAACAGAGAGCTGAAGTACATCACCTGTGAAAATGGAAAAACATACATTCCGGAAACTGACATTTCTTTCTCATCAGATCATTCATTTGTGTGTCTTCCTCTCCACTACCTTCCCTGAGGAGGCGATGCCTTTGATGACGGCGAGGCAGACGATGATCCAGGCCACCAGCAGAGACAGGGTCATTTTAACGTTGAGGCCGCCGCTATCTGCGATGGTGCTGGTGGTGTTCAGAGTCTGACGGTACCAGAAGTAGGTTGTGGCCGAGCTTTTTTCACACTCTGGCTCCACAACTGTATGTTTTGCAGACAGAAGGAGATTGAGATTTAGAGGAATGGTTGTGAAGATGCAGCTGGAAGGTTTCAATGTCACAGTGAGGGCAAAAGGAGAAATATAATGACTGTTTGCTCCGAGTCAATATCTCAATCCCCGGCTTGTTTACACCTCTCAGACGTACATTTTTTACATTACACACACAGTATATGTTCTTGTTACCTTGGGGAAATAGGCTTATAATTATACTTTATTTGAGTTTAGAGTGAGAAGTGTTGCATTCTCCACATAACATTGCTGGGTGATTCATCAATACAGCCGACACATAGACACATCTTAATAGATGGATGACAATCTAAATCTGATGAAATCACGATGGCCTCTGCTAAATGAATTACTGTCTGGTTCCATCATGATGTGTTGTCTGGATGTATGAGCAGCACACATAGAGTGAAATGCTTTACACTCTGTCCTTCAGCGTCCTTCAGTCTGAGTCTCTGCTCCCCGTCTTCCTGCCAGCCAAGTCGCTGAGTCACACTCACGCTGAGTGTTTCTCGGCTGCCCCAGGGTTTTGTTATTATCGGCTCTAATCAAATTAACTGCAAAGGGTTTTAATCGAGATTATGTCTGGGAAGTTGTGAGGAAGTTCACACAATTTGTCTGGTCTGCTTTCTGTAGGTGTGTCGATAGATCGAGGCTATTAATGTAATCCTAAAGCTTTCAGCATAGTGGCCCATTGAGGAATTATTGTGAGATACTTTTAAACAGATTAACCATAACAATGACACAAATGGACATTTTTCCAGATATGACATAATCCTGAAATTGTAAGCACTCTTTTATTAAATTAAAATCATTCTTCTAATGTAATTGATTTCACTTCATGTATTGATTTAATACAAAACAGAAGCCGGCCAACTAATGACCAACAACCATAAAGTATTCATTATTTCAATGAACAGTAAACTCAGTAGTCATCTTAAGATCGAGGCTGCGTTCAGCTTGTGCTGAAATGTGCCCCTCCTTCAGAATCCTTCTGGTATTATTAAGCTTAGCTGCACTTAGTGTTACTACACTATAATGGTGGCCATAGTAAGCATTACAATTACGGAACATCAACATGTTTGCATTGTCATTGTGAGCATATAAGTGTGCTGAGATGAGCATTTCATTTTAATTTGATCTTTGTTGTATTTGTATTTATTGTTCTAAATGTAGTGGCACTATGCAAATACAGTCAATCCCTTATTCGTAATTACCTACACATTCACTTTTTTGTATTTATTTATTATTTGACTTACTGACAAGTGACCCATTCCTTCTGATTGGACACTCGCTCCACGGAAGAGGATACTGAAAAGACTGGAAGAAATAGAAGATGCTCCAGCCGATGATCACATTATAGTAGAGACCTACAAAGCCACACACCTGCAGATAGATAGATAGATAGATGGATAGATAGATAGATAGATAGATAGATAGATAGATAGATAGAAAGATGGATAGATAGAAAGAAAGAAAATAATAGGAATTTGTCAAATTCTAATGTCAAATTTCCCACACCCACCACACTGTACAACATGAGAAAACGTATGCAAATGAGCTTGGATGCTTGGTGCGTGTCCCATGTTGCTGTCAGTCTTCTGAGCAGTCATGCCAGCCAGGACATTCACCAGCTAAATAAGGGTTGAGGAAAGCATGAATAATTAAAGCACTCTCTTTTCAACACTGATCTTCCTCGAGATATTTATAGCTACTTCTGCACCAGCCACGCAACTCCAAAGAAAGGCTACCTTTCAGTCTCAAACACATCAATACCTCCCATAAACCCGAGAGCCTGAGGCAGTGTGAATGTGGTGGTGACTACAGATGTAAATGCTACATTATCCTGCTTATGGCCATATTTATTTAATGATTTATTTATGATATGAACAACCATATGACACACAAAATCACATTTCATCTAAAAGGAATCAAATTAGATGTTTCCTTTGTTTTAACTGCATGCTTTGTTCCCCTGTTATAACCTCCCTGATTCTTATCTGTGTACAGTACATTAAGTATGTGTTATCAGGTATGTTCTGAAAATAAAAACGAATGTCTCCCCCCCTCACCATCAGACTGGACATCCCTATCCCGCCCAGACTGGGACAGACGTAGTTCCAGACCCCAATGCTCCCACGTCGGATCTTCTGTCCCACAGCCAGCTCCAAGAAGAAGAGCGGGATGCCGATGATGAGGAGGAGGATGAAGTAGGGAACCAGATAGGCACCTGAAAAGAAAGAGGCTTTTTGAACTAATAGCTGTACATTGTCAGCTTCAGCTTTACTTGAGACCAGCTCATTTCTTATTAGTTTGTAACAGTAAATCATGTGTTTTGGGGCTGTAGTCAATGCTTTGTTACAGATGCTTTTTTCTCATTAACATGCAGCGGAGCACAAGTATTATACATGTTTAAATTCAATATTCAATACAACACATTAGAGTTTCCAAAAAAAATTACCGCAAAAATTAATAAGCACCATTTTGAATGTCCTTTAACAATGTTGATACATTACAAATGTTGTTTTATTATTACCAGTGGCATTTGAACAGCAGTTAAAAAAATCAGCATCCGTTTCACTTCATCAGCATTCAGTATATCGCCTGAACCACGCCACACTCTGAATTGCCCACAGTTCCTGTCAAACACAAGGTCCTTGCATCCATCTGCAAATGTTCTTTGACTTTCGTTGTAATTTTGATGGAAGTCTAAATAAATATGTCTCTTTGCAGCTTAATCCAGAGGCATAATCAGGATGAAACTGTTTTATATGAAGGATGAGTCACCCTCTGGGACTTAGCAGGCAAACACGTACTATTAATACACCGAAAGTAAGAAATGATATAAAGCGGTGAACACATTCAATAAAGGGTGGAGTAATGAGGCAGAGAGAGAAAAAAGTGGGTGAAAAGGCTCAATAAAGACGGCTGTAATAGAGTATGAAATAGAATAGTTAAATATAGAGAGGCTATCTGGGCCTTAGCCAGGATTTGCAAATCCACTCCATCACAGGTTATAACTGGAGCGTGAGATAGATGTGATATATCCGACAGAAGCACCAGCATAAATATGAGACAATGGAGGGAGAAATGATAGAGGAAATTAAAGTGAAAAGAAAAATGCATGACAAGGAAGAGAAATACCACACATGAGAGAGAAGCACACACAGCGATAACTCCCAAACAACACACACCTTTAATGTGTCAGTAATTGGCTGCCAGGCAGACAATTACTGAGTGAAAAATGGCCGCCCGTCAGGTCACATGACCTGTCTGGTCTGGTAGTGTACTATGAGTTTATCTTCTCTATAAGCAATACATCCTGCCTATATGCAGTAAATCAGACACAGAGAGCAGCTAACACAACAGCATTAATGGAGCTATGTGAGCAGCATGTCTATCATGATGACACTATGATCTTCCTCTAGTATAGTTTACACGTTGTACACCTCCGATTACATGCAACCCATACCAAAATAAACCCTTATCATGATACAGTTACATTTTTTATCGAGCCCTTTTTCGTTTACCAGAGTATCAGTGGACTGGCCTGCTCTGCCGACAGTAGTAGTCAATAGTGCAGCTATATTTAGACTTGGCCGGTTTCTACACAACACAGCTGCTCTGCTGCCTCCTCTGGCCTGAATCAGCCTCCATGTTTTGTGAGGGTTGGGGGAAACTGAGAGGTGAACAGCTAAACAAAAAGCTGAGCAGATGTTCAAATGCCAGAAATCATGTTTGAAAGATTTCAACAACAAATCATGCATTGTTAAAATATCACAGTATTAATACAAATAGTTACCCCATATGATTCCCTTATGTCTCTATGTTGATTTTATATACAGTATATATATCCATTTATTAAGTCATTTTGTTAGATGTTCAGTCAAAGTTGACCAACTAATTTAGAAAGGATGTTAAAGCATTTGTTTTTGGTAGCAGTGGCTTAGTCTGTATAGGGACTTGGTTTGGGAATCAGTTTGAGTACCGATACACAAAGTGTATAAAAAAGATAACACTGTATTGAATTCTTGCTCAGCCCTTGTGTCAAAGGCTGCTAGTTATTTTAAAAGCCTGCTTGTAACTTTTTACTTGTCCTGCTAGCTTGATCTACAGCTGTGTTGAATGTGGTAAATAAAGCTACATGCTGTTGTTTAACAGGAATACATGTTTACCACCTAAGTTTATTGTACTAACATTTCCTTATAAGCACAAAGTATTGCACGAATAAAAACATTGACCCAATGATGGTGCTAGAGGGAAATTGAGATGCCGTAAGTATTTATAGCAGAATAATATTTCACAGCATTGTTTGTAATTATTCTCAGTGTCCCTCGGTTGGAGACAAGCAAGGAACTGGGAATTAAATGTCACTTAAGTGCATTGACAGGTAATGTGCTTAGTGTCTGGTTTGCTGTGCTTGTCAACACTCACCTCCTCCATTCTTCTGGCACAGGTAAGGGAAGCGCCACACGTTCCCCAGGCCCACAGAGAAGCCCACCTGTGCCAGGATGTACTGCAGTTTGCTGTTCCAGGTGGGGCGTCCATCGTTTTCAGGCACCTCTATCTGCGGGACCTTTTTGCCGGGGGCCCCTCCGACGTTCAGGGAGCTGTTCTTGCAGTCAAACGGCTCCTCATGTGCGAGCAGGTCAGCCACCGACTCTGTGACGTGATCATTGCTCTGCTCGCGCTGCGTCACCTTGCTGTTCTTCGGCATCAGGGAGGCTGAGGGTCGGGAGGGGGGTGAGGGTGGAGAGAGAAAGAGAGAGCGAAAACAGAGCCTTGTGGGAACAGAAAGAGGTGATACAGACAGAGAGTAGAGAAGAGGTGGAGGGATGTAGCTCTAAGGGAGATGCTGAGGAGTGACAGCCGGATATTATGCTGTGGGCCTGCATAAGAAAACACAGGAAATTGAAAATGATGTTTCAAGGACATTACAGTTATGACAATTTAAATCAATAATCTTATATAATTGGACAAAAAGCCTCCATTTTAAATAAACAAGGTCAGGTGTTGGCCCTTGTCATGGCCCATTGAATGTATAGTACATTTAAGCTTCATTTTTCTGGCTGGGATCCATAAATAACTTCACACAGTTGCTGACACAATTATTGTTCTATTATGTGCTTGGTTAGGCTTGTAAGAGGACACAGGATTGTAACACATGTTATGCCTCTCCAGAGCTATGAAGGATGTCAACAGTAAGACAGGAGACAATCAGTCAAACCTGAGAGTTAACCGAACACAAATCTATCAGCAAAAACTCAGCAGGGACTTGAACCGTCATTTTTCCACCACAACTCTTTGTCTCTCACGCAATGTTTTTGGTTCCAGAAATATTCCTAATCCTGCAAATTGTTCTATTTCATTTCCCTGTTCTGCAAAGCTTAACTTTAGTGAAGCTTTTTTTCCTTTAAATCCCCTAATCCTCTGAAGCCATGCTGCGACATCCAGCCTCACCCCTCTCTCTGGGAGTGGTTGGTTCGACCCAAACATAATGGAGGAAGTGGATGCTTTGGATGAAGTGCTGTCATGTGTTCTCTTGATCCACAGCTCGAGCCCCTGTGCAGGCTCTCATTACTTATTGAGTGAGTCATTTCTCCATTATAAAAATCTGCCGTTCACTGGCATGCAAAACTGCAAAGCTTAGGGTATGTGAACACTGTTTCACATGCAGAGGCACAGATAAGTGAAACAAACCACCGACTACCTCACAATGTATGATTCTCTATATAGTGACTGACCATAAATCATAAAACTGAATAAAGAGGCTGCTCCTTGAGAGTGGTAAAATGTTAGTGTTGCAACCTCCTTGTAGTCACAACACGCACCTTTGATATTGACCTAAAACTAACTCTTTAACTATCTGCAGATTCTCCACAATGTAAACAAACTCAACAGAACCACTGTCAGAGTTCCTGTCAGTCCCAATGCGCCAATCGTTTCAGAAATCGTGCTCAGAATGTGCATTTCCTGTCCTTGTTTATATATTTTTCATCCCAAACAATTTCCTCCTCTCTGCATGTCAAGATGAGCCTGTGATGCAATAATCCATGGTCATTCACAAGTCTTCATAATCCTGTGTGCATTAACTGTAAAGCCCCCACGGCTGTCTTTCTGTCTCGTCATTCAATCCCATCCTACAGCATTCAAGACACGTGATATCCATCAGAGGCTGCATCATCCAGCCAACGCTGAGAAACGAAAACACCCGGCGAGTAATCCTGCTGGAAAAAACCCATCAACACACACTTCTGATAACCCCAGCTGGTACTGAAGGTCTGGCAGTGTTGAAGAGCAGTGGTATTCTTTGCAGGACAGACAAATGTTTGCGTATGATTGCAATGTTTTTTCCGCTTTAGATCACATTATTCTTATTGTGAAAGATGTAGATTTTCGGTAGAGAGATAGACACTGAAGGACGGTATTACCTTTGATTAAATAACCTACTTAATTATCTGCCTCATCTCTCTATATTTATTATGTTTTCGCTTCTTCATACATGTTTTTTTTCCAGCATAGTTTTTAACCTCCAAATGCATTACTTCCCTTCTTATAAATTACATAAGCTTATAAGCCTACTGAACAAATGTCACAATAACAGCAGAGAGTGCAATGAACAGTTATTGGAGTTTGACTTAGGAAATAATATATGCTGTAGTGTACAGGTTATCAGTTCTTCATGTATGCAGCTGTCTTCTGTTATTACCTCACAATCTTGTAAATTACTGGAGAGGAAACACAACTATTTCCATTATCAATAGATCTGAAAATTATTTTCTCGATTCATAAATAAAATGTCAGAAAAAAAGTAAAATATTATGTCACATATCCTTAAAGTTTGTCTTCAAATTGTGTTTTTGGTCCCAACAATCCAAAACCCCAAAATATCCTGTCGCATGTAACAAAGAAAAGCAGCGAATCTTTGTTTTTTTTACTTGAAAGACCACTGAAATTATCAATCGATCATAAAAAGGAACTGTCTGTCAATCAACTAATCGATTAATGACTAATCGCCTCAGCTTTTAACCAAGTCATAGTAATCAAAAGTCTCCGGTCAGAGTGTATTGAAAGCAACACAATTGAATGACAACAAATAATTCTGAGGGGCTATCGTTATTGCCACACAAGAGTGTTTTAATAGGAAACCTAGTTCACAGTTCAGTACTTTTGACCAAGACCACAAGTTCAACACAAGCTCTCAAATATCAATTACAATTGTATTGTAATCGATTAGAATGAGGTTTCACGCCACTTCCAGAAACACAGGATGTTAAGCTTGATGAAAAACAGCTGATTCTGCAGGTATTGGGAGGCTGTGGCTCAATGGAAGTGTGCTTGTATTCGAATCAGGGGTTAGCAAGTTCGAGTCCCACTGCAGTCAGCATGTTGTTGTGTCCCATGGCAAGACACTTCACCCCAAATTGCTCCTACATGTGGGGATTGTCCACAGTACCAAATGTATGTAAGTTGCTTTGGATAAAAGCGTCTAAAATGACATGTAATGTATTGGCTTAATAATCAGTCCTGCTTAAACATCACTTGTTAGTTAATTGGTCGACTTCTAGCCTCCTGAACCACAGTTAGTTTACAATCGTTTTTTTTACACTGGATTTTTTTTACACTGGAGTACTTAATGCCTGAAACCTATAACAACCAACTAGTCATACTTTACTGGCAACACCCCATAATATCTCAGACCTCTAAATAACTTCATGACCTGGACCAGTGTAAAATGAAAACATTAGGATATTGATTTGAACTTGTTTCCCATACAAACCTATTTTAATGTAAAATGCAGCTGCACAGAGCAGCTGCAGGCTGTGTAAACCTGCCCTCACTGATCAACATTAGCAGAGATCACTGTTGGGACACCAGGTGACACGGTGCTGATGCTGATATTTCAGGGTGTTTTTTCTTCGATTTAAGAGCTCATCAAAAGTGATGCAATGATTTTTAAAACGCCCAATCAAGGTCAAAGACGATCAATCTATGACCTCTGTGTAAGCTGGAACTCATTTCAAACACAATGCGAATTGAACACTAACTTCACATGACTCAAAACAAAGCTTTTAAAACAATTTTCAAGCTGTTTGTGAACTTTCCTTAGCAATTAGCGGTCTACACATTTTTAAATGCATGTGATAACACCTAGGAAGAAAATGATGCACAGAGGATGGATGTTAGGAAAAAAGAAATTCTCACCGTCAGTCTTTGGCACCGATCACCAAAATCCAGGGTTTATCATTAACGCTAGAAAATGTGTGTGTAGGCATGAATACATCCGCCGGGCAGCACTTGTGAGTCTGTGTGGCACTGACTGAGCGGGACTGGAGGACGGAGAATCACATGCTGCTCTTCCTACAATTAACATGCAGGGTGGAGAGCTCGGGACGCATCGTGACGCACCGTGACGCTCAAAGTGCCGCTCATTACCAACAATGACAAATGATCACCTGCCACTCAATTGCCGTGTGAGACTTCCGGCCATCGCATCTGTGCACAAGAAGGTGGGAGGTTGAGAGATGAAGAAGGGATTTGTCAAGGTTATCCACTCCTACCTGAGGAAGTGATGGTCTGACGCAGCTGTCGTCATTCCAATTGATAAAAAATTCATTCAACACTGGCCTGTCAGGAATCAGGATACAGAAAAAAACACAGCTAAAGGTAACGCACACAGTGTTGAGGTTTTGTTGTAACCTAGATGAGACTGTTGGTATAATAACTGAGGAGCAAGCATTTCTACTGCTCAACAATAAATGAGCATTAATAACTAAATATATAAAACTCATGATAAATATATGAACAATGAATGAATTATGCAGTGAAAGAGAGAAACGAAACACATTAGGACTTGAAGAAAAGCACATCATGTTTAGACCTTTACACCCAGACACCTGTACACTTATAAGGGTAACTCACTTAACTAATGGTCATGATGATTCATGAATTGATGCAGGATTCACACCATCATGCATTTCTGTTGTTCACCATTAACACATGCTTGAGTCTCCATCACTGTATGATTATATACTGTACACACTGAATAAATCATGAGTAAGGGGGATTTAATTCATCTTACTTTATAATATGTGACCAATATAGAAGGTTTTCAGTGATGTTCATTTCAGACCCTTGCATTTGCTAAGCCTCTTGGAAACAAAAGAAAAGCTTTGGTTATCCCCCCTTCATTTAACTTAAATTGCAAAAGTGTTGAACAAATTATGTTGAGTTATAATTTACTTAATTGTTGCTAGTGAGGCATTAGCAAAAGAAGGACCTGAATGTTGTACATAGTGGGCCAAGATGGGGCTTATTTTAGCTGCTTTATTTTGACAGCTCAATCTTTATTTTCATCATATTTCATAAACTGATCATACAGTGTTGTATATGAAAGCAGACTCGTCTTAAAAGTAACTGACAAATGAATGCAGTGGGAATTACTTCACAATTGTACTGAACTTTCATACTTTTTTTTAAACATGGTGTTCTACAGGACAATAATTACATTAAGATAAAATCATGTTTTTGTCTGGGGCCAGAAACTAATTTCCTTTGGGAATACATGGATTCTCTTTATAATCTCACAGCTTTATCTCCCTGATCAGACTGTGGACTTGGTGGTCGTTTTACTGATAAACACTGGACATGCGACACAGCGCAGCAGACACAGTGCCCAGAGGACCATAAATCATGCTCCCTCCACCAGGATATTCTTTAATACCACCAAGATCGAGGAGGAAGATATCATCAAGGAGCCATTTTTCATCCTGACCCTTCATGGATTTATTTCGTCGTCTGTTCACACGTCTGCCTCCTTAGCCGTCTTAATCAGACGTGGTTTTCCCCGCTTATCTCCTACTGTTTTTCTTCATTTGGATCATTGGTTCAGTGTAAAGGATGATAAAGAACATAGAGGAGTAAACATGTGGTATTAAGTGGGTTTAAACTTTGTGAGCCAAAATCCTATTTAACAAGCATGAATTCCACATCCACAATATTTTTGAATTAAAGCTAATTTTCCTGCATTTGTGATGATGTTGTTCAGACTGTGTCCAAGGTTAGACTTAGGCCCACAGTGTAGTTCTGGTCTGTTTGATCTATTTCTACAGCTGCTTGTCGCTTGCTGACGCTTTTGACACACCTTCTTCCAGCTGACTGCTGGGAACAGTTGCCACAGCAACCTCAGCATCATATGAATTACTTTGTCCCATCTCGCACTTTCCTCCTGCATTCCTTTATCCTATGTCTTTATCCTTTTAGCAACAACATGCATTTTCAACATTCAAAATCAAGTCACCTTAACTTTGATAAGTGATTGTTTTTTTGTGACTTCTTCGTGATCCTGTGGTTAACAGATGGAGTTTTATTACAGTAAATCTAAATACAATACATGGTTGTTTTATACTGATTGATCCTCAAACTGTGTTTCCTCTCTTTCACCAGCTGTGTATTAGACGTGTAAAGTTAATCATCTGTAAAGGTTTCTCACCTCGCTTTTATTCTCAACAGCCTGTTTCTCACCTCGTCTCCTGGGAGAAACTGTCTGACCAGAAGTCTCTAACAGGAAAATGGACGACGTGGCTGAGGCAGAATGTAGGTTTGTAACAATAAAGCGAATTTAAGGTCACAATCTTCCTCCACGAAGAACTAGCAATTGCTCTTCATTAACACAGTACAGCCTCGACTGCTGCAGGGCATCTGCTAAGTGAGCGTGGTGTCACTCAATGATACACTTGCATAATTTTCTAGGGTTATATTTAGACTGCATCAGCAGATTTGCAGGCCTGTGGGACTGTTGGTACCACAATGCTGCTGCCCTCTAGTTAGCACTTGACCGAACAATCCCATCTGGGTTTTGAGGAGCAGCAGCTTTGTTTTGCCTTCACTTTATTTATGTTCTTTACTCGTACCAGCAATTATTGTACGTACTTTTAAAAACGTTGTTTTTAACTTTGCTCCTGCTGTGATCATCTGCAGAGTTTGAGATTTGGTAAAACCCCAGAGATCTGATCTTGTTTATTCAGCACCCAACCCAGCACCAGATGTCTAGTCAATTCTATTTTCATATCCCAATATCACAAATCACACACTTTCTTTCATGGAATTAGCTCTATGAGGCTGCACTTGGGCACAGTGGTCCTTAAAGCTAATGCTAAAGCTAATGTCAGAAAAATATATTTACATCATATAATTTGCGACAAGCGCTAAAATAGCTGCTCATGTGAATGTCATCAAGATCCCCAAAGTTATTTTGACATAACCTGAGGGAGACATTGATGTCCTTCAGATGCTGAGAGAAGTCAAGGGGTTATCAAGTCAGTATTAATCAATTAAATAATTGCAAATATATTAGGATTAAATGGACAGACTCTCATTTCCATCCAAAGAGTGAACGCTGCAGCCATGAATAATAATTTCAGCATAAATATAAACTAAAGCACAGAACACTTGAGTGACAGTATTTCTTGAACTGACTTCACAGAATTTAACATTTCTCTTCGGCATGCTCTCAGGGCTGGGAGTTATTTACAAGTTTATTTTTAGCATCAGCATCCTTTCCTCTGCTCTGTCTCATTCTCTCTGCGCAGTGTCCTTCTTCTTATAAAGAATGTCTCTCTAGAATCTTCACTTCCAATATCCTTTATGATTTATGTTGGATCTCATGGTCCATGGGGTCTGACGTCAGCACCCGTTCTCTGCACGTTCCCACTCCTCTGTTCACCTTCAGTCGCCTCTAACTTCACATTGTCTCCCACCGCTTTGCAGAACCCGCTCTCCTTTTCCGTGCTCCCCCCACACCCCCACTTCCACTCACGTGCGCTCATGCATTCTGCATCTGCACCGCCACATCCGCCCAGTACTTTTCCTATACTCCAGTCTCATTTATATTCCTCCCCCTCCCCCCTCCTGATTCTCCCCTTATGTTTTGCGGTGTCTGGGTCATCTCAGCTCCTAAAAAAAGATTCCCTTCTGCACTGGCCGCTGTATATAGCTTATCTTCTAGTCCATCATTCTGAGTACAAGCACTTGAACAAACGTAATTACATATGCACTGCAATAGAAAGCAGGTGAATGTGAACACTTTTGATGGATGTGAACAGATGAGTCAAAGACATTGATGTCTACATTTGTTAGCCCCCATAGCTCTCTGTGATCAATACATTGGGACAATTAATTAAGGCATGTCCCAAGACCACTCCATCGCTCACTATTTTAAGGCAGAGCAGTTTAAGGAAATGTTCATACTTTTCATATATTCCCCTATAAGATGTTTATTTTGAAGGGCTCTTTAATTCATGCATAACTTTATTTTACATCTGTTAAAAAAAACAGCTACTGTGTCTTTCTGCTTATCTGTTCACACATCCTCAAACTGTTGTAGCATTTCCTTTTATCCAGAGTGCATCGTTGAGCCCATGCTGGTGATGTGCAGGTGTTCAGATATAGAGAAAGTGGGTCATGTTGGGCTGGAAACACACTGCAGTGCTCTGCCACGTGGTTTCAACCCTCTAAGAGTGTGTTTATCTATACAGAGTGTTTTAAAAAACCCTATGAGGAAACTCAAAATGCAGATACAATAAGAAATGAACAGTGCAATGCATATAAACAACAGACAAGACACGGTGAAGTAAGGAAACACAGTGTGAGGGCTTTAACTGTTTACACGCATGGCGGGGACGTTCAGAGAGCATTGCATACCGGTTTAAATGAGACAGGAGCGGGATCAGTTGTCTTTTGGTTGTTGTGCAGAAATGCTCAGACAGATCTGTTACTCAGCATCTGTCTGTCTCTCATGAACGCCAGCAGTGGGTCAGGCTGTTCATCTTAATGCAATGAACAAAAATAGAAACTCATTAAAAACTGTTTTTCCCCCTCACTAATCCTTTGCAGATTTCCCCTTTGACAGTTCATTTACAAAAGTCATTGCATCCCTTTCTGTTTTTCATGGTTACTATCATATGAAACGCCTATCTGTTGCTGTATAATGAAGGTTTCATATTGCAGTGAGGTCATATTACAGGCCTTAGTGAATTTGGCATGTATCTTACTTTAAATATTTAACAAAAGCATGTCTGTGTATAGGTTTTCTTCCTGTTTGTTATCTGGTGTGAACACGCAGCATGTCAGCACCACCATTTTAAATGTAAGCACTATTTAGTTGACACAGTGATGGATGAATGTTTTGGTTTGAGGACAGACAACTGACCTGGATGTTAGGAAGAGATTTAAAGCATGAACACATTTCTACACTTAAACCAATATTATACTGGGTGGCAGATTGCCTTGCTGGGCCTGCACAGGAACATGTGACAGTCTACAGAAGAACTTCACCAGATGGTCTCTCAAACAGGGGCCGGTCCAGCTCACATGGGTCGAGGGCAAAGCTTCTGTCCCCATTTTTGAACAACATAATCTTAGTAAAATGCCCCTGCAGCAAAGCACACTGCATGTACAGTAAGCATTGTCGGAGCAATACATTTAAATAAATATGATACAATTTCAAAATAGTGATTACAGTAAATTATTTTTTGTAAAATGATAAGGATATTAATTTTTGTCTTTTATACATTTTAATTTGGAAGAGTAGACTTTAATTTTTTTTTTAAATAGCCAGGGAAAACAGAGAGAGATGTTTAGTTTTTCACAACCTAATTCAAAATCTAAGCAATCTCACATAAAGTCATGGAAAAGTTAATCGAAAAAGCAGTTGCCTTCTTGGGTGTACTTGTTTGCACAAAGCGTAACAAACGTTTCTGAATTGTCAGCTTTTCTAGCAACATGGCCTCATAATTGGATGCCATCTCTCTCCCCTGCTGCCCTGCAGGCTGTAATCCTGCGTGTCTTTGAGCAGTTTAAACAGCCCATCATGGAAAGGAGCAGGGAGAAGGAGTTATTATTTTACCTGCCCCTTACTCAAAAATAGATGGCCTGTCAATCACAGCTGCCATCCTTATCAAAACTTATACATCCTCCAGTCACTGACGTCTACTGACAGATTCCTCCATGTGGTCCCGAGGTCGAGGTTGAAACAGCGGGGAGACAGGGCCTTTGCTGGAGCAGCTCCCAGGCTGTGGTACGATTTGCCTGTTTCTAAATCCCGTTTGAAGACCCAGTTATTCTCCCGTGCGTTTGCAGACCACCTATAAGACATGTCAGTCTGTGCTTTTAAATTGGGGTTTTATATTGTTTTTACGTCACATATTAGAGTTTTCAGTCTATAAGGCTTTTAGTATGGATTTATTGTCCTGTGTTTTATGTCCTATCTGTTTATATATATATATATATATATATATATATATTATATCTTTTTTTTTTTAAATAAAAAAAACAACAAGAAAAAACACCTTGAATTTCAGGCAGGGCGCGGGGCTCCGTTGGAAGGGCGCAGCGCCCCGCCAAGACAATGGTAGGGGTAACACTGCACTGCTGTGTCAACACACCGCACTCTACACACTGTAGTTTTGTACACGGATGCTCAGGTTGAACACTGACACAGCTTGAGGACACATAAAAAGGCATTTCACTGATTATTTGTAATCTGCTTTTCTACCCTGATTTGATCTTATTTGTATGTGTTTTTCTCCTCTAGTGTCCTAAGTGCAATATCTGCATTGAGAAGAACGGAGGGTGCAATCACATGGTGAGTCAGAGATGAAAATCACCCTTCCCTGAAACACGAAATGCTAAGAATTCTTTCTGTGGGCTGAAGTTCTCAAGTTGAATAGTTTCACACTTAAATCACTCCTGGTCCGGTTTGTTACCTGGCATGTGGGCCTTTTCTCTAACAATGTCTAAGCTTTATGGATGACAAAGCAGTAACAACAAACACTAAATTGTTTGTTTTTTAAAAAAGGTTTATGTGTCGATCTGCTCGAAATAATGGAAAATAGGAGATTCTTGTTTACTAATTCGCTGTCTTCCTCTGTCTTCGTTTTTCAGCAATGCTCCAAGTGCAAACACGGTACGTTTTTTGATAATCCAGTGAAGCATTAACGCACTGTTCCTTTTATATCCACCTACTGGTGGACACACAGAAAGTAGCTGCAGCTATGATTCCACGATGATATTGAATAAAGGTTGAATTATTCCTAGTGAAAGTTGATGCTTGTAGGTCTTGTTTTTTGCCTTATCTTTGGCTAATGTTGACAGGCAACAGTCCTAATTGAGTCATATAGTAGTTAACGTTTTCTAATTGCGTCTACCAGTACACCTATAATTCCCATAACTCACCAGTTTCTTCTTCATTAGTAAAATGGTATCCCTTTTTTAAATGAGGAATGTGGTTAAACAGAACGGTGGTTAGTCATCTGAAGAAATGGAACATATATTTATTACCAATCCACAGCCAATATTATCCAGTTTAGCTGAACAGAGTTGACCCTTTAGTCGGTCCTATGATACAAATGTTGTCTTAGTGTACATACTGTGAAATGCATGTCCATAAATGTGTATTTTGTCTCGCCTCAAAGACTTCTGCTGGATGTGTCTTGGTGACTGGAAGACTCACGGCAGTGAATACTACGAGTGCAGCCGCTACAAAGAGAACCCTGACATAGTCAACCAGAGCCAGCAGGCTCAGGCCAGAGAGGCCCTTAAGAAATACCTCTTCTACTTTGAGAGGGTGAGCTTTTTTGATCCCTATTTCTATTTAGCTCGGAAAAAAACTAAAAGAAATTTAAAAACACTTTGGGATAATCTATAGGGGTTTACAGAATCAAACCCGTAGAGTTGGGATGGATTCAAGCCTCATAAACCTGCTTAACATTTACATTTTGGGATTTGAGGAAGATTACATCATGACATATTTCATCCTCCACTGCCCATAGACATTCTCATAATTATAATATCACAGCACACTGTTTAAAGATTTAAATAAAACATTTTATTGACATATTTCCATCCAGCATACCTTTATTTCTACAGGGGAAATTATTGTTCTGTAGTTAATATTTTTTTACCTCTACCCCACCAGTGGGAGAATCACAACAAGTCTCTGCAGTTGGAGGCTCAGACGTACCAGAGGATCCAGGAGAAGATCCAGGAGAGAGTGATGAACAACCTGGGAACCTGGATCGACTGGCAGTACCTGCATAACGCTGCAAAGCTCCTGGCTAAGGTACTGCACACTGAACCTGCACTGTCTGTTCTCAATGCAGAGGCAGCATCACAGTTAGTGATGGAATGGAAAGGGGTAAAAAAAAAAGGGAATCTGTGCATACAATTGAACTATAAAGTCACTTTTTAAATATTATAACTGGCAAGTTTGTTTAAATGTATTTAGAAATGGTTAAGCTGCTTACAGAGTCATCAATTCAGACTTATAACTCAAACTGTGTCAGGGAGGTTGGATCACTGGAATTAAAGTGTTTTTTTATTTAGCTTGGTTTATATTGTTAAATGGTCTGGGAAAAAACACAAGTGACCTGATTCACTTTCTGTTTTCCTCATTGGATGATTTTAAAAGTCTCTAGCATCATCATTAAAGATAATTTCAATCAATTACAAGGTGCCTTCCTTTATTCTGACACAGTCTGACTTTAAGTGAACATTTCCCAAACTTTGCTTCTTCTCTTCTCTTTTGCAGTGCCGCTACACCCTGCAGTACACGTATCCCTACGCCTATTACATGGAGTCCGGCCGGAGCAAGAAACTGGTGAGGAACTACATCTCTCCACCCTGTTCATTACTGCAGAACACACATTGTAAAATAACATTCGGCACATTCACACCGCAGTACTTTTCCCACAAAAGCCGCGTTCACACCGCAGTACTTTTCCCACTTTAGTTCCGATATATTTCAGAAATGTCGCGTTCACACCAAAAAGAGCCGGAACTAAAATTATTTCATGAGAACCCCCTTTTCTCTCATGCGGCTCTCTTGTGAGAAAAGAGCTATATTTCTGATTGGCTGGGCGGATTGCAAACCACGCCCCGTAAAACTCAAAAAAAGTGTTGTGAAGCCACCATTTTATTATACTCGCATTAGCATTATTAGCATTAGCCCAGCGTAGAAACGCAGAAAGACTAACTTATGGCAACACAAAATAAAACATGGGAGCGGTGGAGATGAGGATGCGTCGGCTTTCTGGCGATTTACTCAGAAGGCTTCAGTAGAAGCTGCTGGGAGTCCCAACAGCTTCTACTGAAGCCAGTCCCCAACTCCGGGGACTTCCGGCCAGGGATTTTGGGCGGCAGTATACGCCGTGAAGTTGTTTGCGGCCTGCCAGTAAACCCAAAGCAGAAGAAGTGACGTCAGCGGCTTCATTTGCCTAATCAACCCCCAGGGACTTATTCCGGTGTGAACGCGATCTGTACTTAGTTCATCAGATCTAAAGAGTTCTGATGAACTAAGTTTTCATGAACCTTTGTGGGAAAAGTACTGCGGTGTGAATGCGCCTAAAGGCTCATCAGAAGTGTGTGTGTGTGTGTGTGTGTGTGTGTGTGTGTGTGTGTGTGTGTGTGTGTGTGTGTGTGTGTGTGTGTGTGTGTGTGTGTGTGTGTGTGTCNAAGCCAGGTAATGGAGTATGGAAGCAAAGCTGCGTGGGCCGGTACTGGAGCATGGAGGCATGGCTGCTGGGGCCTGTACTGGGGCAGGAGCCATGGCTCTTGGGGCTCGGACTGCTAGCTTGGCTTTGCGACTCCTTCTCTTAGCAGCCGCCTGAAGGCTCCGTGGACCTCCATAAGCCAGACGAGTTCCAGCATACGACTCCTGGACAGGAGCAGGAACTGGGGCAGAAGCATGGGTTGTCTTCAGACGGATCCCACCGAGGTATATGGTACCAGGTTGGGAATCCCACACCGGGATCATGGCTGTTGGTAGAGGTGTCCCGAACCGATCACATGATCGGGGATCGGAGCCGATCACGTGATTTTCAAAAGATCGGAATCGGGAGGAAAAAAAATCGGGAATCGGGATTTTTAAAATTTTTATTTAAAAAAAAATATTGTTACAAAACAAAAATGACCATGTTCAAGTCTTAAAGTCATCCTGAGGCCTTAGTTTTGGTTTCAAATTACACAACATCATGTATGTGTTGCTTCTTTGGGGCTTGTTTTCATAGACCTATTTCTCTCAAATCTGGCAACAGAGTGGGCAGGGCGCAGTGTCTAATTGTAGCAGTAAGCTAACGAGTACTGATAAGCTTTATTTTGTTTTGATCCAATGCTGCACAGCTGAACTGATCCAATGCTGCTGTGAAAAAAATAAGCTATATCCATGTTGGATAGAATATCCAATTTAAATAAAAAAAATAACCTTAAGGGACAACTTGAATGCTTTTTTTCTTTTTTTTCTCTTAATGCATTGCATAAAGATCGGATCGGGAAAAATCGGTATCGGCAAATTGTCAAAATCAAAAGATCGGAATCGGATCGGGAGCAAAAAAAGGTGATCGGGACATCCCTAGCTGTTGAAGCACGGGATGGAATCCTGGCCCTGCATCTCCTAGAGGCTCTTTGGAGACTCCGTGGACCTCCAACAGAACCGTAGTCGTATCCGAGGAAAGGGTTAGAAGCGTCGGACCAGTCCTCAGGACAACATGTGAAAAGATGTAACCAATCCGGCAACGAACTTCTCAACCAAGGCATTTCGGCCACCTCCATTCGTGCTCTCTCGAGAATAGCCTCTTTGTCCTTCCTAGAAGAAGTTCCTTTCCACTCGGCATGAGAGCATTGAAGGGAAAAGTCTAGATCGGACAGTGTCCGATCTAGACTTTTCCCTTCAATGCTCTCATGCCGAGTGGAAAGGAACTTCTTCTAGGAAGGACAAAGAGGCTATTCTCGAGAGAGCACGAATGGNTTACAACCTCAACCTAAGTACCACGTAACCATGCTACTGATGCTGGACAGTTTTTCAGTGGATGCACAATAAACGGCAACATACAAATTAATGTAAATAAATAGCCAAATAATGGATCAACACTCTCTGTCTAATATGTTCGCTAGCTGTTAGTGTTGTTGCATAGCAACCACCTCGCACTATGTTTTGTGCAGAAGGCAACGGAGGGACTATTTTATTTTGAACATCATTATTTACTGATAAAAACTATTTAAATTAGAGTGTGTATTTTTCTTTCATATTGCCACACTTGGTAACCGTTTTATAAAAGCAATAGCTCACTTCAGGCCGTGATATATGCTCATTATATCACAGCTTAGGGACAACCACGGCCTGTCGTGAGCTATTGCTTAATTATATAACAGTAAATGGGTAGTTGGTAAGATTATTATTATTTTTTTAATAAGCTTAATTTGCAAAGTCACATTTAATTTAGGATTTTAGATTGATGGAATTGAATTACTCATGTACACATATTTCAACAGTACTCAAGTAAACTATTTGAGTATATGTACGAAGCCAACCTTAAAAACAAATAGGTGTATAATTGACCCTGCTACTATGTTGATAGTTTGCGGTTAAAAATATTATGCCAATCTAAAAAAAAACACTTTTCCGGGCTGTCATTTACAAAGGTTGGTGGATTCTAGAACAAAAATGTTTCCCACTTTATCAGAACATAAACTATTAAACAGTAGCTTCCAAACATCCTACAGAGCTGTTTTATAATAGGAAGTGTCTCCCTGTCCTGCTCAGGAATAAACACTTGAGGGTGCAATCCTCCCCATACTCCATGTCGCTGTGTGAATGTAAAACTGGGTCACACACTCAAGTTCAGGAAAAGTAGTGCAGCAGTTAATATGGAACTATAAACATATTAAAATAAATGGAACTACTACAAGGAACCCTGTTGTTGATGTGCAATTATTTCACAACTTTTATTAAATACACCTTGAAAAAATTACTTCAATGGTGGATACGGCCATGCCTGTAGCCAGAGGCGGAGTGATTACCACTCCACTATTGCCTGTAGATTTAGCATTTCTTTGACCGTCAAATACACACACGCACTTTTTGCCCCCACCCCTGAAATGAATCCGGCGCCGCTGCGTGGCACGCAGTACACATAGGCTGTGTCAGGTCCCTGTAGGTGCCAATTTGATAATGTCAGAGGTGGCCTGGAGCTCTGCAGCATGTCAACACATCAGTGACTGTACAGCAACATTATAAATATGAGTGTCACTGAGTCATTATGTTAGAAGCAGAAGGCTGGGCAGTACAATGTTAATTATGGTCCAAAACACATTCACCTGCTAGATTATGAACGAGTTTGAAAACTCAGGTCGGCTGGGAAATCTCTGCTTTTTGCTTCCCGAGTCAAAGCTCAACATGGAGAAGCAGTGCACCGTTTTTAAGCTATTTAAATCTGGAAAGAACTCCCCAATAACGTCAGGTTTGTAGCAATTTTGTTTTTAAAAATCAAGAATGAAGAGGTTTCCATTTGCTTAAATCAAATTATGTGTCTTACATTGCACTGTGACTTTATTCTATTTTGTAGCCATTATATTTTAGCATGTTTATTTTATATTCTCTTGGCTTGTTATTGATAGTTTTAAATTGTTCTTTAAATGTAATTCACTTCTATGAACTTTAAAGTTAAATTCAATGAGATCTTTCAGTTTGTCTATGTATGTGTACGCGTGCGTGCGTGCGTGTAATGACCACACAAGAGACAGGGTCCGGTTTTAAAAACTCTCAGTAACTCTATTTCTGTATTAATGTACAACCGTTGAAAATTACAACAACTTCTTTGTATTTTTTTCTTTTCCAACTATCAACAGCCATTTTCCAGAAGGTAAGTGAACAATGTGAGCAAGAAGAAAGGAGAAAACAAAGAGCAAAATAAACTGTGGGTATCAATGTAAAGAGAAGCACAAGATGGGGGGGAAGGAGGAAACAACAATAACTGTTAATGTTTATTTTCTGTAAAGGAGTGTTTGAGCATGTGTTAATGCGTGCTAATAATGCTCCGACTATGATGGCAGGTGGGTCCCGTCGTGTGTATGAATGGATTAGATTACCCTTAACTTCATAATCTGATCAGTGGAGGTGCAAGTGTTAGGTTTAACGAGGTCTGGCTCACACTGGTTTGGCTATACGCTAGCTGAACACAATCAAGCAACAGAAGCAGTACAACAGCATAAAGAGACACAAATGGGTCTTAGTTATTTAGTAGTTTCACTTTGACCATAACAACTAGCAACTATCTGCTGGCAGTAAGATCTGTAGTAGGTCAGGTTATAAACTATAAATCAAACCAAAGGGGGAAGGACGATGTGTTTATTGCGAAAGATTGGTAACAAAATCAATTATTTAAACAAACATTATTCTTATGCTTTAGTACTTTTTTTTCATGAACATGCATCATATGTAGGAAAATACTGGTATCTGTTAATTATTAGGAGTATGTGAGGTCAACATTTGTCCACAGTAAACACACCATGTACAGGGATTATGTCAGAATATGTATTATGTTGTATGTTATCGTCCTGGTTGGTAATAAAGCTCAAAACAAAGCCAGAGCAGTGACAGTGGCACTTTCCATCTAGAAGGATAACACTTCAATAGTTGAGAGCTTCATTCATTAAACTTTCTAGAAATACTACGCCGCCTTTGTCATAATAAATGTATTTCTAATTTATGTCATTTAACCTTTGCAGCTTTGGAGAGTCAACTGGGAAAAAAAATGTGTTCAGGGGAATCCAGTTAGTACTACAACTGCCAGCCCTTTGTCATTATGGTCTATGTGAAACCACGGAAAACAGATCCATTATCATCACTGTCTCCTTAAAGAAAATGTTTTCCACTAGCCACATCTTCTTTGCCAGCTTAACACATTTTTTTCATAACTTTACCTTTTCTGTAATATTTGTTCTAGCATCATAGGAAAAATGTTGTTGCACAACAGCTCTCATCATCAGCTGCTTCTGACCTCAACAATTTGACCTTCATCATCAGATCTGTAAAGCTCCATCAAAGTGTAACCATGGTGAACATGATGCTCTGTAGCACAAACATGTACATAAGGTGAGCATGATGAGAGGAAAAGGGAGATACAATCGTGCCATTCTGTGACCCTGCAGCATTTTGGGAGTGACAGGAGCGAAAGACGGAAGGAAAGAATCAAACGAGTGAGTGTAGAGGAGCAGAAGGGGGTGGGGTAAGTATGACTGCACCGAGGGATGGTCATGAGAGGAAGCAAAGGTAGAAAGCAGGAGGGAGATGCTGGTGCTTTGCAGTGGCGAGGGATGTTCAGGTGTCATGGAAATCCTTCAGCAGCGTGCGTCGCTTCTGCTCAGCAATGTGCATCTGATTCTCCAGATCCTGAAATAACAACAGAACGGTATTATTCTTAAGGCATTAACAGGGGCAGGCAGTCTCTTAGTCATAGGGGCTTGGCCTGGGAACTGGATGGTCCCTGGTTCAAGTCAAGCAATGACTGAACAAGTTAGAGAATTTCACCTTTAGCTTTATACCTGGCTGCTAGGGGTGTAACGGTTCACAATCTGTATTTGAACTGTACTGTACTAGTACCTAAGCAGCCAGTTTGACATTATGACTTGCTTGTCATTGTATTTTCATGTTTTTTTAAAGAAGAATTAACTTTTTGCCGAAAGGGCAGATCTGCTGGCACTAACAATGTCTCCTGCTGTGGAGAACACTCTCTCGCTAGGGACAAAGGTAGCAGATACAGCCAGGTAGCGCTTTGCTAACATGGCAACATAAGGACATTTGGCGTTTGTAATAGCTTTGGCTCGGTCTGAAGAACACACGTGTACCGAACCAAAGGTATTCGGTACAGGTACGTATACCGTTACACCCCTACTGGCTGCTCTATCTTCAAAACTGTTACAGATGTGTATTTTGTAAATTGTGTATTTTTTTTTAATCTTTAATATTATTTGTATGCATGCTTCTTAGTCAATATTAAGCTGCCTTTGGCTCTTTTCTTGCTGTAACAAATGTCCCCTCTTTGGGACAAATAAATGTATTGGGATATAACAGAGAAAAATAAATGTTGCCTAAAGTATGTATTCCTCTTCTTCAAAATGAGGACCAAAAGCTAATTAAATGCAATCACCCTTGTATTTGCGACCATTTTTTTTTTTTTAATAATGTGTGCAAGTCCATTTTACACATGTGCATTCCTGTGAGTGCATAAGTAATTATTAACTAATTATTGTAATTGCCCCCTACCCACACTCCATCATGCCCTCTACATGGCGGCGATTGTGAAACAATCGGTGCAGCTGTTACCTACATGAGTAAACAATATAATCAGGGGTGCACATAAGTGGTACGCAGGTACGCATGCGCGGCAACAATCTGAACTGCGTACCGTCACTTGTGTCACAAGATCACCGGACGACAGTCGGTTTCCGTGTGCACAGACAGGGCTGCTGTTAACGTCGGTCTGTACAGCAGCACTGCGCTAAAACAGCTGATCACAACGTTCACACGCTCCAGGGGAGCCAGAAGTTGGAGTACCAAACACTGACTCCAGGTACCTCACTGAGAAAGTTGTGTGCACCCCTGACTATATTTATCAATCAAGCCTGATGAAATGAATCATCTAAATAAAATTCAAGACTGCCTCAAGGACTTAAAAACGTG
>NW_011333040.1:21320362-21323683 GCF_000735185.1 Notothenia coriiceps
CATGGCTGTAAGGTCCGGTTCTGGAGCCGGAAACATGACTGCTGGGGCCGGCACTGGAGCCGGAAACATGGCTGTAAGGTCCGGTTCTGGAGCCGGAAACATGACTGCTGGGGCCGGCACTGGAGCCGGAAACATGGCTGCTGGGGCCGGCACTGGAGCCGGAAACATGGCTGTATGGTCCGGTTCTGGAGCCGGAAACATGGCTGTAAGCTCCGGTTCTGGAGCCGGAAACATGACTACTGGGGCCGGCATTGGAGCCGGAAACATGGCTGTATGGTCCGGTTCTGGAGCCGGAAACATGGCTGTAAGAGCCGGTTCTGGAGCAGGGGCCATGACTGCTGGGGCCGGCACTGGAGCCGGAATCATGGCTGCTAGGACCGGTACCTGAGTATGAGCTGGCTTCTTGACCTTGCGTCTTTTAGAGGTCTTTTGGAGGCTCCGTGGACCTCCAAACGCCAGGCCGGATCCCAAGAAAGGGTCAGAAGCATCGGACCAGTCATCAGGACAACTTGTGAAGAGCTGTAACCACTCCGGCAACGAACTCCTCAACCAAGGCATTTCGGCCACTTCCATTCGTGCCCTCTCAAGAATAGCCTCTTTGTCCTTCCTGGAAGAAGTTCCTTTCCACGCGGCATGACAACATCGTAAAGCGAAGTCTAGATCTAACAGATCCATCTCACGATAATCCGCTGGGTCCATTTTTTTGGTCGGTTCGTTCTGTTACGGTTTGTGAAGGAAGCAGGACCCAAATGCAGATATAAACTGAAAAATAACTCCTTTATTTCAAGGCTATGAGATAAACCAAGACAAAACAGAACACTCACCGCAAAACTAGTCATGATACAAGACGAACCGACAAAGACAGACAGAAAACCCAGAACTTAAATACACAAAAGACTAATCACACAACAAGACACAGGTGAGGAGGGAGGAGGAAACACAGGGGCCACAGGTGAACATAATCAGACAATCAGGGAGGGAAAGCAGACAGACAGCAACAGGCAAGACAGGAGGTGACACTTTACAAAACAAAACAGGAAACAAAAGACAGTAAAAGACAAGACAAAACACAACACCGACAGATCGTGACAAATAGGTCTCATTGAGATTAAAAATCTATTTTTCAAGAGTCCTGGCCCAAGACTGGTTACAGCACAGTTACAGTCCATTTTAAAACACACAATCACAACACATTCATACACCAAGTTTAGCCAAAGCATTTACAGACACAGTGGCCTGCACAAAAAAATGTAAATTTTTACATTTCTTTCAGCATAGTAGACCAGCTCATATAACGTTAAGATGCACGGGTTTTGACATAAATCAGTGTACAGTTATTTGCGGGAATATATTTAATTCCAGCTATGTTATTTCTAAGGCATGCTGACCTTCACTCCAAAACAGTAACATACCATACACCAAACCACCGTCCAACCCTGCCAAAGTGACCACATACAATATTTAATGCTCATGTTGAGTAATCTTCTGCGTAAAAGATGCGTTCCAATCAAGCCGGATCCCCTGCAAACCTTCACTTTAGTCGCTCTGCTGTTTCCTAACACTTGTGGGTCAGCCACAGTGTACTCCATTGTTGCTGCTGGTTGTTTAACATATCATCAATTATACTTTCTTACTTGACAGGCTCAACTATGTGTGACCATGGCTTTACATTTATTTTACTGTTGAGCTTCACTTTCTGAGTAAAATCTTGCGAGGAAGGAAACTATTGGTATGATAGTGTTTAAGTCTGAGAAACAGGATATCACAGCAACACAGAAAACCTTTTATTAAAATAAATGAGTGTATTGCACTGTGGTATTTTGTTTTGAATGAGACATTTGTTCTCTACTGCATCCTACAAGTATGACAAAGAGGAAGGATACCTTAATAAGTGTGCTGTAGCAAAAGAATACCCTTAGTCTTGCAAACTAGACACCATTTCAATAAATACATTGACTTTTTAACTAATTTGTATCAATTTACCATTTGAGACCATGAACAACACTCATAACTGTACTTTTTGAAAATTCTATTTTTGTTTTGGCCTGTGTGCAGTGGAAACTTGTTCTAATCACTGCCCAATCACAGTTAATCTTTTCACATGTTTACATTCGGACGGAAACAATTTGAAGCTTTTATGTGTACTGAGAGGTCATTTTCGTTTCTCTTTACCAACCTGACCACAGTATCAGCACTGTAATGGTTGCCTTAAGAGCCTACATATTTCTTGACTCGAGGAATGGCGGTGATGGTCGATCGGTCGACCACTTTGGTTTAGATCAAAATATTTTAACACATACTGGATGGAATTTCCATAACATTTGGTACAGATATTTAAGGTCACCAGAGGATAAATCCTGATTACATTGGTGATCATCTGACTTTTTATTCAGGCCTCTGACCTATCATTATCATCTGTACTTTGTCTCTACTTTGCTTGTGTTAAGCGCTAGTTAACACATTTCTTTTTTTTAATTTAACCTTTATATTGTGCACATTAGGACAGTAAGAAAGGTACACTACTTATTACTGCAAGAGCAGCTGGTGGTAAGGACTTCAGACAACATCAATTTAAAACATGCTATTGAGACAAGTGCCCTCAGTTTTAGGCTTGATTGAAGGTCATTCCAAGACCAAGGACCATAATAAAAAATACTTATTTTTCCAGCCTCAGTCCGCACGGCAGCTACCTGGAACCGTATCCAGGCACTGGATCTGAGGTTGTAAGAGTCACAAACTGGAGCAAATCTGGCACATGTACAGTGGAAGCTTACCTAAAATGGCTTTATACATTAATAAAAACCAATGCTGCATCCTAGTAAGTGAGGACCATCCAGTTAGGCTATAAAGTTTGCAATGATGAGTCCTATAGGGTGCATTTGATATATAACGCAGTGTAGCATGGTAGAGTGGGTCAAGTTTGGCCAAAACAGTGGGACAGGCAAATCTATAAATGGTATCACCCCAGTCCAGCTGGGACAGGAATAAACCAGAGACCAACCTTTTACGGGATGAAGTTGAAAAACAACATTTAAGTCTGAAAAGGAAGCCAAGAGTGAATTTCAATTTCTTTGTTAGAACTTCAATATGGTGTTTGAAGTTCAGATTACTGTCCAACCAAAAGCCCAGATATTTGTATGTATCGACAAACTCAACAGAGATGCCATCAAGGAGAGGCAAGACGACGCTGACTTGGGATCGAAAAGCATTGCTTTGGTTTTCTTACTGTTCAATAGCAGTTTGGAATCAAGAAGTGCATGCATGCAGAGAAGGAGCACATGAGTATACAATAGTGTCATCAGCATACATATGATAGGTAGA
>NW_011333040.1:21323805-21333482 GCF_000735185.1 Notothenia coriiceps
ACCTGAGTACGGTCGGTTAGATAACTCTGAAGCAAGCAAATGGCATTATGACCGAAACAAGACACCAACATAACATTAGACATAATGTGGTGATCTACAGTGTCAAATGCTTTGGCTAGGTACAAACAGATTTTTTATCCAAAGCCTTGATATCGTCTAAGACTTTCAGACTGGCAGTCACAGTACTGTGCTTTGATCTGAATCCAGATTGCATAGGGTTAAGGATGTTGTGTGAATTTTAAAAAAGTTTTAGCTGAGTAGAAACTAGGGACTCAAGAATCTTTGATAACACAGAAAGATTTGAGATAGGACGATAATTATTTAACTCAGTGGGATCACCAGCTTTCAAGAGGGGCGATACCAGAGCTTGCTTCCACACAGCTGGCAGTGTGTGAGTGGACAGGGAGAGATTAAAAAGATCAGTTACTGGTTGTGCTATAATCTGAGCAGCAATTTTTTTTAAAGAACAGGTCGAGGCCGTTAGGCCCGGCAGACTTTTTAGGAACAATTGAGTGCAAACCCTGTAAGACTTCAGAGACCGAGAAATAAGCGAAATCAAAAACAGGGGAGTTCATCTCTTGACTAGGGAGTACGACCATTTAGAGAGTCATGACTTTGCTCATCAAAAATGTGACCAGCGTTTTGGAACTGAGCATTGAAAGCATTAGACATACCATCTGAATCTGAAATAAAAGAATCACTGACCTCCAGTTTTTGTGGGAAACTAGAAACCTTCTTGTTCTGAAGTGATTTAATTGTTTTCCAGAATTTAGAATGGCCATTAAAACAATCAGTGGTTAAGCTCAGATAGTAATCAGCTTTAGCTTTTTTAATAAGGGCTGAACATATATTTTTGAGGACACGAAAAAGAAGCCAGTCATAACAAGTGTTAGACTTTCTAGCTAAGGACCATTGCTTTTTTCGATCATGAATGAGATCAGATAGTTCTCTAGTAAACCATGGCGTGTTCCTATTCTTAACTATGAATTTTCTAAGGGGGGCATGTCTATTAATAATCGATAAAAAGTGATCATTAAAGAATTGAACCGCAACATCGACAGATGGAATTAACGCTATGAAGTGCCATTTAACCTCCGCCAGATCGTGTAGGAAAGCCTGCTCAGAGAAGTGTTTGAAGCAGCGCCTGAGCACAATTTGTGCTCAGGCGCTGCTTCAAACACTTCTCTGAGCAGGCTTTCCTACACGATCTGGCGGAGGTTAAATGGCACTTCATAGCGTTAATTCCATCTGTCGNTTTAAGATTAATTTCGACCTCCGGGGGGGGTCTTACTATAGTATGGAGGAGTGGATTGAGCAGTGCCTATCTCCAGAAAAAAAAGCACCTAAACGACGACATGCAGAGCTACGTGAAGAGCAGGTAGCCCAACTGGAAAAGTACCACCATTCAAAAGCTTTCTGATGCGGGTCTTGAAACAAAGCAGATAAATTATGACCGTTAGTGGCCAGAGGTGCGAAAGCTCTCAAGCCCAATCTCGGGGACCGGAGAAATTGGAGCAATATTCTCGCCATGCCAAGCAACAGCCTAGAACAACCTCAACCTATACAAGTCACCACGTAACCCATTCTACTGANAACAATGTTTTGTTGCTTAAGCTTATGTATTCAGTCATTATTAAATGGTATACTAAAATCCATGTGAAAAAAATTGCTTCTCACTGTTCTCAGGTCAAATATTGATATGTGATTAAAAGTGCGATTAATTGCGATTAATTAATTACAAAGCCTGTAATTAATTAGATTAATTTTTTTAATCGAGTCCCGGCCCTAATAAAAAGTGATCAATAAAAAATTGGCCGGCAACATCGACAGATGGAATTAACCCTATGAAGTGCCATTTAACGTCCGCCAGATCGTGTAGGAAAGCCTGCTCAGAGAAGTGTTTGAAGCAGCGCCTGAGCACAATAAGGCCCTTGGCTTTGGGCAACTTAGTGCTCCTAATGCAAGCAATAGTGCAATGGTCACTGATATCATTAGGAAAAACACCAACAGACACATACTTATGAGCTGCATTTGTTAGAATGACATCTATAAGGGTATCGTTATTGGGTTTGGCAGGGTTTATTCTAGTGGGACTATCAATAAACTGAGTTAAGTTCAAAGAATCACAAACCTGCTTAAACTGGGAAGATTTATCACTCAACCAGTCCCAATTTAAATCACCCAAAAATATGATTTCAGAAGAAAACGTAGACAACAATTCAGTAAGGCTAGTAGTTGCATCCATGATGGCCGATGGAGGCCTATAACAGCCAATAACAGTGAGAGGAGAATTTGCTATAGTTATTTGGACTGCTAGCAACTCAAATTGCCTTGGAATTGAAATTTAGTGAAGGACTGAGTACTGTAGTTTCTCAGCAGTGTATATTGCAACATCACCAGCTCTGCCCTTATGATCCGCTCTGAATACATTATATCCATCAATGTGAATAACAGTGTCAGTGACAGATGGTTTTAACCAGGTTTCAGAAACTACAACAATATTAGCATGCCAACACACTAAACTGAGATGGCAAACGTCACTTCTCAACATAATTTTTGCATTGTCAGTGTTAGCATTTAGATGAAAGCACTTCTTTGGATAGCGCAGTCTCCAAAAGTTGCTAGCATGTCTGTAACACCTGACACAAGCTCAGTTATCATGGGGAACCAGCAGTGGTGTAAAGCAGGTAAGACAGGTCCCAGTGCACTCAATGAGTTGACCTAAAGACAGCTTGTTACTGGTTTTGAGGCACTCTTTGGACTCTTTTTGCCAGAACCAACCGGCAGCTGAAAGGAAATTGCAGTAATCAAAATACCCTGATGACCTTCTCACCTATTGATCGGTTTTCTGCTCTTTCTCTCCTTCTTGCAGCTTAAAGCACTTTCTTTCAATCTGAAAATCCAATATTCCTTCTCCAACCTCCAAAAGCGTATCTCCATCTTCTCCTCACATTATTACCAAAAAGGTTCAGCTCATTTAAAGTAATGCACCAGCACTTACTGTACAATTATTTGGCTTATTTGAAGTAAATGAGCGTTCAGGTTACTAGCTGTTTCTTGCTGAGTTTGTATCATTAAGGTTGATTGCACTTATTGCAAGTCACTTTGTATAAAATCTGTTAAATGAAGTCTGATGTAATGTACTGAAGTGGTGACTCAGAATGGATTCATATTTATTGGAATGTTCTGTTCTCTCCAAAGGATTCAATAAAAAACATACAGCATGGTTGGAATGTGCATCAAATAAAATCGGCGTAGGAAACAATCAGTCAGGAAGAGCTGCTTTTGGAGTTTGCCACAAAGTGACTCATTTGATGGGGTTCGTGCACTTCACCACCGTATCCCTTTCAGTGATGCTCTCATGCTGGATAAAACTGTCTGCTCAAGCTTGATATTTAATTTTACCGCCAAATGCCTCAACGTTTTTTAAGGACTTCACGGTTTCTGAGTATGCACACACTTCCTCAGACTTCTGTATTTGATGATGTCCTTCCCCCTGACTTGTAACCACTGGATCTTCCGGTTGAGCATTCTAGATGATTGCATTTTCTTATACAATAGCAAAAACAACCTTTCTAAATGTCCTTGAAGTTCCAATTCAAAGCTAAACCTTTTGTTCCTACCACAAGCCTTACTAGACATCAATACCCCCCAAAAAAAAAACTGAAGATGGTGTTGAATTTGGAAATACCTGTGGTAACCTTCTGTTGCTTACACAAAGAAAATGTTCATGCCTGTGTTCCATTAAAAGTTAAATGTGTTTACCACAGATACACGCCACTTTAGATCAAACTGATCTAAGGTATTTAAACAAAAATAATGATGTTAAAAGTGTGGGGCCTTTTATTAATAATATATACCTAATTGGCTGATATAACATGAATACTTCCTGGTTTTGTGAGCCGATAAGTAACACAAGAAAGCCGTTTTTGTGGCTGGAACGATAAAATGTCTCCGAACTGGTCCTGAGCGGGTATGCAATTCATATTTGTGATTAATAGGAATATGATTTATGGACCCTCACTGTTATTTCGGTTAATAAAGTGCAGCATGCATGTCTACAGATTTCATTATGGAAACCCCACATCTGTTTGAAGGCACATGCTTTCACTTTGCTTTGCATGCCTCATTTTCCTAAATGGTGCCTTTCTGGTGGCGGTTACTTTATTGTTAAAAAAGCTTCCCTCTGCCAGTATTCTCATCACAATGAACACTAAAATGTGGTGAAGGTCGGAGTGATTTTTAAATGTGCTATTCTCTGGAAATCATTGGCTTATTTCAAAGGTCTAATTGCCTTTAGGTAAATATCTCTCACTTTGATGTCTGGCACAAAAGCAGAAGGAACAAATGAGATAAAAAAAAGCCAAATCACCACAGAGAGAGGGAGCAGCTGGCCTGCATGGATTGGCTAGATTAGAAATGTTACGAGATCTTTAGATGTGGTAACAGTGTGGTTTTTGAATCCTCTCTCCTCTGCAGCAGCAGTGTTTGTCATTTCTGTCCAATTTAAAGGTTTGAAAACCACAGAGGCTGCCCAGCTTCCAGTTTGGAGGAAAAGCCAAGCAGAGCCAGGACCTTCTCATTATTTAAACCCCCATCCAGTCTGTTAACCATCAATTCAAATAATTTCAAGCACGTTTCTTTAATTCAACAATGGTTTATGAGACATAGGAAGAACAGCAGTGTTGCCTCTGATTCAATTACACACATGTATCCTGATTGTCTTTTGTAGACAGGAAACTGACGTTAATAAGGACTGGTATTGATAGGAAGACTATTTGTAAGACCATACTTTGAGCATAATCTCGCAAAAAGTGATTTTATGTTTAAATACATAACAATCATATTCCAAAATGGTAAATTCTGGGAAAATCTTCAAAGAAGTATCATGTTGTTAACTCTATTAATTTATATTTATATATTTAATTCTATTCGGGATTCTATTAATTCCCAGCTTTTCTTTACATTGAAATGTTGTCATTGTAATGTAAGTCTTGAATGGTCATCATACCCTCTTAGAGCTTACAAATTGAGCAGACTTTGTCTGAAAGACGGTTACTATAAACAGCATGCAATCAACACTTTGCCCTCCAGCTTTTTTTGAAGAGAGGATCAAATATTTAATTGCAAAGTAGCTGTTGGAGCAACTTAAAATTACATTAAGACACAATCAAAACAGGATATGTAAAAGGTATAAAAAGAGATACAGCTTTCACTCAAATTAATTAAAAAAGTTTGATATATCCTATAAGTGTCTTCAAAAAAAATTGTTTTCCTTCTTACTGCCCTCACCAAGTGGTCAGAGTCAGACCATTAGCAGAAACTGCTACTTTGCATTTAATATATGAAATAACCAAAATTCAACTTGTATCCTTTGGAAGGATGTTTTAGCGGTGTTTGTCACCATCTGTGGGAGAACAGAGTTTCATGCAGGATGAACCTTCATGGTGTGGATAGAGATAAACTCACATAGCCAAAGCAAGAGAGAGTTAGTGTTGCTTAGCACAAACCAGACCTAAGCTGGAAAAATGTAGTTCTGATTTAAATACTGCTATGTCAATAGAAATGAACATGCAAACAAGAAGATTGCTATTATTTTTGCATCAAACGCTTTTATTTTTGCAAGGCGGAACTGTTCCCTTCAGATTCGTGGGGAGGGATTTGCTGGTCGGACTCGGTTGTTGCTTACATTTTTCGGAACAGGAACTACACTGGTGAGTGTTTTCTTTATTAAATGATGTTCTCTGCAACTACTGTATGACCTTATTAATAGATACGTAGCGTTGTTTACAAAAAGGTTCGTGTTGTCGTGTAAGAGTGTGCGAAAATAGAAGACGTGCTGTCAAAGCATTGTGGTTTAAAGGCCTGGACAGCTAACGTTAGCTGTGCTAGGCGGCTAATGACAGCAGCACATCAACTTCCTCAACGCTGGCAGGCAGCCCTTTATGTCTTTTGCTCTTCTTTGTTCCTGTTTGTTTGTTTCGCGCTGTAGTCTTGACCCACTTGCCTTTGCTCAACCTCCAGAGGCGTTGTTTACTAAAGGCTTGAAAATGCAATGCAAGCTACTGTAAACACCAAGTAAGTTTGAGTCCAAGCTAATGCTAAGCTAAGCAACCTTATATTACGTAATTTCAGACCTAACCAAAAGTAACTGTAATCCATAAACCTCTCCATACAACAGCTACTGTTGTGGTTCAATAGTGTATAATGACATTAATAGGATACAATGGAACACAATGATAAGGTTTATGCAGATATATCCGTTACTTTAGCTAAATAAAAGTAGAATCTCTTTTTTAAATGTAACTTAGCCAACAGGGCATCATAAACACTGATGGAACAATAAACATAAACAATACAAACAACTGCCACACCCCAGCAATGCGTACCACAATGTCCAGTAAATATTCAACACCAACCCTTAAACGTGTTCAGCTTTCTAAAACGGTGTCAGGGGGAAATTCAGGAGCAATTACATTGTGCAAGGGTCACATTTTCTCTCTGCTCTAAAATGGAGTAAAGTCGACTTAAAACCAATTTGATTTCATGTATTTTCTTAATGAGGCATGCCAATTCATAAACCGCAGCATTGTTAGGTTATGGTTACAGCCGTTTCTCAACACTTCATTTTTAAGAATATAAAAGTTGTATTAATAAACTTCTCTTGCAGCAGACTATAATGTTTCCTTTGTTCTATCCCTGATCCAGTAACAGAGAAAGGGTTACAAATGAGTACGAGTAGTACATCTCAGATACCACATAAGCAGTGGTCCTTTATAACCATAATACCCAGCGGCCCTATTAAGCAGTGGTTCATAGAAGTATGGTAACTCCACCCTAATTGGATAATGGATTCAATATAGATGTAATAATGTCTAACAGTCTCTATCCCTCCTCCAACAGGCGGAGGGATGAGTCTCTCCCCTGTGATTGGCACAGACGTGCCAGAAACAGCTAATGGGGATGTGGCCCCCATCTCTCCAGAAAACGGCCCTCATGATCCGACCTCGGTGAAATGTGGGGGCAGCAGAGTGCCCTGTCCTGGAGAGGGATCAGAGGACACTGACAACCACGTAGAAGTGGAGAACAAAGTTTACGATGGCGAAGGCTGCTTGGACTCAGAGACATTGAATAATGGTAGAACATCTAGTTTATCGTTACGCTCTTCTGACGAGCCGGACGCCTCCCTCCCTGCTGCCACATGCACAGGAGACTCAGAGGACTCAGAATCTGGCTCCAAAGACACAGATATTCATGAGGCCTCTAACACTGTAGGGCCTCCTGGTACAGCTCTGCTGTGGGTCCCTGCACAGCGAGCACACTTCAAAGAGTTACCTCCCCGAGAAGGCCCTGCCAAGTCGGACAGACAGCCGAGGGAGACGGACACCGACAGCCGAGACGAGGAGGAAGATGGAGAGAAGGAGAAACAGGATGAAGAGGAAGATGAGAAGAATGAAAAAAAGTGGATTCATCAGCGAGCAGGAGGGAGAAAAAGGGTAGAGGTGATTATATTGTCCTTTAGCAGATTACATGTACCAGCAGGAGCAGATGGATTGAAGAGATAGTACCGGTCATGAGATGTAATGAACTCCTCCTGAACAAAGGTCAATGTAAGTAAATGCTTTAGAGCCTTTAGGAATGAACTGTTGGCTTTAAAGAAGAGTGGATCATAATTCTAATGCTTGAGGATGAGACAATAAACTTTTGATCATAGAGAAGAGATGTGAAGCTTTAAAGCTGGTTTCCTAATGATCTGTCAGCATCATTGAATAAGCAGAAATGTAACCGTTCCTCTTTACTTCCTCTCCTGCTTTTCAGTCTTCACGACACTACTCCTCCTCCGCCCCTGGTCCCAGCACCTCGTCCTCTTCCTCCACCCCGCCTCCTCTTCTTCCCTCAGACGAACTCCCCTGCCCCCCCCACGTCATGGCTCAGGTCTGGGTACGCAACGTCCGGGGGATGCAGGACAGCAAGAGCCTGGATGAAATCAGCCAATCGTGTGGAGGTAGATTTGATGTTGTGTGTGTTGCAGTGTGGCTCATCCCTTTAGTGTATGTAAATGAACATAAACATTTGGAAATCAGTCATTTCTGGAACTTTTTTACAATTTTATCCATCCGTTGTTTGCGTTTTCTCCTCAGGTGGTTTGGGGGCCCGAGGAGGGGGCAGAGGGGGCCAGTCAGAGGGCCGACGAGCCACCATCTCCTCGGCTCTGGAGCTAGAGGGGACGGTCCACCAGGAGGGGGATCTGACTCACTTCATCTGCAAGAACCTGGAGCAGAAAATCAAGATGAGCTCCAAGCCCAGCCTGGACTGCAGCGACTGTGAGTATGAAGCTGAGGCAGAACCTTAAACGGTTTCATTTCAGCAAACAAAGTTAATTTTCTTCTTTTAATTATTGTAATTCATAACCAATTTAAAATACATCTCACTCAATAACCTACACATTTTATTTAAATTAATAATCCTTATATGGAAAGGATTTAGAACTCCTGTAAGTGTGTGAAGAGAAGTAGGTGTGCATACGAGTGTAATAATGTGAGTGCATTTCATGTACTTTTACAGTTTGTGCTTGTTTTGCATTTGTGCTAAGAACGTGTGTTCGTGCAGTATATATACTGATTGACATAGATGATATGCATGTTGCCTCTATGTACGTTGCTTTCATTACTGTGTTTTTCAGGAGGGTCTAACACAGTGGTTCCCAAAGTGGGGGGTGCAGAGGCATGACAGGGGGGGCGCAAGAGACCAGGAGGAACAATGGTTATTTAAAAAAAGATACAAAATAAATAAATCACAGTGCATGACATTAAGGATTTTGGGAGATGGCCCTGTGGGCCATCTAAGCTAATTTACAGATGGCCCTTAGCCCAATAGAGATTGCCCTGAAAAATTCGCGCGGACGAAATGGCACGAAGGGTTTGGGGGGCCTCCCCCTAGAAAATAAAAGATTTTTGAAGGTCTTACTGTAGATGCTTTCTGGTACATTCTCAAGACTGAATTATAAGATGAACCACCACAATATTATATTGTACAATTTCAATTTTATTCTGGGTGCTGCCGTTCACAATCGGGTCTTTACGGGTTGGTGTGAACTATTGAAAGGTCTAGTATCTCATACTCTTCTTTGTACACACCCTTGTCACAAAAGTCAGTGAGAAGTTTTTTGAGAGTGATGTTAGTTAGCTCGGGAACTTCGGTATTAAGGCTGCAGCTAGTCTTAGATCATGCAAGTCTAGACCGGTAATTATAAGGTCAACTCTGCTTCATGCCAGTAACTGGCCTCACTAGGGGTCACAATTGAACACAGGTTTTTGTTCCGGCCTCCTCTGTAAGGGAGATCGTGGTCGTGCAGCGGGAGAAAACAACACGAAGCGCCTACGCGAGCCGAGGAGGAGCTGCGCGACGTAAGCCAGTCAGAAAGGTTACTCCTTCGTAAGTAAGCTGGTTGAATTGGTCATCTATTGTAATGTTTGTAAAATTGTCCCGGTATTATCACATTTATTACAAACAAACCCGTCAATGTTGAACGTACATTACAAAAGATGAAAAATGAAACCCTTCCGTAAACGGAAGTAGTCTACCTTTCACAGAACTGGTTGTTGATTTCATAAGAATATCGCGATCACGTCCCGTACGTTCGCTCCGTTTGTGTTCGTTCCTTTGTTTGTTTGTTC
>NW_011333040.1:21333527-21340679 GCF_000735185.1 Notothenia coriiceps
ATTCATTATGTCAAACCTTGGAAAGTATCTAGATACCCCTGCCCTAATGCCAAAGGAACTGCACACTGAATATGTTTTGCCGTTTGATGTCTATGTCTGGGCCGCTGCTTAAAAAGGAGGGTTTCTGCCCCGTTACTTCTCCGCTGCTTTGTTGTTCCAGTATGACCCAACGGTATACTGTTTTTCTCAGACGCGGAGGGATACTGACTTGTTGTGAAAAGTAACTTACAATTCTACCCGTGGTATACGCTCAGTATATCACGGCTAAGAACCGATCAGATTGCTTGATTTTACTTGTCCGTTTTATAAACAGATACAATTACCTTCACCAGCAACAGCATTGAACCATTAATGCCAATAATTTAATAAGGTAAAATGTGTTTTCTTAAATGAACAACTCAGCATAATGGATACTTTTACTTTTTATACTGAGCGTATATTTTGATGCAGAAATCAGACCGTGGTATTGCTCTTCTTGGCCATTGTTTTTTTAAGCCAAATATCATGTTCTGTATGTTCCACAACGTTGTCTCTCCCTCCTACATGACTGTAATATAATTACTTCTTCACATTTTAACTAACTGGCATTTATTTATATATTCCCATTTCTTTCAGAAAAATAAGAAAAAATTTTTTTGAAAAAAAAGATAATGTATGTCGTTTTATGAGAAAAAGGAAGAATTCATGGGTATCTAAAAAATAATGAGAAACATTCCCGAGATAATAATTTTACATTTCAAAATATGGTTTATGTCTGTGTCTGATATCGTATTTATATATATTTCTCTTTTACTTACAACAAAGAGGTTTAACAATTGCCATAACAACAATAAAAGACACCTTGTACACACCAGGGAGCACAACATGCATCCTTAGATAGTCTGTCTTTTAAAATGTTGAAGGTTTTTTGCAGGTTTTCTGTTTTTCAGGGTGTCATATTGTTCAAACTGAAAAATGAGGGGGCGGGTCGGTCGGATGTGACGTCCGTGTCGGAAACGCTGTCAGGCTGGAATACTGCACGTGTTTGAGGGTGCTGCAGAAGGAACATGAGCGCTCAGCTCCGGCTGGCAGAGAGACCCGAGAGAGGACACAAAAGCTTTCATGCCGACGTTTTCTGCTCACTTCTTCACCGTTAACACACAGCCAGACGACAACACGCCCCCCGGCTGCTCAGAGGAGCGTGAAGCAGGACGACACTGACCCGTTAACGGACGGAGAAGCAGAACAACACACCGGGGCGAAGGAAGAAAGTTATTGGTCTCTGTTCCCGGGCCTGTGTGTTGTTGTCTACCCGCTAGTCACTGTAGCAGCTTCATAAGTTGACTTTCTTACTATTTTAACTCTAAAGAACTGGTGAGAGTGTATTTGGATGTCATGGCGGACTACCTGATCAGCGGGCAGACCGGTTACATCCCCGACGACGGGCTGTCGGGAACGCAACTGTTCAACGGAGGAGACGGGCTGACATACAAGTAAAGACTCCACGATCACTCTCACTCTCCTACACGGCCAAACACAAAAACACACGTCTAATGTGTAATGTAGCTATTTGTGCTAACGGCTAACTAGCCCCCCTGCGGTTGACGCTGTCTAGCAACTGGAGCTGGTGATGCATAAGTCAGCCATCTTTCAGGGAAAGCCAGTGACAGGTTATTTACTGATGAGCCGACCTAATATTGGCTAAAATAAATATTTCTGCTATTTTATTTTATTTAATGCTAAAAGAGTTAAGCTCCAAAAACACTGGATGCTACATTTCGTATTATATTATCAATAGCATGTTTTATTATGTCTCACACTGACAGCAAGGTTATCTACATTAGAACCACAGACGACATTATACACCTGTTTAGCTTTGACTCTGGGAGCATAAAACAGATATTTCCCAGGTGACCCGAGTGGTCAAAATGGTTCATAATGTAGGAGAGAAAATTAATGTATTCTGGACCATTGTTTACATTGTACTGCCCAGCCTTCTAACATAATTACTCAGTGCGTATTCTGTACAGACACTGATGTGAGACATGCTGCAGAAGACATTACACAACTGCTTCTACAATGTAATGAAGTGAATACTCATTGCAAGTAAACTGAACACACATTACAATAAAGTTACCAGAGACCAAAGTGGTATCTTCCATTTTAATCTATTGATAAAGTATAGCAATAACCAAAAGTATGCAATCTATTGCTTTAACCAACTGTAGAGAAATATGTCTGCTTTGATGGGGCTGCTTATTCCTAAAAACACAATTGTAAAGGTGAACACACTGTCTAGTTAACCCTTGATTTATATTAACCTGGTGATCACAGCTGGCAGGACACCAATGGTTTATATCTTTTGTCCATTGGTGAAGTTTTACAACTACTTTGGACAGTTTATTGTTTTCTCTTCATATATCTTGCACATTGCCTCCTGTAAAGATTTAGTTATAAGTGAAGCATCTGCCTTTAAAACAGCAGCAGATTGAATAACAACCTCTTGGAAATGAAGGGGGGGGGGACGACGACGACATTCCTTCTATACACACTGGACCCAAATTTAGGTCCTGGCTTACACATCCTGTGTTGTTATGCTGGACTGTGTGGACCCTGGTTATTTATTAAAGGGTCTGCTTGCTAGTCCTTTTAGCAACAAAGCAAACATATATTATTCTGTATGTACTTTGAAGTCCAAAATTATATATCTGACATCTAAATACTTCTACATCTACCAGCTCTACAAAGCAATGTCCGCAAATTGCGATTATTTTAATTTATTATTCCTTGATAAACCAGAAAAAAAATAATTAAGAGATTTATTGAAAATAAAACAAACTATTACTTCCAATCAAAACGTTTTTATTTTTTATTATTGCAGCAATATACTAGTATTATTCAACATTAGTAAATACTTTTTTGATGATCCAGTAAACCCACCAAACCCCTGATGCTTGGACGGTGTATTGGCTCACAGTCACTCGTGTTATATACTTGAACAGGTCTCCTTTTGGTCTCATCATCACATGGCTCACTGTCTCTCCTACAGCACATGGATTGACATGCTTGCAAGTAAGGAGTTCTTTGCCAAAAACATTTCACACACACATTTGTACTGTAACATGACCCCTTCTGAACATTCTCCAGAAAGACATCCTTGTTATGTCCTGTTTGGAGACGGTTAAGTCACATTTTTCCTTGAATATCCTTTTCGGTGTTCTATTTCTGAACAACAACATATGTGTGCTTGTGTCTAAGATCGTTTAACTGCTCTGTTAAACCCGACAAGCCAAACATAAAGAGTTATTGTTTCTGTGAAGGTTTGAGTAAATATTATTTGAATATAAAGGGATGATGAATTAATTTATCCCCCTGTCTTTACGTGTGATGGACTAACTGACGAAGAGCTGCTCTAATCTCATTGTTGTTGTCTCTCCTTCAGCGACTTCCTGATCCTGCCGGGCTACATCGACTTCTCATCAGACCAAGTGGTGAGTTGTCATTATGGGAAAATAAACTGTATGCCAAAACATAACATCTGATTAGTTCTGCTGTGTTATGGAATCAAACTAATCTGATGTCTGGGATAACGCATGGGGGAAGAGTGAGGATTATCAGCTGAGTGCCTCCCATCATAAATAATCCCAGAATTAGGCTCATAATCCCAGACTTTATAATAAAGTGTATTTACATTTGAAATAAATTAGTCTGACCAGAGAGGTTTTGGATACATGATTTTGCTTACCGTTATAAAGTTAGTTTAGCAATCCAAGTCGTTAAATGTTGATTTAAATCAGAGAGCATAACTGAATTAATGTTTTATCTTTTTTTTTAACACAAACTTGGTTTTTCAAAATTGGGTGAAATTGCATATTTTTTGTAAAAACCGATGTCTGTCTCAAATGACATGCCCAAAAGGCTTCCTCCAATCCAAGGAAAGAAGTGGGAGAAAAGTAAACTCTTAGATTGTTCAACAGTCCATAAAGGGAGAACATAACAGGAACCTGTAATCAATGCAAGCAAATGGAATTCACCAAATATATTTTATATTATTCACTCTTGTTTATTTTATAATTTTCAAAAAATATAAATGAAAAAGCTAAAATGTGTAACTATACATGTCAAATTGTGAGTTTAAATTGTCCCTGTGTGCTAAAAATACCTTATGTTGTCCAGGACCTGACCTCAGCGCTCACCAAACAAATCACCATGAAGACTCCCTTCGTCTCCTCTCCCATGGACACCGTCTCAGAGGCCAACCTGGCCATAGCTATGGCAGTAAGTCAACACATGAATGCTCAGTTTCCTTGAGTTATAAGATTGTTTTATTATTCCTGCCATCACGTTGGTGCACTGTGACTGACAGACACACACTGATGTATGTCTGCCTGCAGCTTACCGGTGGCATCGGCTTCATCCACCACAACTGCACTCCAGAGTTCCAGGCCAATGAAGTTCGGAAAGTCAAGGTACTGATGATGGCCATGTGTATGGTTCTAAACTTCATCAATTTTTCCCTTTTTTTATGTTAATCTTAATCATAAGTCATCTCATGTCAGCATCTCTTTGTCTTTCTCTATTTCTATTTACTGCTTTTAGTTTGAACGATTAAGAAGTGGGTAATTTCCCTGCATGCCTTGCTCCGCTGCTCTAGAGTCTAAGCCGTAAACGCTCAAATATTCTTTATCCAACCACCCACATGAAATCCCTTACATTTTTTCCTCGGCTGGGTCTTGATTCCACTTCCCAATTATATTTGTTCCTGCCCTGCTTTATTCCTCCAAACCCCTCCTTTCCTCACCTCCTTCCTTACTTCCCTCCCTTCTCCAGCGCTATGAGCAGGGCTTCATCACGGACCCCGTGGTGATGAGCCCCAGCGAGCGCGTTCGGGACGTCTTCCAGGCCAAGGCTCGCCACGGCTTCTGTGGAATCCCCATCACAGACACCGGGAAAATGGGCGGCAAGCTGGTGGGCATCATCTCCTCCAGAGACATCGACTTCCTGAAGGAGGAGGACCACAACCTGCCGCTGAGCGACGTAAGACATGAGTCATTAGACATTATTAACTACTGTGGGGTTAGTGTACGTTTTTTAGGAACTGAAAAATCAAGAGTGTATGATTTGTTATATTTTCATGAAAAACAGGAGGAATTATCCAATAGTTTTTAATTTAAGTCCGAGTCTGATTGATTCTGAATTTGTGAGACTCGTATACAACTGAGTGAAAAACTTGAACACAAATTACAGTAAATGAAACATTTCAAATGTTTGTAATCGTAACGGTTAAGTGTATCACAAATATTTCTAAAGATTCTAATCTAATCTAATAACGGCATAGTTAAAATAATAATAATATGTTAGCAAAAACATAAATGTATGCTATCATTTTTGTGTTGCAATGTTCCTCTTTTGTATCTGCCACTACATATGGCTTTAAAAGCCTGTGACAGCCTCCCAACAACTGTTGTGCAGTGAAATATTGGGCTACTAGTCATCTCGAACCGTCAGTTTAAAAAAGAAGGTGCGATACCGTTCCGATAAATATCAATAATTTCGAACATCGCGGGGAAATTCCTTCGACTCATTTTGGGGGAAGCCGGAAGTGACGTCAATGCGGGAATGCTTCACTGTGCGGCGAGAGAGCCAAACACGGACAAAGTGTGTTGTCATGCGTAGAAATGGTGAATTACTGAGTTTAGGCCTATGGTTTAGGCACGTTAATAACGTTTTAATGAAGTTGACTACAGTATATTAATTTCATGTCAATTCGGCGAACATAAACATAAATGATCGTGGTGAAGAGGATGATTTAAATTAGGATTAAAAATTGGTAGTGAGAGCTGCTGAATTTCCTCCCGTCGGATGTGAAATAAAAACAAATCGATTATTTTTGTAGTTGTAAACTCAAATGGATGAAACTACATTTATTAGTGCTTTCATGTCAATTCGGCGAACATATGATACATTAAATGATCGTGAGGATGATGATTTAAAAATCGTTTGTTTGAGCCGGTCTGCATTTCCTGATGAAAAAACAAACCGATGCTTTTTGTATTTCTAACATGGATTAAACGTGTGTTTTTTTTTTTTTTTACCACAATTTTGGGGAAATTAATGGATAAAATGCACGGATTATTATTCATTCCCACTCCGATCGGGACACTAGGTCCACCGTTTCCCCGCAGCGAGGCTCCCCCATAGACAGTTTACGTGGACTGGGCTGGGTGCAGTGGCGGACTGGCCATCGGGACGAATCCCGATGGGCCGGTACCGAAGTGGGCCGGTCGGATAAGTCACTAGCACATCCCCCACTCCCCCCGTGGACAATTATCTAGCGGTACCGAAGTGGGCCGGTCGAGAGTCCCGGGATGACTTTTAGTCCCAGTCCACCACTGGCTACATGACCGTATGATCGCCCATATTGACGCACCTAATTCCTAAACTTCTAACAGATACAACATAAACCGATCCTTCAGCCTCATATGAGCTCTCAGACACGTTCAAAATTAAACTGTCATCGCTGTCTGAGCTTGCTGCTGTGTGCGCCATCGTGATCCCAGCATCTGCATGTAAACACATGCAGATGCTGGGATCCTGAACGGTGCAGCTGGAGCGCTGTGCCCGCAATGACGTCACACATAATTTGGCGGGATTTGAAGAATCCCCGAGAAGATCCAGAATATGGTCAACATTGAAGGGCAGATTAATGGTTATCAAAGTAGAAATATCCCAAATCAGTTCATAACGGTTTTCAAGGGCGACAATATTTTTACTCAAATTGTGGGTTTGGGATTGAATGGGGGAAATTCGGGTCAAGGGCTCTTTAACACGTATGTGTAGTATGTGTGGTATTACGAAAATGCATACATACAGGATGTTAATAGCAACCAGGACCACATCAGATAGTTCTGTTTATAACTGTAGATTAGACACATAATCGAGTAGTTCTAAGTGTGTAAGTCTATTACAAATTATTGAATATAGAGTTTTCTTTTATGTGGATATATATTTCTTTTTTAGGGGTATAAAAACCACACCCGGTTTCCATGATTGTTTGCGCTGTTGTTAAAATAACAAAGGTGTGCCTTTTATGCAATTTCTGTTGGTCATGTGATATTATGAAAGCCAAACTAAAACGCCTTTTTCAAAATTAGGACAAAGTTTTGGGTGTAT
>NW_011333040.1:21340724-21355597 GCF_000735185.1 Notothenia coriiceps
TTGAATTTTCTTCTTTTTAATATATTGTAATATCATAACCAAGTATTAATAATACATCTCACTCAATACACTACACACTTTTATTTAAATTAATAACTCCCTTGATATGGGAAAGGATTTTAGACACTCCTGTACATGTGGTGAAGAGAAGTAGGCTGGTGCATACAACCCGATGTGTAATAATGTTGAGTGCATTTCATGTACTTTTACAGTATTGGTGCTTGTTCTTGCATGCATTTGTGCTACGCAGCAAGCCGTGGGTGATTCGCCGCAGTTATCACCCCCGATTGACATAGATCGATAATGGCGCAATGTTGGCTCTATGGGCGTACGCGCGTTGCTCTGTCATTACTGTGTTTTTCAGGCCACTCCTAACACAGTGGGTGCTCCCAAAGCTCGGGGCGCTGCGAGGCAATGACACGCGGCCGCGCAGCGGCGCAAGGACCAGGAGGAACAATGGTTATTTAAAAAAAGATCACAAAAAATAAAGCCACAGTGCATGACAGGAGAGTGAGGGTGGAGATGGCGCCTCGCTGCGGCACTCCTAAGCATATCCAACCACACGCACTGGCCCTTCTAGCCCAATACAGACTTCGCCCTGAAAAAGTTCGCGGCGGCCCAACGAAATGGGCACGAAGCCGGCTTGGGCGGCCCTTCCCCTAGAAAATAAAAGATTTTGAAGGTCTTACTGCGTAGATCTTTCTGGTACACTTCTCAAACTCGAATTATAAGATAACCACCACAATTTATACTTCGTGACACATTTCAATTTTAATGTGTCTTTCATTTCAACTTGTTCTGGTTTGTTCCTGTGTGTCTTGCTCGCTTGCATGCCCTGCATACGCCTATAAGCAAATACTTAAGACTTGTTGGTCAAGACATCTTCACTCTTGATGAAGGCAAATGCCCCTGCCCACAGACAGGTAAAAAGTAGAAAACCATTCACAGCAGGGTCAAGGCCGAAACAAACATTATTTCACTATTTATGGCCCCTGTTAAAAATGTGTCCTTAATTTAGTCTACCTGTAAGTTGGTCGAATGAATGCTCCTCATCTGGAAGCGCTGACCGAGCAGGCAGTCAGACGGCTACCGAGCGCATCCGCCAAGCCACCACAAAAAGGCGACGTCAGAGTTCCCGTTAGCCGGCAAAATCTAAATCTCTTTGGTCCCAAAATAATTTTCCATTTAGCCCGCAATACCGCTTCAGCGTTGCGCCACTTATGTGACGAGACAAGAAGCAGTATGTTGACAGACAAGAATAGTAATTCTAATGCTATACACTTAATGTGGAGAAAGGAGACTGGGCCTGTATGGGGTTGAGTTGTGCGTTGATCTGTTGGTAATGCCTCGGGGTTCCGTGGGCATGTAACAAATGCATAATGCTCGCGCTAACTCTTGTGCTCTTTCACCCAGTTGATAGCGACCACTTATCTGTTTTACGTGTTCTTTTAATAAGCATGTAGCTAGAACTACTGGATCTGATCGGATATGGACAGTAAACGCGAGTGAAGTCTAAATCCTGACGGGAGAGAAGAGATTAGCTGCTGGCTTAGAGTCGAGACGCAGCGGCTGCATGGATCACATGCAGCGGTGAAGCGGACAAGACACACACTTCAGGTTAGAATATCACCGTACTAGTTTAATACCTCTCAACTACCGAACTACGTTACCCCCGATATGCTCTAGTTTCACTGTGCGCCCGCACCATCTCCCGCGGATCGCCGCACCACACACTGGGCATAATTCCACTACCCTGCCCGACTCCGCCGCACCAGCGGCGTGAGGCTCATTGCCCCGCAGAGCTAACCTACGTGGCCGCGGCATCGGGCGAGCCCTTATGTCGAGCCCTGTAACACACACCTTCCAAAAATTATTGATCGAGAAATGATACATATATCACGTCGGGTCTCCTGTGTCATTAAAGCTCGGCTCTGTGTTGTGTTGAACGAGCCATTTTGTGTGCGTGCACGTCAAGACCAGCACACGAACGAGAGCGCACCCGCGATACCAAAGAGGTCGTAGTCTGTTTAGCCTTCTGGTGCCGCGACTCTCACGCTACCCGGACATAAAGAGTTTTTCAACAAAACAAAGTGAGGGAGGATCCTCCCTGTCAGACTGAGAGGCTCAGTGAGCAACAAGGACTCCTCTCAGTGTTTTAGATAGTTTACACTTTGGCCGTATACGCCCCGCGGACCATTGGTAACCCGGCCCTCGACGGTAATCTACAGCGCTCACAAACAACGCAACAAACACCCCCCCAAAAAACATTTACCCAAGCAATCAGACGCAAAAAATTAAACAAGCAATCGCCCTTTTTTTCGTGGCTACGGTCAGGGTCTTTGAACACAGCGAACAAGAGCTAACGGGGCACCGTGGTTACGGTCTCGGTACAGAAGTGTTTGTCTTGTACGCTTGGTGGTGGGCGTATCTGAAGCTTGGGATTTTTTTGCGAGCAACCGCACAACAACAAATCACATGACACCTCCGCCCCGACATAGCAAAGCCAACCGTAGCCAGCTGTTAAAACGAAGTAAAAATGGACTATTAAAATGCCCAAACAGGGCGAAAAACTTACCAGTCACCCACTGGTCCTCTGCGCACCGTCTCCATGCCTGGCTGCCTCCGGTTGTATCCGGTAGATGAACCAGAGAGCTGATCATACAGCAGCCGGGGTGACTTCATTACGGTATAATCGAATTTTTTCCCTCAATTGTTTGGAACATGAGGAAATGCACCTGCGGAGTCCTTCGCCAGCATACCGGGCGGTTTGATTGGCTAGCCGTTGTACTTGTGCCAGTGCAGATTGTGCATTACAACGGTGATTCATTTGGCTGACCGCTTCTGCCGAGGCGCCAAAAAGTTGAACATTTGCTCAACTTTCTAAGCAACCGGCGTGCCGCGTTGCTTCCCAAAATGCAGTTCGGCGAAGAACGCACCAGTTTTTTTTTCTTTCCTTGTGTACGTCGACGTCGTCCATTAGGATTGTCATATATTTAGAAGGTGAAGCGTCAACGCTACGCCCGCTGTGTGGTACGGCAAGGGGGGTTTTGGCAGTTCTGCGACGGAGAGACCAGACCGCCGCATCCGCACGTTGCGACTTTCCAAAATTGCAGTACCCATAAGGAGGCCGTAACACGTGCGCAGGGGGTTTTTTGCGTTGGCGGCGTACTTTATTGATAAGACCAGTGGGATCTGCGCAATCTGTCATAACTGAGATCATTACAGTTCAATTAACTTTGTTGTTATTAGCAATCGGGTTAGCTACGCTAACTGCCTAACGAATAAAAGAAGCTTTTCTACCAACCAGTGAGGTTTAAAGGCACATCTTTATAATGATCATTATAGTCCTATACCAAAAATAGAGAATAAGCAAACAGTGGTATGAAATAACTATAGAAACAGTAAAAAAAAAAGTTTTGTTATTAATAAACAAGCATACAGTTGTTGAAAGGACGCAGTGATTGTGGGAGAAAGATAGCGCATAAAAGAAGAAAATAAATGCTGCTTCCATGGGGGTTCTGTGTCAAAGGTCGGGGGTTGTGTTAGAGGAAGTATCCATAGATCGCCTGGGATGGTGCGCGCGTCAACGAGCTGGCACCAGATGAGCCTGTTACTTCAACAGGTGGACAGAAAAAAAAACGGTGCCCGGGGAGCATGCCCCCATGACACCCCTGTAGAGGCAGGTGAGGACCCCCCCCCAAAGTAATCATGTTCACATGATAAGGAAACTAAATACATTGCACACAATCTTGTGTCCATATGTCAGATATCGGATCCGAAGACGTGCTGTTCTTTTCCTTTTGCATGAAAGAAAGGCCAAGACTGCGGCGTGATTCACGATTTTCAAGCAGAGGCTATTCATTTGTACGGCCTCTCAGAGGATGTTGGACAAGAAGGAAAATGGGCCCTCTGAGAGAGAAAAAGGTTCCCCACCCCTGTCAAGACATCAGTGGCTCAAATCTTTGGTCACCTTTTAATGGTGAACAAATAGTTCCGAGGCACACCGTTTATATGACCATGTAACAGTTATAAAAGCGCAAAAAGAGACATACAATGAAAAACAGGTATGTACATAAATAAATAAAGGTTAAAAAGTGGGGATTGTAAACGAGCCAGGAAGAAAAAGTAGACTGTTTTACAGTTCCGTTTCAAATGGGTGTTGAGAGGATGTATCGCATCAAGATCCTCCTGATGTTGGCTTCAATATTTAAAAATAAAGTCTTCCCAGGGGAGCTTCCCTAGTGAGCGTCCACACACGCACATATAAACACAGCACTTTTACCCCTGCTTACACACTAAAGCCAAGAGCCTCATTGTAACTGTCACATTGTGTATATGGCTGTGGGGAGTGGTGCAAGTAGACAATTCAACTGTAAACGACCGGTACAGTTAATGGAAAAACCCTAAAATGTTTGAGCACACCTCTCTATGAAACGTCAAGCGCCCACAGCACCCCCCAAAAGAAATATCTGGCGCCGGCACTAGGAGCCTGACAATTTGTGTTGGGGGGGCCCGACCTATTTTAAAACATCTCCCAAAGGGGGGGGCCTGGACCAGAAAGGTTTTGAGAACACTGGTCTAACAGATGAACCTCCTTCAAATTGCAGGCCCTTCAGAAATGAATTTTCAAGGTTAATAGCATTTGGAGAGGCAGTGTGGGCTGGAAAAACAGCAGTCAGATACATCAGTTCACACCAACGGTGAGTTTCAAGGGCCGGGTTCAGAGCTGGAGCGTTGAAAAGCACTGGGTTTTCCTCTTCACACACACAGCGGAGCAGCCTCTTAGCTCCGGAATCCGTTCATTTCGAGCACGCAACAAAAATGTCCGACCAGAGCAAAAGCACCGCATAACGGAACGCGCTTACGTCGCTGAGGCAGGGGGCGTGGGCAGCGGATCAACTCCGAAGGCCAACAAAAAAAAGCCTGCGTCTTTAGTCCAGTTTGAACACACCGAGAAACTTAACAGCAGCAGTGGTCCACTGAAGAGACCCAGTTAGCCGTACGGGAATCTGGTCCTCCGAAGAGGCTAAGGCGGGAGGAGAGCTGGAAAGCTGGACCACAATCGGCCATTGGTTGTTTGTTGTCGGTGTCAGCTGTGAGGGCTTTCCGCGCGTTGGCTTTATGAAGCAGGCACGCAAATGGTTACGTCATGGGCGAACGCAAACAAGACGCCAATTGACAGCAGCTCAGTCGGACACTGGGCGGTGTTAAAAGAGCCGGAGCTAAACCGAAGAAACCGTTCGAACCGAAGAGCGTCCGCACGGAGCTATCCCGAACCGGAGCTGCGTATTGGCGTTGAATGAGGTAAGATAACACAGACCAGTTTTTCCCTGCAGAGGATTAAACGCTGAGTCAGCCACTCCTTTCAGCCACATGTTATATTATAACTTTGTCGTTCAGTCAACAGTAGCAGAGAATCGATGCGCTGTCTTACCCGAATGAATCACTGGGTCTGTCGAAAGTGATGCTGACATTCATCATCTGAATGACTTTAGGGAGGCAAGTGCGATACTGATGTAGTGACTGAGGATATACCGGTAATTTTCCGGACTATAAGGCGCACCCTGAATATAAGTAGCCGCAGCAGCGGCATACACTCCTCGGTTCCACTTTTTATTTTGCGCGCTACCTGTCTCACTCTTTTCCGGCCTCCAGCTTTTCCTGCTGGAACCCGCCGCTTAAAGGTGGGGGTCCGCGGACCGGCCATAGAGTCCATAGAGTTAAAGGTGTTGGCCGTTAGCTGTAAAAATCCATAGATTAGCCGCACCGTTATATAAACCGCAGCGTCGAAAAATAGGGAAAAAGGCGCGGCTTATAGTCCGAAAATTACGGTATATGGAGTCCATGAAGAAGTTCACTGTGAACTCACCATAGCTTTCTTTGAAGATCAGTGCAGCATCTTTATAACAGTCAAAAGCTTGTTGGTTGGACCGTAAACTTGAATGATTAGGAAATGTGGTTTTGTGGTAACAGTGCAAACACAATTGAATGGAAGTTGCAAAAAAAGCATCAAAATGTTTGCGACTTGTTTAATCGGATAGATTATCTGGTGCCATGTTTATACTGAAAAAGTCTGTCTCTCTTTTGTTCTACAGGTTTGAGTTTTGCGACCCATTCAGCAAAGGCGACATTGAGAGACACTCACATGTAGACTACATCATTATATTATTTGAAAGTGGCTCTTTGTCATACAATTTGAAGGACATAAAAAGAGATTTTTTTGAAGGAGAAACCTTTGCTTGAACAAGGAAATCTCAGGTTATTGAATGAAATGAAAGTGTTATCATTTCTTAGAGTTCTCTCTCTGTGACATTTATAGATGAATAATTAAATTGTGATGAACTCTCTTTGCCCTTGCTCTCTCCTTCTTCCCACTTGTTCCTGGTGGATTAAATTAGCCTCAGTCTGTTTTTTAACGAGCAGCAGAGGCCCAGAGGAACTGAAACAGAGATGGTTTTCGAAAAGGTCACACATTCACAGCAACGTCAGAGATTAAATCACGTCTATAGAATCAGCAGGTTGTCTGTGAGCCCAGCAGGTCCATTATCAGCCATCTGTCCTGTCACATTTTCCAGGAGAAAGACGCTGAACCGCTGCCCTTCACTCAGAGGAAAAATGAAGGGTCAGATTAACTGGCCACTCAATTTAAACAGAGCGACACAGTCAATACGCCCTCTGTGGCAGCTCATTCCCTCTACCTGCTGATTCAATTAGGAGGCATGACTCAGACTTTGTTTGGACTGGAGACATTTATAATGGAGGTGCTGCTGCAGCCCGACAGGGATCACTTTCAGACACTGAACCCTGCGTCTTCCTCCTTTGGGACACTTCTATTTTGTGTATTCCAAAACGCACATCTGTTCTTTTAATTCAGTGCCATGATTTGTTTTATTCTGTTTTGGCAGAGCAGCTGTTTCAGTAAATAGGAATAATTAATCAGTTTCTTTTGACTTTATGTGTGTGTGTTTTTATTTGATCTATTTTCCTAGTTTTCTTGTCATTTCTAAAGCGTTCCTATCATGCTCTTTTTGGTTTTTATTTCCTGTAGTGTGTTATAAAGGTTTATGTGCATGTGAATGGGCTGCAAACACCCACAACTCCCTCCACTCCTGAAACGCTTCCATTGTAGTCCTTTGTTAACTTCCGTGACATAGTGACATCACAATGTAACCATCGCATTTCTATTGGCTAGTTCTCCAATACATTGTATGTGATAGGTAAGGGACGGGACATCTATTAGTGGTTGACTAATCACAACAGAGCCAGCCAGCTAACCAATCAGAGCAGACTGGGCTTTTTAATTCACAGTAGAGGCACAAAATCTAAATATGAAACCTTAAATTGAGCATAATAGGCCCCCTCATTTTGTAATTTCCTCTTACCAGCGGACTGTTCCGGTCCCATTTACCGAAGCCGGGGGTCGTCACGGAGACCAGCAGACATCCCCCCCATTGATCCTGCTGTCCTATTGGATCTTGAGAGACACACCCAGGAAGTGTCGCACAGCGTGGAGATGATGATGCGGAGCCTCAATGGCACCATCCAGAATGTGAGTTGGTATAAAATGCATTAGGCTTCTTTTCAGTGTCATCGCTCACTATTGGATTTGTGTAACAAATGTAACTCTGTACATCTGTGTGTTCATCCAGATGACGGCTCTGAGTGTGGGCTACATCCAGACCTACAGGGACTCTGTGGACAGCCTGGGGGAGTCTGTGGATATGAGCATAAAGGTGACAATGTGTGTGTATGTGTGTGTTTTCTCCATTGACAAAAAAGGCTATAACAGAACAAAATAATACACTTTCACTACAAAAGGGGTTAAAACATTATCTTACTTCTTTATTAGAATAATGTTGTTAATAATTTACTTTAATTCTAGACGCAATGTGTTGCATTTTAGCCGTATACTCAAAGCAAAAGAAAGGCAGAACTGAGCACACTTATTCACCACATTTTCATTCATTGAATAATATCCTCATATGGTGCTGTCTATAAGGCATCATCTTTTTTATCGCTTGCTTTGTGTGTTCCTTCCAACAGGGCATGTACACACTGATGGCTCGCTGCGAGGAGTTGGACCGCTCCATGCAGCCCATACACACCCTGGCTGCACAGATCCGGGACATCAAACGCACCCTGGATGCCCTGGAGGTGATCTGCAAGTAACCCCGCCCGTCCGGTACGAATACACACTCCACCTGCAAAGATCTGACGCCAAGCACATCCTGAGCGAGGCCATCTGCAAGTAAACACACCTTCCTGCAGGTAGCACACACACACTGCAGCGGGGATTAAGTGCACCTCTGGATTCTTGGAACCATTGCCACCAGGAATTCTGGATGATTGGCCATCATAGCCCCTCCGCTTGTTCATCATTTGAAGTTGTTTGTCTCGTGAGATTGACTAAATAGCTCTTGATTTATTCTTCGGCCGAGCTTAACCCTCTTCTTTTTTTTTAAAGAGCACCCACACTTCCTCTAATGAAGTTTTCGCAAAACTAAATCTGACAATTTTACTTGCTTTTGGGACACTTGGTCAAGTTCCTTAACACATACCTGTGGAAAAAACACACAAATACAAACAGATCTGTTGAATATGTGTGGCTGAGTGCTGCCTTTCTCCACTTTACAGCCTGAGGAGTATTTTGTGTCATTATCCGTCCAGCCCGCTTCGTTCAGATTGCACTAGTCGTTCCTCCGCACATGGGGGCGATGTTTCTCTCTCTGTCGCTCTCTTCTCGTATGGAGAGGCCAGTATGAACTGCTCAGAAGACACTTGACTTTTGCACAGGAACAGAAAGTCTATTTTTTAATCTTATGCAACAAAGATCAGATTCTTTTACTGCGGGCTAAATGAGGGGAGGGAAGCATCATGTCTGTCTTTTTAAATGTTTATTTATTCGCTTCTCTCAGTGTGCATGCTTTTTCAACTACACTGCTACTCTGTGTCACTATGAACAGACCAGTACAGCCAGATTTGTTCACAGGTTGGCACTGAACAGCCCACCTGTAGCATTTGGAGTTCAAACTCAAATGCTGCTTGAAGGTAGTTAGTAGTCAAAGGTCATGAAAGTGTTTTCTACTTAAATTCTCTCAGACTATTTATCAATTAAAAACCGGTAACCTTTCATTCAAATGTCTACCTTCCTAATTTAAAGCTATCACCAGCCATGTGTCATTTGGCCTTGAAACTTTCCTCCTCTGCGCCAATGCAAGCTGTTTTCAAGCACATAACTGGAAAAATATCTCATGTAGCCGACAACAGTGGCATTAAATGTTTGAAAAGCTCTTGCTACTCATTTGACTTTTAAATGTCATCAAAAGTAAAAAACAATTTGTGCAAGGCTGATAAATTCAGCCAACTGAAACCATTGAAAATCTAATTGAATCTCCAGACATGGAGGTAGCTAACAAACCGCTCATTAATTGGGTTGTGTTGTTTCAGCTTTGAATTAGTCAATGGAAAGAAATGATATTTTGTATTAGAAGAACTCGGTGTCAAACACATTTTGAATCTATTAAATGTGGCCAATATTCAACGAAATAATATTCTGTTTTAGGTTGTGGCTGTAACTGTACTCCTGTTAAATGGTTGATTCCTTAATTTGGAACATTGTTTATTTATATTGCATCCCCTAGGTTTGTGTTCGAAACTATAGGGGGAAAAATCCTGTAAATGAAATGTAATCAGTAAGGCTTCTGACTGTACTGAACAGTCACAAAGAAGCGAGCATTACATGTCTGTGCAGCATGTCCTAGCATTTGTTTTCTTCAACACTGAGGAGATTGTTAGAACAAAAGAGGATCTGGGAAACGGCGCTGGAGTCGGGACAGAGCCTCCGCATGGGAACTAACGTGAACTCTTATCACGTTTTATGAAGTGAGTATTTATTAATTTACTTAACCGACCAAAAACCATTTGGAGCATTAAACTTAATTTAATGAAAATACTGCAGTACGTCTGTCATTGCACGGGTGGTAGATAATTGTACGCGTTGTACGTATTACTGATGGATTTGGGGATTTTACATCTACAAAACGTTTATCAGAGCAATACTGCAAAGCAGAGTAGTTACACTTTTTAACCTTGGCTCTGTAACTGTTAATGTGTTTTCATCTCTGTGGGGAAAGATAATGTGATTGGCTTCACAAATTAAATTCTGTGTGAAATCTGCTCTTTGTCTGCTTGTCACTTCAGTTGACCTTTTTGGCAAAAGTTTGTGAAAATTGTCGGGGATATTATTAAAAACAAAGATGAGCATCTCTTAAAAGCCTAAAATAAAAAAATATATTGATCCTGATTCCCTTGATTTAACTGTAATTTCCTCCACGTTGGGAAAATGTAAATGCTCTCTTGCAGATGAAGGTAAATGTCCAGAGAGTGGGACCTTTGGTAGATTTTCCACGTGAGAAAGGATCCTTGAGCTCTGGCAGGAAATGTCCTTGTTCATATCCAGTGGCGAGCCGTGACTTTATACCTAAGCCCTCTGACCCCCACCCCTTCCCTCGAAAAAATAAAGAAAAAAAGAGTTATTACGTATAACAGCGTATACTTCAGCGGAATATCAAAACAACGGCCCAGGGTGCAAAAATGAAAGCGACCCTCTACCAACCAAAACAACACCTGTAAATAACCCAGTTTGTGTTCCTTAAAATTGAAAAGGATATTGCATTGTGTTTGTTACTTTCGTTGCAGTTGTATGTCTTAAGTGTAATTTGGCATGCTTTTATTTTGAAGGCGAGTTTACGCTGTTGACAGGAAGTTGTTGTTGCTATGGAATCAAGAAAAGCTTCACAGCGGGCGGAACTTGTTATAAAGTCCGCGATAACAAACCCACCCATTTAGAGGGAAGCTATGATTGGTCAATTGTATTGTCATTTGACATTACTCTCTCGTTCAGTTACTATAGCGGGTCCTCTGTGAATTAATAGCTGGACGTCCAACAGCTCCTTTCTTCACAGTAACTCGCAGAGACGAGCTTCTTTCATTTAACCCTTCACATTCAAACAGAAACTGAATTGGCAGATTCGAAGGATTTATTTCTTTGGAAATGTTATTTGAAATCAAGTTATTTTTGGTAAAACTAATGAAAAATATATCTAAAGAAATATATATATATATATTTTGTTATGTTTTTATAAATATTATTTTGTAGAATATCTTAGGCCCTCAGAGAGGGCCTAGAGGGCCCTGACGGCTCGCCACTGTTCATATCTCATAAATGTATGATACACAAATGTTCTGTTGTACAATCAGATGCACCTGTGTACATATTTCTTTCTGTAACTAAAAATTATTTAGATACCCTTTGTCTTGAGTGTATATTTTATTGAAAAATAACAAATACATTTACATCAGCTGCAAAAACAAACATTTCCGGGTTTATATTTTTATACTTTTTTTTAAAGTGTAGGCTACTGCCTCAAGAAGCAATGAAGGATGTGATGGAGGAAGTAACACATATAAACAACACTTGCTTACAAAAATATGCACATATATGAACAGATGCCTATTATGAACTGAATGTATGTCCTTTAATCAACAGATACTGCATTTGAAACAGACATTTTAATTTCAATAACTACATGCTGGTGAGACCAAGAAACTTTTTCACAGAAGATATGTTGATGTCACAGCAGGAAAAGCACAATGTCAGAAATAACATGGCTCTGTTGTATTCCCTGTAAGCTGTGACAGTGAGCCAGCATGCACAACAGGACCCTGAATTAGTTAAATGAAATCCAGCCATCAATAATGGTATTGTTTACGCCTCTGCTTTTGCTGCTTTGACATTTCAATTACAATGACCATGTTGAATTTAGCTACAACTCAGGCAGAAGAAGCTAGTGAGCTGTAGTTAAGTGAATGGACCTTTTTAAAAAAATACTAATATTTGATGCCACAAAGTCTGGATGTTTTTGACAATATGCAACATTTGAAGGCCAATGTTAACACGTATGTCCTTTGTCCTAGATATGGATGTCAAACTTACTACTGGAAAAGGAATGAACAAAAACGATAACTCGTTAAGACAGATTAAAGGGCTGGTTCACTTGTATATCAAATATACCTCACCTCACCCCTTTTAAATCCCACTTAACTACTAAATGAAAAGAGAAACTTGCAAAGCACAGACAGACAAATGTACAAACAAAATGTGCAAAAAAACTAAACAAACCGACTGCTTTCCTGTATCTGTGGTCACGGTAAAACATGGCTGATTCGATATGACAATAAATATCTAATATGTCACATCTCCTTTCTCTGAAAAGGATTAAATACAGCCTGGAGAAACTGAAGGAAAAAGTGACAAGTGTTTGTACCACTAATGTCTCTTGGCACATTTGTTGATATGTTTGAAGTTCCAGCTTTAAACATAGGGTGTTGTACTGAACAGAGCAGCACTCCTGCAGCTAGCAGTGATCAGTGTCTTGCTCAAGGGCACTTCAGAAGGGCTCATATTGCATTCCTAACCCAGAACTTCCTGATAAAGTCTGGATTATTCACATTTGAAAGTTCCAGGTAAGACTTCCAGCCACCAGCAACAGCAGACCAGTAAGATTTGGGGCACTCGATGGAGTTGTACAAATACTGGTAGTTACTTCCAGGGAAGGCGATGGACTTTCAATACTAGCTGAACTGCTTCCTCTTGACTCAATCACAGAGGCCCCTTTTGTTGTAGAAGCTCTTGTAGAAGGAGCTCTTGTTGTCCCCATTACATCTTCAGCCTTTTCTTTTACTTTAACCCCAACTGACGCTCCGTCTTTGGGGGACTGCTGGTCTGAGACCTCCCCGTCTGCGGTCTTGTACCACTGGCACTGGAAGTCCTTCTTCCAGATCTCCGCTGGGTCTGGTTCGGCTCCTTTAGTGTTTGAGTCTGGCTGATCTGTGGCTTTTTCTGCCTCTCCCTGAAAGAGAAAATAATGTTCAACATTAGAAAATGTTTCTTAGATTATTATATTATTTTCTTAGGGGAACGATTTATAAAATCATTGTGGAAATGAAAGTGGATAAAAAAAGTCTGCCTCAAATTCAAAGGAAAAACAAATGTCATGGTGTTCTGCGGTTATAACATTATTCCGACTCCACATTGTGTTGTATTTTTTATGACAACTAAATATCCTCAAAGTACATCCAGACATTTCCAAGCAGTGATAAGTGTTCCCAGGGAACACTTTGTTCCTGTGTTCAGGGCTCCAGCTAAACTTTATCCGTTGTATCTCCTCTACTGTTTCCCTCGCTGCTTTCTTACTGTCCAAACACAAAAGATCCTCAGGCAACTGCTGTTGTCTTGGTTATCTTTATCTTTCGTGAGTTAAAATTAGTTGTTCCGTTTCCTACTCTTCACACCGAAACACAAGTTGAGAACATGTTTCTCTTCCTACACCTTTCAACTCTTCGGTAGCAAAGGGAAGGGATCTCAACGAGACTGAGAGATTTTATGAAGGAGCTTGCATCTTTTCAGCACATAGTACTAGGCTCTTGTATCTGACCGTTGTATGGGTTTGTTAACTTTTCTACAGGCATGATTTGCTCAATAAATGCTGTAACTTAAAGGTGGGGTAGGTAGTTCACTTCAAAAACACTTTTTGTTATATTCCATGGAATGCTCTTAACATCCCGATAGCAATGAATAAATTAAATGCTTTGACAATAAATATATACAAATATTTCATCTGTGGAAGCCGTGGCACTGTAAAAAGCAAGTCCAATTATCTGCCTCGGCCCACGGCAGATAATTGGATGGCCTACCTGCCTGTCAGCCTTCCATCTCGTGCACAAACTTATCTCGTGCCCTCATTGGTCACGTGCTTGTTCGTGTCTGATTTCTTTCGGTTGTGTACTTTCAAATTCTAGCTTACTCGAGCTGGTTTCTCCATTCTTACCTACCCTACCTTTAAGGACATACTGTACATTCCAGAGGCCAACATGTAGCTAAAACTGGTTTGCTCAATTTAAAAGCAAGACAAAAGACACAGGGACTGTGCTTTGTGGACTAAGGAACCCACTTTTCGGTAACTAGGTTATGGCGCTTCCTCCATGACTGTCGCAACAGTTCGTAAAACCCTAAAACTTATTGAATCATTTAACCGGATACTGCTTTTGAAACTATAGGTTTACATAAAAATAAAGGATGAAGTAAAGCATCGAAAAAGGAATGGAGGAGAGGGAAAACTTTTGATACCGTTTAGATCATACAAACGTACCGAATGCAAAATGTCACAACTTCTAATTTTACACCAATACAAGTCCGTTTATGAAAACCCAGAGGTGAGTTTATAACGCATCTGCGTTACAGCGCTGCTTCCTAAGCTTTGACTTCACAATAAGAGAGACTATAGTCCGGGTCCAACTGAGTTGTGAATATAATNACCGTATGATCGCCCATATTGACGCACCTAATTCCTAAACTTCTAACAGATACAACATAAACCGATCCTTCAGCCTCATATGAGCTCTCAGACACGTTCAAAATTAAACTGTCATCGCTGTCTGAGCTTGCTGCTGTGTGCGCCATCGTGCGTTTACATGCAGATGCTGGGATCCTGAACGGTGCAGCTGGAGCGCTGTGCCCGCAATGACGTCACACATAATTTGGCGGGACTTGAAGAATCCCCGCGAAGGTCCAGAAAATGGTCAACATTGAAGGGCAGATTAATGGTTATCAAAGTACAAATATCCAAAATCAGTTCAGTAACGGTTTTCAAGGGGACAATATTTACTCAAATTGATGGGTTTGGATGATGGGGGAAACTCGGGTCACAGGCTCTTTAAGCCGGCTGCCACTAATCTGTTGATTAAGTAGACATCAGGGCTCGCTGCAGAAGCCTGCTGGTTTTAACCTATCGGTTAATAAACCTGCAGAGCTC
>NW_011333040.1:21355642-21385939 GCF_000735185.1 Notothenia coriiceps
GTGAAACTATTTGGTATTAGACCGGGAAGTTACAACTTGGTATAGACGCCTAGAAGGGCCCTAAAAGTTTGGGCGGTTTATTACACCACTGCCAGTAACCGCCCCGTGTCTATCGCGAGGGTTCGAATGTGCAGTCCTAAGGGGGGGGGGGGGGGGTGGTGTACGTAGACGTACCAATGTACGTCTACGACCCTAGTGCACGGGTGGTGGTCGTCGTTCGGGTTCTTCGCTACTGTCAAAATTAAACTTGCACAGACTCTCGAGTATCTCCGACTTCCCTAGGCAATACAAACATAGACAAATCTGCAATCCTTCATCCGACGCAGTTATAACCCATAGTATGGCCATAGCCTGTCGGTCACCACCCCTGGACCCTGATTTTCAGTGGGGCCCTTTGAGAGGCTGGCCGGGTCGAAGCCATTTTGTGCGATCTTATATACCAGGTGCCCCCCCTCACCCCTTACACGATCACTGAATAGGCCTGGCCGGTGAAAAGCCATGGCGGGTAGCCTAAGCAGGGCTACCGGTCAGGGCGGTGACGGTTGTCGGGTCAGGTGCCATTGACAGATACCCCCTCGGAAGCGACGCCCTTTGCCCCTTGGATTCACAGGGTTGCCCTCACCTTCCTTATTATGGGCACGTAAATAGGTAATTAAAAAAGGAGGTGGGTTTTACCCCATTTTTTTTTTTTGTGTGCAATTAGGGTACAATCTTATGTTTTTCGTAGCAAAACACAAAAAGTGTCCTTACGGTCTGCCGAGTTTGTTTGCTAAAAATTTAGTGAAGAGGACGTGCTAGTAAATTACATAGTATACAAGCGGGTTAACCCCTGTCTTTCGTGATTATTCCATCCAAAGTATGGTAACTCAATGTTGATGTTTTTTAGGTTAAACAAAAATAAAGTTGTAGCTGGCCTCCTTTAAGTCCCGGTCGAGAGGTGGATTGGTTAAAATTAGGATTAAAAATTTAGTTAGGAGAAGTTGGGCTAAGTAAATACAAATACCAAGGCGGCCTTAACTGTACTTTAATTTTATGACAATCAGTTGAGGTAATTTTTGCAATAATTCACCGGATTTGTTTCCGGATTTGAAGCATTAAGTGGTACAGATGCGTACTGTTGTGTGAAACAGGCTACAAACCGGAGAAGAGCGGCGTGTTCTTCGTAGGGCGTAACTGAGTTGAGGCCGAAGGTGGGTTTTACCTCAGCTCCTCTAAAGGGGGCGCTACAAGCTTTTTAATAAACCTTTAAATTAGCCCCTTGCCCATAGCGTTGGAAGAAATTTTACTCCAGCTCTACTTTGATCATCCGGGTTATAAAAGTGAACGGTTTTGTCAACAACACCCTCCGAGTGTCGGAAATTTCGGTATACATCACCGTCTATGTTTTCTCCTTTTAACGTTGTGTTTTTTACTTCGTATTGTAAATACAAAAAACGGTTGGTATATTAATAATAAAATTGATAACGGCAATAATCTATTCTAATCTTAGAAATCTTTATAAACACTATGGTGAATGTGGAATTCTAATGTTTGTAACTTTACACAGTGAAATGATCATTAAACACAAGGTTCAAAAGTGAGGTCAACATAATGCTCACGGCGTGTTTAATCTTAGTTAAGTCTGAGCCTGAATTTAATTTTTTTAACCTATTAAGGAGGACAAAGAGTAACTTTTATATTGTTTAAAGTATGTGAGAACCTGAAAAAGTCAAGGAGTTTTTTGCATGTGATTGGGGTGTGTCATAATTTTTACAGATTACTGAGGGTACCAGAATTTGCACGGAGTCACGCCGTCCAACACCAGGAAGGAGGAAGTCCTTCAGCTACAGAGACCTCTCTTACTACGGGTGGTCGAACGGCGGGTAAAGGCCACAGACACTTTACTCTAAGGTGTTTCGCACTCGTCTTCGGAACCGGACCTTGTGCCAAGGGGCTTGCACGGCGAAGCGACCCGCGAGTAGTGGGTGCCCCGGCACTCTCTTCGGGACGAGTATCGCGCCTCTTCCCCCTTTCCTTCAATCAGTTCAGTAACGGTTTTCAAGGCGACAATATTTACTCAAATTGATGGGTTTGGATGATGGGGGAAACTCGGGTCACAGGCTCTTTAACACGTATGTGTAGTATGTGTGTATACAAATGCATACATAATGGATGTTAATAGCAACCAGGACCACATCAGATAGTTCTGTTTATAACTGTAGATTAGACACATAATCGAGTAGTTCTAAGTGTGTAAGTCTATTACAAATTATGAATATAGACGTTTTCTTTTTATGTGGATATATTTTCTTTTTTAGGTATAAAAACCACACCGGTTCCATGATTTTTGCTGTTTTAATAATAACAAAGGTGTGCTTTTATGCAATTCTTTGGTCATATATTATGAAAGCCAACTAAACGCTTTCAAAATGTAGGACAAGTTTTGGTTATTTTGTGCTGTGACATCGGTCATGGATTTACATAGACAAGAACAATGCCTGAATTCCTGTTCATGACTTTTATTATGTTAAGATCTTTAATTTACAGTTAACGTGTCACATCTTAAATTACAGATATCCCCCAAAAATACTAACCACTTCAACATCCTCTGAAAAATTGAGTTTGGATACATCCTTTATTCATACCCTGTGTGTAAATCCCTTGTCAGGTGATGACGAAGCGAGAGGACCTAGTAGTCGCCCCCGCTGGAGTTACACTGAAAGAAGCGAATGAAATCCTCCAGAGGAGTAAGAAAGGTGAGCATGTAGTTTATTATTCACAACGTGCATGATTTCAGTTTCCATTGCAGTTAAGAATATGACATAAACCAAATGAACTTGCATCCTGGTGTGAACATGTGACCTATTTAACCCCCCTGGTTCCTCCTGCAGGTAAGCTGCCTATAGTGAATGAGGAGGGGTCCCTGGTGTCCATCATCGCACGCACAGACCTGAAGAAGAACAGAGATTTCCCTCTGGCCTCTAAAGACTCACGCAAACAGCTGCTGTGTGGCGCTGCCATCGGCACCCACAACGACGACAAGTACCGGCTGGACCTGCTGGTGCAGAGCGGCGTGGACGTGGTTGTTCTGGTGAGGAGACATTTAGTTTAGAAATGAGAGGTGAAGACCAGAGGGAATTCATCTGATTTAGGGACTGAGCACAAACTGGGCTGCACTTCTCTACTGGAATCAATCTCAGACTCTTTGGTGCCGATTTGGGAGCTTTATCACTGAGAAAGCATTGGTTGGCGGTGAACGGACTCCAAGTGTGCTCTTTTACAGATTTGTAATAGATGAACTGGGTTAACTCATTATGGCAGCAGTGCAGTGCCCATTCCCTGTGGCATTAAAGTGCACGACAGACAAGGTCTCGATCTCTAAACCCATGTAATGGCATGTCGGTAATGTGTTCTGGATTCATTACATTTCATTAAGCTTTCCGGCTTTCTAAAAGCTTTGAAATGTATAAAGTAAGTGCATTCAATGTAACTGTGCTCTGTGAATACAAATATCATTTGTTCTGTGTGTGCCTCTAGGACTCCTCTCAGGGCAACTCAATCTATCAGATCAACATGATCAAGTATATCAAAGAGAAGTATCCTCACCTGCAAGTCATTGGAGGCAATGGTAACTACACTTTTCTTTACCTAGCAATCGGCAAGGGTGTTTCTGTTAATGCCAGAGATTAGTGTTTGCTTTGAGTATACCTAGAGATGCACAAACCAACTCTGCCCTCCCCTCTCTGCTGCAGTGGTGACTGCAGCTCAGACTAAGAACCTGATCGATGCAGGAGTGGACGGGCTGAGGGTGGGCATGGGCAGCGGCTCCATCTGCATCACACAGGAAGGTGAGTGAGACAGCGGACTAGGGCTGCAACAAACGACTAATTTGATAATCGATGAATCTATCGATTAATGAAGCGATTAATCGACTATTCTGACTATTACTGTATGCCTTGCACAATTTCTCAAACGCTCTTATTTAGCCATCAACTTTTAGATTTAGCTTGAGGTTGTTTTAGGCATGTGGAAACTAACAATGAAGACAATAAAGATGAATACTTGATTCAAAAATACATATACTTATTATTAAATTAACTAAACAAATTGTGAACAAAATTAACATTGCTTTTTATTTAAATTAAATAAATAATATTTCACATCAAAAGAAACAACAATGTTTTAAATAATGTGATGACAGAACTGTAAACAGAATAGCTGAAACTTTAACAAAATAAATAACTCAGTTACCTCTAATCATTAACCCATGTTTGTATAATTGAGTTAACTCCGTGTGTTGCTGCTAGCATAAATAACACCTGACGTGGAAACGTTACTCGTGGATGGGGCTACAGAGCTACTAGAAAGACAGTCGAACCCGGTGCATTCCTCCGTCTGAATGTGGTGCACTTTTGCTAAATGTTTAGACAAATTGCTCGTGTTACCGCCCTTACATGCTAAACTCTTTTTGCATTTTTGGCAACGAGCATTGTCCACATCGAGACGGGTAAAGTTTAACCACACCTCGGAGCGCGTTCTCTCCGCCATCTCCGCAGTGTGTTGCATGCATGTAGCAGCTGCCTGTGTGTAAACTGCCCCGCCCCCTCGCACACAGACGGGGGAGAGAGATCTTGTCTGATCGAAAATACATCATAGACGCATTTGTTTTTCTTTTTGCATATTAGATACGAGTTGGCAACACTAAGACTGCGATATAATGTTTTTGTAGCAATAATACATGACATATACAGTATATTTTTTAAATGTCTCCAGTAGCCTACCGATAAAAAGACCAATAACGTTGGAGCTTAACGGCGCGTAAAACACACGTGAAGACGTCACCAACGAATCGACGACTGAATTAGTTGGCAACTAATTTGGTAATCGATTAAGTCGATTAGTTGTTGCACCCCTACAGCGGACTTCTAACTGATTCACAAAGCAGCCCACAGCCATTCTGAAGCTGTTTGGTTATTCCATCTGCCAGACAAAAGGAAAGTGTTTGGACAGTGATGTGTACTTACTCATATTGTTGATGTATTGGACTTTAGTTTGGGCCTAGAAAGCGTGTGTTTGCTTGATAACAACAATATATTGGCTTGATATGGCACACATTGATAGTTTTGTTCAACTTTTCATTGTAGTGCGTCCTAATGGAAGTCTATTCAGAGGCTCGGATAGAAAGACGAGCATGTTTACAATGATTGTGTCTTTTTGTTACTTTAAAGGTGACCCATCATGCAAAATGCACCTTTTGTACGTCTTTTATAATAATAATAATAATAATAGATTTAATTTATTAGCGCTTTTACAGGTGCTCAAAGACGCTTTACAGATAATAGTGAAGAAAAAAGAAAAGAGAAGAAAGGAACAACAAATAAATATATAGTTAAAGTTAAAGTCAAATAATACAAAAACAATCACACATGAAAAGCCAGATTGAAGAGGTGAGTTTTTGTGAGTTTTTTGAAGGTTTTTTATACATGAATATGTGTCCCCGGTGTTCCAGGCAACTCACCAAGTGTCAGAAAACAAAACCCTCTCTATTTTCCTCCTTAGTCAAATCTCAAAAAAAGGGGCTGCAAAGGATCTGAAAAAAACGGATCCAGATTTCAACAAAAGTGTTGAAATCTGGATCCGTTTTTTTCAGATCCTTTGCAGCCCCTTTTTTTGAGATTTGACTAAGGAGGAAAATAGAGAGGGTTTTGTTTTCTGACACTTGNTGCCGGTGACGTACAAGGACATGCTCCGTAGACCCGTCTCATTTCGCAGTCCCGCGGAGGACCCAGCTTGGGTCCTCCGCGGACTGCGAAATGAGGCTGTGAGGCTGGGTCCTCAGGAGGCGTGGGTCCTCAGGACGGACCCAGCCTCTGAAGTTGGGACACAGCTTGTCTGTCTCATGGCGAATACAGTCGCTGGTTTATTTATGTCTGTAGGCCAGGGGTCGGCAACCCCTGGCACGCGTGCCAGCATTGGCACGCGGCACCGTAACCAGTGGCACACTAGGAATAAGTGGAATAAGTGTGCAAAATATTCAAATTTTATTTTGGGATCCTGAACGAGACCGCCGCCAGGGCGCGTCTCCCCGTTACCTGCAGAAGGAAGCCATGCACGCAACGCAGCCCCGCTCTCTTTAACTCCAGGCGACTTTCTGCCACTTTCCTCCGTAGTGCAGTGCTGATCGTTTCACCAGAGAGGAAACAGAGGCTGTGTCTTTAGTTGAAAGCCCAGTGGCGATCTGCTCATCTCTCATCGAAATAACATGCTACACATGTTCTGGAGAATCACAGAACGGACGGTCGTCCTTATTATTATGCTGTTTAAACCAATTGTTTACATTTTTTTGTTAAATTCGGCATCATGTAAGATAGGGATGCTCCGATCGATCAACCGCTGATCGATATCGGCCAATACTCACTCTCTGCCGATCGATCGGTGCTCTCTAAAAATGCCAATCGCGAGAGCCAATCGCGAGAGCCGATCACATGACGTAAAATACATGACACTTTTCTCTGTGCGCGGCAAAACAAGCTCGCCAAAATGGATTCACCAGTCTGGCAGTATTTTAAAGGTGACCTATCATGCAAAATGCACTTTTGTACGTCTTTTATACATGAATGTGTCCCCGGTGTTCCAGGGAACTCACCAAGTGTCAGAAAACACAACCCTCTTTATTTTCCTCCATACCCAAGTCTCTAAAAAAGGGGCTGCAACGGATCTGATACAGACTGATCCAGATTTGAACACTTTTATGTCGTCACAGAAGTTGCGCTACGGCTATTGGGCCAACTCCACCAATCAGGAGGAGACAGCCACGGACATTGCCGTTCGAAAGTGCTGGAAATGCTGTAGTACATATTTCAGGCCACCAGATGGTGCTGTTCTCACTGAATCCGAGCATGAAAGGCAGTGTTAAATTGAGAGAAATGAGGAATGGCTAAAATGCATCATCTGTTTGGTATTTTGAAAAATGAAAAGTATAAATATGCCTTATATAGGTATGGTCCTACACAATATTATTCAAATATAGCATGATAGGTCCACTTTAAGGTGCCCGAAAATGACAATAAAATAGCGGAATGCAACGTGTGTGAAGCAGAAATCCTGCAGCTCCGCCCCCTGTGACGGACCGGTGCAAAGATCGAAAACAGAGGTAGAAGAGTTCCACCAAAGATAATCATTTTCATACACCTGCCGGTCCCCCCACAACCTCTACAAACATACACAAAGTAACTAAAAAAAGTATTGTGTCAGGATATATACATAAGACCATGGAAGATGTAGTTCGAGTCGTCTACAGCACCGAAACCTTTCCTCTAATAATAAATGGAACACTTTGTTCCCTCACCTAACCGTAAAAGAGACCGCTACAGTAAAAGCCGGACTCGGACCTTTTTGTCCGAGCTCCCATGTAATGTCGCAAAATTCTTTATGTACCTATTTTCAAGTCACGAAAATCTACAAATAAGTAATTTTCGGCCGCCGTTTCTTTTCAGAAACAGACCTAATCATTTTCGAAATCAGACCTACGCGGTGACTAGTCATTACCACTGGCTGTCACTCTTATCATAAATATAGAGCAAATCAACAAGTCTCCATCTAGATTTATCGATTTCACACCAATCCAGATTGGAGAAGCAACTCACAANGGCTGTGGCTGCTGCGAGGGAGTGCTCTCGTCTTTCAACCAGAAGGTTGTGGGTTCGATCCCAGCCCGTGCAGTCAACATGTTGATGTTAAAGTGGACCCATCATGCTATATTTGAATAATATAGTGTAGGACCATACCTATATAAGGCATATTTATACTTTTCATTTTTCAAAATACCAAACAGATCATGCATTTTAGCCATTCCTCATTTCTCTCAATTTAACACTGTCTTTGCATGGGCTGATTCTGTGAGAACAGCACCATCTACAGGCCTGGCATATGTACTACAGCGTCTCCAGCGCTTTCGAAAGGCAATGTCCGTGGCTGTCTCCTCCTGATTGGTGGAGTTGGCCCAATAGCCGTAGCGCCACTTCTGTGACGTCATAGAAGTGTTCAAATCTGGATCAGTCTGTATCAGATCCGTTGCAGCCCCTTTATTAGAGATTTGGGTATGGAGGAAAAGAGAGAGGGTTGTGTTTTCTGACACTTGGTGAGTTCCCTGGAACACCGGGGACACATATTCATGTATAAAAGACGTACAAAAGTGCATTTTGCATGATAGGTCACCTTTCAGATACTTAACCCGATCGCATAGCCAACACTGCTCTGTATGAATGGGTGAATGACATGTAGTATGTAGAGCGCTTTGAGGGGTCGTAAAGACTGGATAAAGCTCTATATAAGTACAGACCATATGTACATGAATACATTTGTCATGTCAAAGTCCTCATTATACCAAAGTAACAATCATATCTTCTCCAATAGTGCCCTTAAGTGACAAAACTCCATGGCTGCCTTGGCAAAAGATATGTTAAAAAAATATTCGACCAACTATTTCTATAGGTGGCAGAGCCCTGGCACACTGACACACAAAAATCACACTTGCATCCTTTTTTTCTTAAACGCTCTCACTATTGTCATAGTTGAGGCTGCATACTCCCCACCCCTGACCTGCAACAGGAAGAAATAACTAAGTGAACTGCAGTGATGGCTGCTCAGCTGAGTAAGCACAGCAGGATTGTCCAAAGAACGGGCAACCTTTAAATGCACTCACAACTACATGTGGTGTAAACTCATAGCTCCACATGTGCTGCACACACAGAAGATAGAGGGGGGGGGGAAATCAATAAGGGTGTGTGAGAAAGCTTCAGCATTTCCTCGCTGGTCATCAAAAGGTTATTTTACACCCAAAAGCACAGATCGATTGAACGCACTCTCAATGTCTCTGAGAGCAGGAATATCCACCAGGGGGAATTTACTCCGTATTTATTTTTTGCATTAGGATTAGAGGGGGGGGATCGATGTGTGTTTAATGTAGCTGCAGGGATCAAGACATGAATCATACGTTCGCAGGCTATTACTTTTCATTTGGCGTTATCATTGGTGGCTTTAAAGGCCTTCAGTTCAGTCAACATGTGGAAATAAAGCTCCTCGTCTACTCTCAGGACGCTGCAAACATGGACGTCCATTATTGGAACAAATATTATTGACTTGTTTGGTCCATAAGAAAACAGTACAAAAGTTACTATTCAGAAGCGAAAAATATTTACTTCCCTGGTGTAGAAAAAGAAAAACTGGACATATTTTCTGCAAAGCATTCTTGCAATACATTAAGAAACCAATCATAATTCTCAATATTGCCGTGGTAGAATTTTGTAACAGTTCACAAATCAAGCAAGTATTCATTTAAGCTCATCATTACCTCCATTTCTTTTAGGGTACATCTTGAATTCATTTTTTAAAGTATTGTTTTCCTTCTAAAACACTGCGACAATATGCAAAATAAAAACTGATGCTTGTTCTTATCAATGACAGATTTTATGTGAGAAAGTCCTGATTTGACAAATGTCACAACCTGAAAATTCAATTATTGTGTTCGTGGCTTTAAACTGATAATATCATCTTATACAGTATGCCTCCACCAAGGACCACAAGTCTCAGTTTACACGACAACCTGTAAAAATACAGCCAATTTAGTTTAAAGGGGCCTTATGCTGCTGATTTTCAGGCTGATATTAGTATTTTGTGCGTCTGCTGTGACTTGTTTCCATGTTTTAATGTTTCAAAAGTTATTTAGCTTTCTCATACTGCCTGTGCTGCAGAACCTCTTTTCACCCTCGGTCTGAAACCAGAGCCCAGTCTGCTCTGATTTGTCAGCTGGCCGGTTCTATTGTGATCGATCAACCACTTAGAATTGCCCCGCACCTTAGGCCATCACATACCAATTGTTGCAACGCTAGCCAATAGAAGCGTGAGTGTTTCAAAGTGTTGTCACTATATTCCCGAAGTAAACAAAGGAGTCCAATGGAGGCGTGATAACCCTGAGATTGCACCAAATATTATAAGAATGAAGAAAGAGCTAAAGTTTAGAGTGATAAAAAAGAGAATTTAGCATTTTAATCCCAAGACACCATATTAGCTGTCAGGAGAGACCAGGGCGTATGAAGAGGAAGGAACAGAGTTTTCTCTCACATCCGACGACAGTTTCCCCTCGTCAGGAGCTTGTACACCTCTAGATACATGCGACTGTTGAGAATAAATTGCCTCAGTAGGAGATGATCAATTTCACATAAACATGCATCATAGTGACACAGGGATATGTTTCTACAGCGCAGGGATCCATTCATCAGCAGATATGTGAAATATTTAGAGATGCAGAGCTGGATCGCGGCCAAGATCCACAGAGCTGCAGGAAAACAAGAGGAGCGTTTGTGCTGATGAAGAGGAGTTAGCGTGGATCAGTCATTGACATGGACCTCAGAGCTGCAAATGAATAATTCAACCATAACCAATAAGCAATGTTCCAGCACTCAGCCGGCTGACACAAAGGCGATAGCTTCCCCTCTCATGTCTGCAAAAATTACCGAGATTAATAAAAGCACACACGCTGACAAACAACAAGCGCCATGCAGGTTTGATTTGCATGGATTTGGAGGAGGAATCTATTTGCTGCAGCTTTGAAAAGGAGGGGCCGAGAAACCTCAAACTGTGATCTGATCCAGCTAACTGAGGACTCAATACAATCTGTAGAAGCCACGCATCAATCACCACACAATCACCGGAGCCAGGGGAAACTTTAGCGATATTATATTAAAGCGTTACGTCAGCTGTGAGTAAATTACTCAGGTTATTTATGAGAGGCAGGAGTAGAATAACTAGATAACAACGTGAAAACATTTCCATAAAACATTGTCGTTTGAGAGATGTCACTAGTGTTTTATTTAGTCGGTCAAACCTTTTTTTAATCCAGTTTTAGTCTACTTAAAGTCTGGGTGTTTAAAGTTATATTTTTTCCTCCCTAATTGCAATATAATACGATCACAATAATGCTCCCTTTTCCTCATTGCCTCATCTCTGAAAAAAATAATTTGTCTAAAAACCAGTCTGTACATTGCACCTTTGACTTTGAAGATAGCACAAATTCTCCATGCTATGCACAGATATACTTGTGTTTAGACGATTAATTGATTGAGAATTATTCACCAATTCTCAAGACTTTTACTAAGCAAGAAGATGACATGACATCACTACCTTCTCAAACCAGGGATTTCATTATTATAATTTGTTTTCATAAAGATTTGAACATTATTGTGTGTCAAGCTTTTTTTCATATGAGCCAGGTCTGGGAACAACCCAGTCTAACGGCATTTCGTGTTATAGTCACGGCATTTAATCTATTGATTCGTGTTCACCAACACGATTTTCCCCTTTTTTTCGTGTCACATAGAACGATTTTAAAAGCAATGTATTTCTATTGGTAGTGTGTCTCATGCCTGCACCACGTCTTTTTGTCCGGTCGGGTCTTGGAAGACTGGAAGCTGTGTGGTTCATAAAATGTTCATTACGTACATGTTCTTACGCAATATCAAGCCACGATTATTGTTTTTATTTTAAATCGTATAATGTCTGACTCTTTTTGCCGTCCGTGAGGACAAACCCGATATTATAGAATTAAACAAATAAATAATAACAAGGATAATTGTGTGTTATTGTTGAGTTATTTAGAAAAGAAGAAGGAAAAAAAGATTTTAAAAATACAGATTTCAGTATTCTGAGGCTCTGAGCCCCATTTATTTTCCTCACTGATGGCAACAAAAGTCCGACATTATACGATTTAAAATAAACCATCAGTGAGGAAAATAAATGGGGCTCAGAGCCTCAGAATACTGAAATCTGTATTTTTAAAATCNGCAGATATCACTGTGTAATCATTTGACAGTGAGGGGAATATATCCGGTTTTATTATGAAAACTTTGAGACCGGAAAAACTGAGGTGTCCTTGAGCAATACGCAAAGCTGTTCAATGAATCAGAGTCAGCTATATTGGACAAAGAACTATTATGTTCATATGTACATGTATGTGAAAAATGAGGTGAATTTTTAAATATCGTAATAATGTTAGGGTGAAATTAAAGGTGGGGTATGTAATTTATTTCAGAAACAATTTTTGTTATATTCCATGGAATGCTCTTAACATCCCGATAGCAATGAATATATTAAGTGCTTTGACAATAAACACATAGAAAATGTTCATCTGTGGAAGCCGTAGCGCTGTAACAAGCACGACCAATCATTTTAGCCGGCCCGGCGGTTGTGTATTTTCAAATTCTAGCGCACTCGAGCTGGTTTCTCCAAAATTACCTACCCCACCTTTAAGTATTATAAAGTTTATAATACACATTCATATGTTATATTCTATACTTTTGTAATGTTAAAGTTACACACCTTCACTCATACTCGTAATTTTGATTTACCTCATTTGATTTGCAGAGACTGAGATTACTTGAACTGATTGCATTACTATAAGTACCTTAATAAAAAAAAAAGTATAGATATTTCAATAATATCATTGACGTTGATTATTTTGGCTACATTAAATCGTGTAGTTGAAAATTAGCAGGCAAGGTCAGTCTTAGTAGATGTGTGAATATGTAACAGGCAAAAGTGCAATGTAAACCCAACAGATGCACAAAATGAGCAAAGAGATAAATGCAATATATCTGTAGTGCAATGCAACAGCTACAAAAGCACTGATGCACATGGAGGGACACATTGTACAGTATATGACGACTGGAAATAAAATGTGAGCACACAGGCGCAACACAAGCGCTGACATTAAGACACGCAGGATCCATGTAAGGCCTGCTGCTCGGCATGTCGTGAATGCTTTTATCCAGAACTCCCCTTGGTGCAATGCATGTCTTTTGAGTTCAGGAAACCTCAGTGGGAATAAAATAAAAGGTTGGAAAATGTAAGATCCATGAGCATTAGTTGGATGCAGATGCTGTGAGGAACGCTCTGAACTCCACAAACATACAGACATCAAAAAGCCGACACGCTCAGGGAATAATATGAAGCTTGCTAATATAAACAAAATGGTATAAGCGACTTTCAAAGTGTAATAAATCATTGCCATATTAATGTTGATACGCTGATATAAAAGAATGAGTCCATGACAAAGAGGATTGCCAGCCTTTATATTGCATTTTAAATTATACTAACTACATTTTAATGAATCTGCTGCAGAAAAGAATGGTCTTACTTTTAACAAACTACAAAATAAAAGGCTACATAAAGCACCAAGGGAATCTTTTAACAAGGAAGAATAAATTCGAAGGAATAGACCAGCAGCGATGGAGAATAAAGGGGAATTTATAGAAAAAGCACGAGAGCACAGGTGCAATTCTTTGACCAGGTTATTAGCTTTTGTGTGCAGTGACAGCTCTAATGGGAAAAATGACAAGCAACTTAAAAGAGAGAGATGGAATGTGAAAGGTATGGAGCCTAAATACAGGACCGGGGTGGAAATATAGGAAGGAAAATACAAAAAGACAAAAACAATGAAGAAAAAGATGATGCAGTGAGGAATAGAATATAGGAAGAAATGATGCTGGTAGAGAGAATATAAATATGTGATTTGTAGCACAAAAGCCAGACATGGTGGAGCTACACTTTTCTATATTGTCTGCACGTACACCAGTCTGCATGACAAATATAGCCCATATAAATATGTAAGCGCTGCCCAGTCATCCATTAAACCTGCAACATTGTTTAGCCTGAGTGATAGTGAGCTAAATGCATGACGGAAGTATTCAAATAACAGCATATAATAACATAAGCTAGTATGGCAAGCTTATAATGGCAATTTAATATTCAGTTTTAACTTATCTAATGAAGAAAATCTAGATAGCACAATAGAAGAATGAGCATTTAGATTGGTAAACGGATTGCAAATGATAAAGCTCACAGCAGCACCAAGAGAAACAATACATTGGGAAACTCTGTACCGACATATTATGCTAATTGTAAGGTTCATATTAGTATTTTGTTCCTCCACAATCTGACATTTTTTCTGTTCAAAAAGGTCTTTATTTTTTCATACTACCGCTTTTCACCCTCTGTCTGACACCAGAACCCAGTCTGCTCTGATTGGTTAGCTGATCGGCTCTGTTGTGATTGGTCAACAGCTGAGAGATGTGCATGCACAAAAATATATATAATACTAGAGGAAAGGGAAAACTTAAAAAAGCATAATAGGGTCTCTTTTAAGGGGAGACAAGAAAATTCCGTGAAAAATTCAAAAAGATTTTCCTACTAATCTAGATTTGTAAAATATACCTTCTCAAAATTGATATGCCAAATATTACATTACATTTAATTTGTTAGACGCTTTTATCCAAAGCGACTTTCATACATTCAGTACTGTGGGCAATCCCCACAGGAGCACTTTGTGTCTCGCCCAGGGACACAACGACATACTGACTGCAGCGGGAGTCCAACTTGCTCTTCCCCAATCTGAAGATCAGTGCACTGTCCCACTGAGCCACAGCCTCCTCAAATTAGGGACTAGTTTTATAGCAAAATCCCTTTCTTATGTTTTCCTGTTTTATCTTTAACTGCTTTTTTATATTTTATTAATTACATATTATGTTAGCAGGATTTGCTCACATTTCATAATCCTGCACTTGGGTGTTGACCATGGCAGGTAAACTACCTCCCGCCAATAATCCTACATTTTAGGATCCTTCACATTTTAGAGTTACGAAAATAAACTTTGTGGAACTCTATATCTGTCTGACATTGATTTATAGGGTCTGAAAAACCCAAACTCTCTGGGGTAAACTACTGTGTGTATTTCGGAGGGAGTAGGAATGACTCGGCACACATTCTCCCATCAGTCAGCCACACCTGCTCCAAGCAACCCAATCAAATCTTAATATTAGATTTCAAATCCCATTTGGTTAGTCAACCCCTCACATATTCTATGCAAGTCAATACATCAAAGTACAGATGCTACATGCCGTTTCTACTCCTAAAACACTGACTAACTATAACAGAATGTATCAAAAATACTATAATGTTGTGAGGGTCTAAGGACAGAGGGTGTCGTATTGTCATACTGATATTCTGTACAAACTGTGAAGTCCACTGAGACAAATGTAACATTTGTGATATTGGGCTATATAAATAAACATTGATTGATTGATTGATATAACTACATTATGGGTGGTTCAATTGGTCAAATGAAGAATGTAAAAAAAAAAAATGCAAACAATCTGAACATTTAGGATTTCCTACAATCAACTGTTAACCGACAATAGCCACAATCCTAAAATAAATTCTCACTTGGGGGGAGCACCCATCGCCAAGTGAGGTATTTCCGAGAATTCATCTGGACCTTTTAATCACCAACAGGTCAAAGTAACCGCTCGTTTAAATCCTCACGGGGTGCTGGTGTGGTTCCAGCCTCCATAGTGTTCTGTAAACACTCGTGCTCAGGAGGCACATAGTGGGGGAAAAAAGTATTTAGTCAGCCACCAATTGCGCTAGTTCTCCCACTTAAAAAGATGAGAGGGGCCTGTAATTTCCATCCTAGGTATACCTCGACTATGAGAGACAAAATGAGAAAGAAAAAAATCCAGAAAATCACATTGTCTGATTTTTAAAGACTTTATTTGCAAATTATGGTGGAAAATAAGTATTTGGTCAATAACAAAAGTTCATCTCAATACTTTGTTATATACCCTTTGTTGGCAATGACAGAGGTCAAACGTTTTCTGTAAGTCTTCACAAGGTTTTCACACACTGTTGCTGGTATTTTGGCCCATTCCTCCATGCAGATCTCCTCTAGAGCAGTGATGTTTTGGGGCTGTCGCTGGGCAACACGGACTTTCCACTCCCTCCAAAGATTTTCTATGGGGTTGAGATCTGGAGACTGGCTAGGCCACTCCAAGACCTTGAAATGCTTCTTACGAAGGCTGACTAAATACTTTTTTTCCCCACTGTACATCATGTGTTAAGCAATAGAGTAAAATAAAATCAAGTAGATGGGCAGGAAATCAGGGAGGAACAAGAAGGAGAAGGTACAAAGAAAGATAGGAAAGCGTAAGATGTATAGCGGTGTCACACCAACCCAGACGGTGCTTGGTGTTTTTAGTGGCTGCTGAGTCCTTGACAGAAAAGGTCAATATAGAACAACACAGAGTCAAGAGTGGAGGAAAAGAGATTAGGGAGAGAGAGATTTGGGAAGGAGCAGAGGAGTCAGAGGGGGATGAGAACAAAAACAAGCAATGGGGGAATTAATAAAGAATATAAAAATACAGGTAATTTAAATGTAACAGGATGAGGGAGGTAAGAGAAGACTAATGAAGAAGCAGAGGAGGGATAGAAGGAAGTGAGTGGGTGGAGGACAGGTGTGATCCTCCACAGCTCAGGTGTTTGTTTGGCCAAGAGCAGTAGCGGTGAAGCAGAGGATTATGGGATTATGGTTGGTGGTGTCGATGTGAGTTGTCATGGCCGACACTGACCCTGCTTACCACCTCCCAGTAAGAAAGCTTAGCCTGGCTGTGAAGGCAAAGTCAGATATACACACACACACACACACACACTCACACAAACACTCATCAGTTCACACCCTAAGCGCGTCTTCTCGCTTTTCTTTTATCCCTTTGTTTGTCTTCTCCTTCTTCCTCTTTCCCCACTGACACTTGTATCTGACTTTTTAATGCTCTTGTCTATTTCTGTCTCTATATCTCCCTCCATCTCGTTCTTTATCACTGTCCTCCAGATGTCAGGCTTCTTTTTGCTGCATGTTATACATGCACAGCTTATCCATGCCCGCACAAATCCAGCAGGATTCCTTGGTTTCTCTCTTTGGAAGAGGAACGAGTAAAACAGAAGAAAGAGGAATAAGAGATTGCCTTGTCAGGAGCAGTTACTTAAATAATGTCCAGACGGTGAGGAGTAAACGCAGGAACAAGCCCGGCTTCGGTAAGTTTCTCTTGACTTGATATGGCGGTGGAACTTTCGTTATTTGATCAAATGTAATATAAGTAAAGCGATTTAGCCAGCGGTTTACGCAAAAAACATTAGAACAAGCAATATATAAATGACAAATATTGTATAATGAACAAAGTAGAGAAGATAAAATGCCAAATGAAAACATTGAATAGATTCACATCTGAATTAGATACATGATAACACAACAGCACAGATCTCCATATTTGAATCAAATGCAATCACAATGTTTTATTCATGCCATCTGGTCAGGGAAGAGCCTCATAATTAATCTGAATTACCATTTTGTTTCAGGTCATTATTCTGTCTGAATCACTGAATACACATTCAGCCATTCAAAGGTGTGGAACCAGGCAGGAAGTTAACATATACACATACGTTTTAGGGAAACAGCTTCATTTTAAATCAGTGGCCTTAACATATTGTTGGGTTTAGCAAAAAGTAAAGTGTTTGCAAGTTCTTAAAAGAAGCATTATAGCCTGAATAGAGGGGAATGAACAGCATAACATAATATAATTGTTATTTGGATGGAGCTAATCTGTGTTAAGTTAAAGGTTAGGTAAACCTATTTCTCAATGTGTTATGCTTTATAATAACCTTCCTATTTATGCATTATGCTATAATAAATTGCATTGACCTCCATTGAATTCGAGAGGGAACAACTGCAGTTGTTGTAAAATCTCTGCATTTTTGTTTATCTATTTAGGGGGCATTGCAAATTATTCAACAGTGACATTTAGCATCATCAATGTTAATGTGCCAGGGTTAGCTCAACAGCTAATTTGTACCAATAGGGTAAAAAATAATTAAGATGTATTTTTCACATAACCCTCAAATGCAAGGCAAGGAGTTTGATCTTACTTAAATAAATACTGTAAAACATTGACATGCAACACTGACTTCATGTCTGTGTTTTTATAGTTACTTTGAGTCACTGTTTGGAAAGGGCAACACAAACAGAAATCACACAAATAATTAACTATGGCCCTAAAAGCAAAGTCAAATGAATGTCTTAGAAATTAGGAACAAAAAAACTACTGTCATTAAAAATAACATTAAAATAGAATTGTTTCTAATAATGGGAAAAGTTTTCATATAAGAGTAACTGATATTGTGGATTCAAAACAAAATATATATTTGAGTTAATCTTAAATCAAGAACGTAACTGTAACTGCATAAGTTTAACGTGTTTTATTCCTCACTCTCACCTCAATGGTGTCAGTGGATGAACTGATGAACCTTTCTAGAAAAAAGCATGTGTCATCATTAACCCAGAATTGATCACAACGACATCCACACAGGTTATCAAGCACATCTAAGCTAAGCACTTCTGAACCTGCCATCACAGTTGTGAAGGCCAGCTTGACCTACTCTGTATGTTTTATACTATAGCATAATAATATATTGTGAAAAAAAGGACCACGGCAGGGAATTGACAATTGTAAGCAATTGAAATGATGTAGAAAGAATTTAAGATATCTTACCCTGTCCATTCATTCATACATTAACAATACCCTGCTATCGTTTTGGGGCAGGAGCTAACCCTAGCTGACATTCGGCGAGATTTCATTTCCTGGAGGCCATGATGATTCACAGCAAATGTCAGATGCTTTCTGTGGTTGTACCTATACCTTGCACTGGTCCAATTTGCTGGACAAAGAGAAATTATGACCCGACAGTGATGTGACGAGTGCTCGACTGACATCTCTATCTTTAGACTCCTTGGTGTAAAAATGTAGTCAGTGAGCTAAAATGGCAACAACCTGTGGCTCCTACAATTTGCAATTCTTCGAGATGTTTTGATATCCATTTTCTGAGCAAACAGAAGCAACTATCGTCAGTGAGCATCAACAAACAGTACACACTGCAAGCTCTTCACACATTCCTCAGGAAGACTGCTATATAATATATATTATTAACAATATAAAAGAGAAGAGAAGTCTTGAGGATGTGAGGACTACTTGTCTGCCATTAAACGTACTATAACCCCTAAACACTTAAACCAATGTACTATGTGTTGACTCGCGGTAGCACGGTTCTTTTCTGGGCGCTAGACTGGAGTGACGCATTCATGACTCTAATCTCAACCGATTCCACATCCTGATTGGACCCTTCCGTTGTTTTATCTACAGAACTACAGCAACAGAACAAACTACAACGCAAACATTCAAAAGTAGAATATCAGTTATTTAGCCTCAATTAGGAGAAACTACTTCTTCCCTTCAGGCTTGTTTTTTAAACAAAACATGACCAAGTGCCCCTTTTTTTCTTAAACGGTTTGAAACTAAAACACAGTTAGGTCTTTTGATAAAACAAAAGTTTCACTTGACACATAACAGAAAAGGAGAACCAGTTTGTCTACAATGTAGCTAACCTCCGGTAGTCAATGTTAGAAATAGAAAGCAGCATCCAAATGCGAACTTAAGCTCGCAGCTTCCGGATTTCAAACAAGATCCTGAGGTCTAAATGTAACCTAATCAGCATGTGTTGCATTGAGTTAAGTTCACCTCAAAAACAGATTTTCTGAACACTGTTTGATGACAACGAGATCAAATCAGATTGCCAGCAGGTTGAAATAATATTATATTTAGATTCATTTTCCCTGCTATATTGGCACAGCGTGGCGGCTTTCATGGGAGATGAGCAGATAAATGAGCTGTGAGATCAAAATGAACACAATAGAAAATGAAATAACTGCAAATGGAAAATGCTATACACATATGCTTATTTTGAATCTTGGCTGAAGGACACCGTCAAAATAAACGTTACTTATTGATATGTTTAAAGTGTGTTATTAAGAATCCACAGAATGTTTGCGTTTCATAATGCATTATTCAGTGAATTGATTTTTAAAAGTGAACCTCTTAGCGAGTGTGTAATATATAAACTGACCGGCTCCATAGTGTATAATGATTAAGGTTGAGGGTGTTTGCTGTGAGCTGCGGAGGCAGTGGGCTCAGGATCAGCTCGCTTCAGACAGACGAGTAAACACAGACCAGAGGCTTTGTCTGAATTGATTAGTCAGCTGTTACGTTTACCACTCACCAGTGAGTGAGGGATCACATACAGTATGATGCCATGGAAGTTAATGGAGTAAAACAAATGGCAGTTTCGGAACAGATTATAACTGGCAGGTGATGTCTGTAATATCTTTAAATTATACTCTTTATAAAAAGGTAGGAAAAAAAATTGTCAAATTCAATAAAAATTCTCTTTATATTTCACAGGTTTGGAATATTCAAACAACTTAAAGAAAAACATTTTGCCCTATTTATCTGTATGTTTTTTGGCACATTTTTTACGTGATGGAATTAGAAACACTGGGATATTAGCAGTGCACCTGTGAACTCTGACCTTCTAGGTATTAGTGGATTATAATGTTGGTGTTCTCAAAGCTTATTCAACCATTCTGCGGAAGTCTGTGAGGATAAGAACGTACAAACGTTAAATACTTAAACTGGACCGAGGAGGAACAGGTGTCAATCAACTGGATTACTGTAACCTATGACAACATTGCACATTTCCCAAAAAGGGTTACTTTAAAATAAAATGCTAATGTATGCATTGAAAGGTTCATCATTTTCTTTAAATATGTTAAATATTCATGTTTAGGTTTTTTAATCGAATATTAAACATAACTTGTGATTATGTTTCAAATAAAACGTCCCTGCACAACCTCACAGGTGTCCTCACTTTAGCCTGATAGGACCTTCAGGAGCATGTGGGCGTGTGCAGACAGCACTTATTGACAAATCTCTTGGTGACATCACAATTTCCAACATAGCACCATATGGTTATAATCAGCTGTGAGGGTGAGCAGAGCCTCTTATGGGGAAAGGTAAAGCTTTATGTGTATTCATTTAAATGTAGTATATTTAATGTTACGAAAATTCCTTGGCATTTTGAGATGCACTTTGTCTGCACCACCAGTCTTAAATCAGTGTTTATTCTCTCTTGTAATTGCTTGTTAAAAGGCATGCAGGTCTGGAGAAAGGCTCCCTTGCTAACAAGCAATAGTCTGGCCTTTTCTCCAAAATGGGACCGGGTGTAGCTAAAACAAGATAAAGAAGGACAAATGCCAGACCATTAAAAGGAGACATAAAAGACTCAATTTCAGGTTCATACTTGTTTTTTGGTTTTCTAAAGTTTCAATTCCTTAATTTTTCTCATACTGGTGGTCCGAATGTATCTGTTTTTTACCCTCTGTCTGCTCTGATTGGCTTCAGAACTGCAAAAGTTGTTCCAGCCGTTGATGGAGATACTCAGATGGGGGCAGTATATTCTATTGCATTGGACATATGAAGGGGAGGAACAATATTTTCTGACTTGAGGCAGCACATAGAAAACTGGATTGACTTGCTTTGTGGATTGGTAGCCACTCTATTTACCCAAATATAAGTGAAGTAAAAGTGGAGGTTTTTTTCTAACATGTCCCCTTTAACCTGAGCGTTATGGGAATTTTCTGTGGGAAATGCATGGGGGAAAAAGATTCAGAAAGAATGTGTGGAGATAAATAACTAGACACTACCAAACAGGGCACTAAGGATAGCTAAATAGTTGGATTATAATGATCCTTTCTTCGGCTTTCACAGCCATCTAGTCTCAACTCAATTTATTGATCCACCATCATCATCAAACTGACAAATGAGGGAATAAGTTTAAAAATTATAAAAAAAAAGATTTCCAAGTCTTGGAGAATCTAAAGCAGAGATTATCATACTGTGAGACGCACCTTCACAAGCGGGCATGGGAGAGTTGTAATGAAGGTTTGGAGGAAGAAATTGCGTGGACAAAGATATTGAAAGGTTAAGGGACAGGTGTGGTACATCTTACCAATGGTGTCAACAGTTGCAGTGGCTGTGACAAATGTTAACAAAGACCCAAAACACATATTTTTTTGCATTCAGTGTGACTTTCGCTTGCCAGCAATATCATTATCTCCTTTTCCATTGGAAATATAATTGCGTAAATTCACCGTTTACATCCAATCTAGAACATTTTGAAACGTAGTTGTCTCCATTTGGTAACTTTGGTACCGCTGGATTAGTCACATACATTACAAGACACTAAACATTTGTGACATTGGTCTTTCAGTTAATTAGCAACTCCGCAGTTTTCTTTTCCAGTTTGTCCTGCTTATACCGCCTAAGCAAAGCTGCCACTCAGCCACCCACATCATTTACAAAGAAAAACAGTCAGTGGTGATTGCCGTTCTCATTTTCTCATATCTTGCGCTGCCTGTTGAACTCGTGCAGAGTCGATGTAACTGTGGAACAACACTGTTTATTTCTCTCAGTTGGCTGAAGGCTTCGCTAATCAGGCGACAGCTACCTGTCTTTCATATAGAAGGGCTTTCCCTGTTTCTGTCTGTGACATGAGCAGAGCCTAATTTCAAATATTTCCTCTCAAATTACAAGACAGGAAACCAAATCTCCATCCTGGAAAAACACTGATTATTTTTTCCAGTGATACATGATGTTTTCACTTTTTTTTCTCCTAAAATGTTGCTAAAAAGCCATCTGGATGTTCAGGATTTTATTCATCAGTCCAAACTGCACTGTTTTGGTGTTCTGTCACAATATTTCTGTGTCTTTCATTATCTCTAAGCGTAAAGTTGTATGATGCTAAGTGGAATACATTTATATATAAGCACACAAGCACACACTGGGGGGAAGAAACTGGAGAGCTTATCTTCAAAGTCTCAGTTATCCTGCCTCTTCTGTGTGTGTTTGTGTTTAATTATTGATGCATTTACCTGTAGGCAGTACTTTAAAATAGCAGGTGGTCTATAAAATTGTTCGTTTGAACTTCAAAAAATGCATAACATTTTATAAGCTTATTGCATGATTTGCAAGAAAATATGTCAACTGTCAGGACCTCTTGGGAAGAAAAAGTAGAATATGTCAATCTGAAGTGTAGTGAATCCAAAAATATCAATTTTAAACGTCAAAAATTCAAATTCAACAAAAATTAAGTACTACATTAAATTACATTTCCCCCTTTATCCTGAAATGTATCTCTGACCGGATACTTTGTTGCTAACCATTATAAGCACTTTATTCATCATTATCTTCATTAGCTGGCTGAGTCTCACATGGCTGTCAATCCCTTGACACTGAAGGCAAATTATAAAGTGATTCACAAATAATGAGTGTGATAATTGCTTCAGTTACACTATGCTAACAAACTGTGAGGTCTCTGAGAAACTCAAGCCAGCGTCCGGACGCAAAACACAAGAGAAGTTGTTGTTGGACAACTAATGTTACTGCAGAGAGGAATTACAATATATAACAACTTCAATCTATTCCTTGGTTCCTTTTTGCAATTCTTTATGATGGAAATGATTATGTTAGAGAAATCATGTAGTGTAACACACGCTGGGGTAAAAAGCTTAATTATTTTACAGAGAAAGATATAGGACAGTAGTACTGCAGTAGTAGCGCATGTGTCTTACACTTGATTATTCCACAGGCCTGGCTATGGGTGAATCAGTGCGAAAAGTTCTATAAGAAATATTTTATGCATGCACAAATATACATACATATGGAGGCAAGCAATGGGAAGTTTTGCCAGAACATATTTGCTCCTGAGTTATGGAATTGGCTACTTAAGGAAACCGGCTGACTGGAAGAATGCTCAATTAGGATTTAAAATAAAATCTACTTTGGTCGAGAAATAAGGTGTGATAAATGTGTGGAATTTATCATTACGAAAGGAGTATTTATTTGTTATGAGAAGCCATGTTTGATGAGATTAACATTGGGTTAGCAACTTGGTTATGTAAAAATGGTTCATGGATTTATGTTGTTTCTAATTTATTTAAGAAACAAAGTTTTTAATGTGCCTTTTTTATTCAACTATCATTTCTTTAACCAGTCTCTATGTTTTTGGGCATGGAGAACTGCCAAGCAGTCACTGGTGTTGCAGCATGTCAGTGTAAAGAAAAAGCAAGATGAAGAAGATGAGTCGTTATAGGAAGTTTTCTTACTTTGGCCCCCTAAGATACACTTTGTCACAGCGTTGAACCCGATCCATCCAGTTTAAAACCTGGACTACAACTGAGCGTCACTAAGTGAATCTAATATTAACTACACTAAATGATTTCTCTGTGTGACTGGGGGCACCAATAAGAAATCTATAATCTGTCACAGATGTAAGTACACCCACTTACAATGGGGTAAATAATGTATGGTAGAGAAGATAAGAGCAGTTTAAGGGACTATTTAAAATCCTTAAAAACAAGACATAGATGAGATAAAAAATAGGGTGTAGCTCAATATAGAGTAGATGGAAGCAAATATCAGGAGATTCATGTAGGACATTTGTGGAGGACAAAACCCTGAGACTTTTTCTTCTGTGTTTGAAGATACAGTTTCCCAGGATAAGATACTGTCTGTTTTTGTGATTTGAACGTGCTGTTCAGCAGCAAATGATACAGGGGAACTACTGTATACTACAGACCTTCATTGCTTGCTGCTCATTATTTGCCCATATCGTTCTATGGATAAAGGTTTGACTTCCCCTCTGTATTTTACAGGAACATGATTGGCTTCGAGGGCTTGAAGGGGTGAAATCCTGAGAGGTGGCCGCTCCAATGGCGTGGACCGAGCCACGGACGCGACCAGACCCAAAGCAAGAACCAAAATTGACGCCTTACAATGGCAGGACTTTTCCATCAGCCATCCTTCAAGTGCACCCTCCATTTTTACTTCCCATCCTTCTCCTGCTTGCTGCCTTTGCTGACCTGGGAACTGCCGGTCCACCCCAGCCAGCCCGCCCCCCTCTCCTGTCTGGACAGCCTTTTATCATCTTCTGGGGCATTTCTGACTCTGCTTGCTCCGGTCGGCCAGATCCAAGCTCTTATGGGATGGAACGGGAGGGCCGTGTGGCCGTTTTCTATGAGGACACACTGGGGAACTACCCTTATTTTATAGATAAAGACACACCGGTCAATGGCGGGTTACCACAGCACACACGGCTGGACAACCACCTTCAAAAGACACAGCAGGACATAGAGGCAGCTTTACCTGCCCCAAGGTACCTTGGGCTGGGGGTGCTGCGCTGGGCAGAGTGGGTTCCCCAGTGGTCAAGAAACAGAGAGAAGCAGGCGATGTGTCTAGAGGCATCTAGAAACCTGATGAAGAATTTCTTTCCGAGCTGGACCCCAGAGGAGGTCGAGAGGTGGTCACAGGTAAGACAAGTTAATCATAATGACCTATAAAATGGGTGAATGGCAGAAGAAGAAACAGCTATGGAGGTAAGGAACAAGGTAGGAAACACTCATAGGAGGAAAGATAAGAGAGCATAAGTTGTTGGTGGTTGACGGGGAAGAGTGTGAGATGCGGATGGAGGAAAACACTTCAGAAAGTGTTTTTTTTATTCAAAAAAACATCTTTGCTAAAAATACCTACTTTGACTAATAACATCACTATGTTACCATTTGCTTTTGGTTATTAAACTAAAGACTCGGGATTATGTTGGCAATTATATGTCTTTCTGATGTGAGCACCTTTTAGGAGGAGGGATATGAGTAAGGAACAGAAGAAAGAAGAGTGACAGAATATAATTACTTAATGTGATGACTCACATGACAAAGTGCACGATTTTCTGAGAAGAAACAAGGATTCATAATTTACAACAAAGAGTGAAAACAGATTTACTTTGATTTTGTTAATTTTAAATGGTTTCATAAACAAGGAGCCTTTTTAACATAGTAGGTGACTATTATCTCCTGTTTAAATGTATGCAAATAGATGTTAAATTGTGCTTGGACTGGAATATGTCCAACCACAATTTAACATTACACTTTGGAAAACAGGCTCCTTCATATTCTTGCATTTAGAAGAAGGCCGAAACCATTATCATGTTTTTAACACATGTTTTTAGATCAGCATAAAGATTGGAAACAGGATGAGACAGGTAGCTGGGTTCTGTCCAAAGGTAGCAAAAATGAATAAATACCAAGTTATATCTTTGGTTAATTCATACAAAAACCAAAGTGTAGAAACACAGGCGGTCATGTACTGGACATTCCGGAGTTCTGTATTTCCAATTAAGTTTCCCAGCAACTGGCAGAGATGCCATAAAGGGACTGTGCCTGGTCCAGAAATGGTCTGCAACTTAATCACAGAGTCACTGTTACAACTCAGTTTTTCTATGGATTAAAAAAACGAGATGTAGAGTATTAATTAGTGAACTTCTGCGATGCCAGTCCAAGATAACTATCCCGTCTATCGCCAATCAGTTTTGCGTCTGGGCACGGTCAATAGTTTTAGGGTTTAAATGTAGGTTGCGGATATTCAGGCAAACACCTGTATTTCCTGTGTGCAGTTGATTGTATTTAATCTGATTAGCAATTGGAGACACGTGAATGGAGTTAGAGTTGAGAGACAATGATTCGGTCAATGCCCTCTGCCTGTTATGCTATTAATAAGGACTGCTTACCTGCATGTTTCCGGATGTGATTAGGTCATAGTGTTCGTGCAACAACCGGATTTCTCTCCTATAGATTACGTATTTAATAATAATAATAAATTATATTTATATAGCGCTTTTCTGGAACTCAAAGACGCTTTGTAAGCAAATATCTGATAATGAGATTATCTAATTTTAAACGAGTAAGCAGAATAGTGTTTTGTGTCAAACTATTTATTTAAACATATACATAAATCCTGTCAATCCAACAGCTGTCCTGCTCACTGATTTGCAACATTTTCCAGAGCTTTCGTTTAAATAAAAAAATAAAAACCAGAAGATTGAAGAACTGCACGTTTTCAGATCACAAAAGAGGAAGGGTCCTGAGGGCACTGAAAAAGGTTCTATTGATCTTGTCACAGGTGGACTTCGAGGCAGCAGCGCAGGCAGTAATGACGGAAACTCTACGGGATGTCAAAAGGTTGAGGCCCAAAGCATTATGGGGAGTCTCCCCTTACCCCAGCTGCTACAGCGGGGATCCCGCCCAGACCATATTAGCCAATTACACCAGCCAGTGCCCTGCTACGGAGATGGCCCTTAACGATGAGCTTCTGTGGCTATGGAAACGATGCTCCGCTCTCTACCCTCTCTTCACCCTGGAGAAGATGCAGGTGGGTAACGCTAATGTGTTGTTCTTTTGTCTATCATTTGAGATTTCTGTTTTCGGTAAAGAATCAACTGGTAGCCCAATTTTCTAGAATAAAATAGGTTGACCCTTGAGAGCATTGCAGTACCTTTTGGAGACTGGATAATGTCTTGCATGGACTGCGATACGATGCAATATTTTTCACCACTTACGCAAACCATGCTGATGTCATCTGTAAAACACGCAAGTTAATTTTCCTGCAAATTGTATGATGTGTGTTTCTTTGCATCATCTAAACAAACAACCAAAAATAAATCTATTTGGATAAAGAAAAATGTGTTTAAAATAAAAGATAGAGGTCCTACCAAATAGTTCAGACCAAAGGCAAAGTCCCCAAAACGTTATTTAGTTGTACGCGCAAATACTACACGATTGCTGACAGTTGCGCACGTGGAACTTCAGCTAGTCCGCCGAACATTAACAACGTTACTCAGCTGCAAAAAGACTACTTGTAGTGTAACACCAAAAAACCACATGAAAAACACCATGACTGGATTATCAGTGAGGACTTGTGAATTTGTCCTTGTCATCATAAACCAACACCTTTGTAAAGCCAGATATTCAATACAATATATAAATCTGCCACTTTTTCTGATAGGGTGGTACCTCTGGAGCAAGGCTTTATTTGTCCAGTCAAATCAAAGAAGCACTACGAGTTTCGTCTCTGAGTGGGACGGCATTTGATCTTCCTGTATTCCCACTGATCAAGAGTGTCTACGCCTCTACTAACACTTTCCTGTCACAGGTGAGGTATTATTGTCCGGTATTTGATCAGAATCATGTTGTATTATAGCAATAATTATTCTAAGAGGTTCTCAAATCTCTTGGAATATTGGAAAAGAAACAATAAGAAAGGATTTTTGGATTTGCACTCTGATCTTCAGTGAATGAATTAAGGGTGAAATAAACAGATTCCTCTGGTAACAAGTATAATGGTGTTCATACTAATACAGAGGGATAGCTGTAAAACAGCGTGCTGTGTTTTGACTTTTACAGCCTCTTTGAATACTTTCTTGTTAACAGGCAGACCTGGTCAGCACCATAGGAGAGAGTGCTGCCATGGGAACAGCCGGAGTTGTCATCTGGGAGAGAAGTGAGACTAAGACGGAGGTATAAACCTATACATTTGCATAAAGTGTATACAGTACATCCACAAATATCTCTGCACGTTTTTTCCAGCCACTGAGTATTATAAAGGATATAATGGACTTCAGCTTCTTAATCCATAGCTTTACCATTTTACTTACAAAAATGGCTTTATGTGGGCAAACAGTTTCTTCATCCAAAATAAGTACAAACGTTATTTACGATCTACCCATCTACTTCTCAGAGAGAATGTCAGGACCTAGCAGAGTTCGTCCGTAAGGTACTGGGACCCTACTCCATGAACGTAACCACGGCAACTCTGCTTTGCTCAGCATCTCTGTGCCAGGGAAAGGGACGATGTGTTCGTCAAAATCCAGAAAGCTCGGCATACCTCCACCTCCCGCCGCCCTCCGCACTCACACCTCCATCTCCATCTCCATCCGAAGTGGTGGAGAAGGAGACAGAAAAGGTGAGAGAATGTGATTTTAAGGAAGATGTAAAGATGTATCCGTTCTGGATTTATAAAGCCCTGTATACTCTTATACTATTAAATTGCAGTGATCATTAATTCTGTCCACCAGCTTGATGCCCACTCGGGTTATGGCTCGTTCTCTTCTTGGTGGGGTGACTAAGAGCCTTACGGAATAACTTTTTCAGTTTTCAGTTAATTGGCTACGTGTAGCTTAAGACTTTAGCAACTGCTCAATAATAAACCCCGAGTACTTAAAGAATATTATGATAACTGTATTTAGAGAGGAGTTCATTCTGGCTCCATAGCTTTGAATTCACCCGCTAAATTGAGTGATTTATCTGGCGTCCTGACACGAAACACTGATTCCTTGGTTGAAAAGCCATTGATCCAATAACCGCGAAGGAGGTACTGACAGCGTTGTCAAGCATTTGGGATGTTGAATATTAGTAAATTGGCTATGACAACTTTGATTCCAAAATGTATTTTTATTTCCTAAATTATTTGTAGTTTTTNAATGTTTTTATGAACCACACAGCTTCCGGTCTTCCAAGACCCGACCGGACTAAAAGACGTGTTGCAGGCACGAAACACAAAACCAATAGAAATACATTGCTTTTAAAATCGTTCTGTGTGACACGGAAAAAAGGGGAAAATGGTGTTGGTGAACACAAATCAATAGATTAAATGTCGTGACTATAACACAAAATGCCGTGAGACTGGGCTGGTGGGAAACACAATGTTCTGCCATGTTACAGATAAAACAATCCACACATCAGTGGAAGACATAATGTACAGTTAAGTAAGTGAAGAAAATATAAATCATTACATCTATGTTGTTTCTTTCACTATCTTCACACACATGTACACACATAGATCTGATTAATGTCAGCTGTGATGACACCACACGCCGTGTGGTGTCATCACAGCTGACATTAATCAGATCTATGTGTGTACATGTGTGTGAAGATAGTGAAAGAAACAACATAGATGTAATGATTTATATTTTCNTATCAAGAAGATACTGTAGTGATCTCTACAATAAAACAGTTTAGTGCAGGACGTCCAAAGATATTAACAGGAGAATGTGCAAAACAGACAAACTAATAAGGCTTTATTTAAACATTAAAGATTACTTTACGGGCTGGACCCGGGGGCTGCCGTGGCTCCATTCCATTTCATAGAGCTGTGATGCTCAGCGTAACCTTGTCGCACTGCCACTCCAACATCCAATCACAGGACAGCTCTATGAAATGGAATGGAGCCACGGCAGCCCCCGGGTCCAGCCCGNACCTTTCCAACTCCTCATGCAGTTGACTGTTACAGGTCTATACAGGTTCATGGTACAATGCATAAGCTTCAAATGGAGAGACTGAAACTGTATTTTCCTTTACCGTTCTGTTTTAATTTCATATTATGTTTGATATTATTATGTTTTATTAACAACACCACTGTTTTTTTAACCCGCACAGCCTAGTGGTTAAAGCACGTTATTGAATGTTGTTGTTGAATACATTTTATTTGATGAAAACATTTAAATATTAAGAGTAGCCTACATACAAAATTGGGGGAAAGTAGAAGGCATGATAGAAATATAGAATAGAAAATATCAAGAAGATACTGTAGTGATCTCTACAATAAAACAGTTTAGTGCAGGACGTCCAAAGATATTAACAGGAGGATGTGCAAAACAGAC
>NW_011333040.1:21386165-21392849 GCF_000735185.1 Notothenia coriiceps
GAAGTTGTAATAAACCACGATTTATAAATACAGCGGGCATATTGTCATGAATGAACATGCTTTCACATTAAGTAATAGTATATAGCGCGTATCAATCATACATCCGCCAGTATTGGTCCTTGTCAATTTCGTCCAGACCTCCTGTCAACTGGCCGCGCGCGGCGTTCCACACAGCCCGGGCTCCAGACCGCGGCTCACACCGCTGCGAGAGGAGCGACGCCTGGTCCCAGCCACCGTGAAGGTGATCAGCTTCCCTGGGAGCGTTCTCCCCTTCCACTAGTTTTGTTTTTACTAAAGACGAGAGCTTGAAACAAAATATTAATAAAACGCTGCCGTTTGAATCGATAGCGTTTAACAGACGGTCGCTGTTTGGGACGTTACGTTACAAAATACTACGCAGACAGCGCTAGCATGGAGATCATTCCCTTTATTTGCTAAACTTTGCGGTACTATTAAATCCACGTACATTACACATCACAGCAATGAGGCCAGATCAATGAAACCAGGATAAGTCCTTTACCGTCAAACTGGATCTAAACACAACTGCCTGTGCGTTTGATAAATACTTTCTGATTTTATATTTATTATAGGCTATGCTACTTACTAGCTAAATGGCCCTAACGTGTAAAGTTATACAAGCATTTGTACCAGAGCTTTTCACAAGTAGACTATTGCAGGCCAGAGTAGCTGGAGTGATTCAACAACAACACAAAGACATATCTGAGAAGTGATCAGGATGAACAGAAAGAGGAAAAAAGAGATGAAGAGACCAGGAGGGTCAGAGCAAGAGGAAGAGGAGGAGATGAAGAGACCAGGAGGGTCAGAGCAGGAGGAAGAGGAGGAGATGAAGACATTAGTGAAGAAGAAGAAATGTATGAGGGAATAAAGATGAAGTGTCAGAAAGAGGGCCAGAGGCAGGGATCAGGAGGCAGATGAGACTCCAGCTGGACCACATGGTATGTTTTTATTCTCCTTGCATACATATTCCATTACAGCAGCACAATCTAGCAGCTCTTAGTATTGACAAATATTGATTGAAATGTGTTCCTGCACAGGTCACCTTTAGCTCTCTTAAGAGATGGGTGATGTCATTTGTGTACTTAATTATAACTAAGTACTTTTACTGTACTTACAGTAAACAGAGTTCTAGGGCATCATGAGTATGTTCTGCTGTTTTATACTTTATTTCAGTTTGTTTGTCTGAACACCTTGTTTCTCTTGTGCATTAAGAACACTTGTGTTAGGGCATGATTTAACAATAAATAGGTTATATGCAGTATAAAATACCACGTACTGTCCGCCCTCCCATGCCACCCTGGCATGACCTCTTGCCCCCCCTTTGCCACCCCATGTAAAATGTTCTAGAACCGCCACTGGTGCTTCATCAGATCTCTCGATCAATAAGGGAGAAATAAAGACTGGCTTCTTGCCCCTCTGGACACGTTGAGTCAGATTTAATCTGCATTGAGCCACTTTACAGGCCTGAATGTCCTTAATCAGCGGTTTCCTTCTCACCAGGTGAATCCGGCTGGAGGAACCACAGCCTGCAGAAACAGATGACAAATGACTGAGAATGATGAGGAAACTCAACGCTGCATCAAAAGATATTGATTGCTAATGATGAATCAATTCAGATGTGCAATGCTGAGCGCTTGTTCAGAGTCAGATCCGCTTATGGATTTTCCAGCAGCTTGACTTTTGTTCAGGTTGATAAGGCTGTCACAATGCTACCACTCAGTCACACTGGCTATGCTTCATACACCATCAATATAACATTGTGCAACAACAATAAGGCCCAGATCAATACTTCCAATCAAATGTAACTGCAAATGCATTTAAAGAAAGGACCTTGAGGTCACTCTGAGATGGCGGGAGTCGTTGCAGGAGCTGAGAGACGAATGGACTAAAGATCCAGTAAATGCTCAATAGAATGGCAATGTCTGAAAATGGCACACAATACTGAGCCACTGTGCACTTTCACAGGTGTTATTGGATTCAGGCCATCAGCAGATTATGTTCATTTGGATGAATATGCAGCAGAGACAAAACATGATCACTGACATTGTCAATTATCTCATGTAAATGTTCTTAATTTTAATAACATCCTCACTTCTTCATGCCTCAGCTGACGAGTAATGACTTTTCCCTGAGAACCATCACAGAGCTTTGGTAGTAGTGTATTGATCAGATAATGCCACATAATGTCATAGGATATCCATATGCTCATAACACAAGGACACAGTTAAACTATGTGGGCTTTACATGCAAACACATCAATCTTTCAGGGATTTACACGACCATAAAATGTCCAATCAGGTTTATCTGCATCATAGTCATCAGATACAGTGTGTGAGGGCGAGGGTGATAATATATGCATGCATGCATCTGTTGTTGCTCACTCAGCGTGTTTACACTCACTGCCGCAATTACATTTTAATAGACTTGATCTCACACGAGTGAGTGAGGCAAAGGGTTTGGACTGCTTTTATCAGCTCTCTAATATCCTATAAATATTAACCTGAATAAAGTGCATTCAATACGATGTTATCAATTTAAAACACATTATTGTGTATGGTCAAATCACTCACACCAGTTCAAATGTATAGTATTGATTTTTTTCTAAATGATTAACATGTGTGTGTGTGTAATGATAATGGTGCTGTAGGACTCAATACTGTTCATAGAGGTGTGTGAGTGTGTGGTTGAGATAAAGGTTGTCTTTGCAGGAGGATAATGGCAGGCTCTAAGTGCTGTAATGTCTCCTTTTCACAGGCTATAGGGTTCTGCCCTCGCTGTTTCTGTGTGGAGCCATTAAACACTCCTGCTTTGTATCAGAAGGGCTAAAAACTGCCAGTGACACTGGCTAGCTGTGAAATTTGGTCGGGTTAATAATAAAATGTTGCTTCAGGTTTGCTCAGGTTCACCCTGTGCCAGAGTGTAAATAATAACACCTCATTACTGGAGTGGGGTTAACATTACTAGATTTTCTCTGAAATCTTGCAAATGTACAGGACAAAAGGCCACCTGCTGTTAATACTTACTTTCTCAGTGCCTGTGTACGCAAAGCACACATTTTAGACTTTTTGGGGACAGGAACGATGCTGGAGATCTTGAAACATACTGCAGACCTGGTGAAGATAATAATAATAATAATAATAATAATAATGCATTACATTTTTTATTAGAGCGCCTTTACAGATGCTCAAAGCGCTTTAAAATTACATAATTGCACATATTAGACATGTAAATGTCATTACTGTGGACATACCATACCCACAGGAGCAAATGCGGGTGAAGTGTCTTGCCCAAGGACACAACGGCCTGACGCAGTGGCGGCCGATGCGGGTTTTGAACTGGAGTTCACCAACACCCCTTGATCTGATGATTAACGCTCTAACCACTGGGCCAAAACTGCTTCTGATGTCCCTGAAAACCTCTGCATTTGAACTGCACACACCCTGAGAACAGGAGCCTTGTGTGGATGAACCCTTTTAAAAGATCTGCACACATCTGCCCTTTGGTTTTAAACAGGGCAGATGTGCATGTGGGAGTGATTTGATAGTCCTACAGCTGTCAGATTTAGCGCTGAAGCTCATTACAAAGTGTGAGAGCAAGCAACTTCAGGTTGGTGCTCATAGTGAAAACACAATGTCAACTAATATTAATAGCACAAATAGATGATAAAATCTAGTCTGTCATACAACAAAACAAAAAGTGTGGGGAGCAAGCGCCCCCCTGCCCTTTCTGCAAGAAATGATACCTACTGTGGACCGAGGCCCTCAGCGTGCTGGTATACTCTTGACCTCCTCTTTTCAACTGCTGGGTCCCTGGTCCCTGAATGGAAACTTCTGAAAAATACTGTTTCACTACAACAAGAACAGTACATCTGAGAAATTACAAGCGACCTTGTGTTTCAATGATATTAGAAAAATAAAACAATACAGAAATCCGATTTGCTCGCTGTGCCAATCAGCGTTAAACTATTCTGATCCCATTGATCATTTATAAACTGTCAAGACAAGCTCTTTTGAGGAAATGGATGTTATAGTTGTGTTGGCTATTTAACCTTTATAAAACCTTGCAGAGAGTATAAACAAAATAAATGCAACATGCTCTCAATCAATTATGAGACGGTGGTGGTACTAATCTCGCATAAACTGTGTTAGCATATTATCCACCAGCAATTGACCTTGTGGTTAGCTGCTACAGTAGTCACTGCTATATTGTGAGAAAACACAGATTAATTTATTGTTACTTTATTGTTTGAGTTCATTTTGAGTGAACTTGCTCAAAGCATGGGAAACCATGAGTTGATAACTTTGGGTATGTTAAACTGCTTTTCTGCTGTTTAGACTTAATTTTATAATGTATTTGACAATAGTAAAACATGGGCTGACAATGCATGATGACTTCCACAGAGTGTTGAACAGGTTCAACCCGACACTTAAGTTTTTACTTTGACCCATGGTTATATTCTCCCTGTGTCTTGTCTTCCTTCCTGTGTTTGCCCTCCTGTGTCTGATTGTCTCATTGTGTTCACCTGTTGCCCTTGTGTTTCTGCCTCCCCTGCCCAGCTGTGTCTTGTCCTGTGATTACCCTTCTGTGTATTTAGTCTTGTCTTCCTCTGTGCTCCATGTCGGTTTGTTGTATTTTCTCACTCTCCATGTTTGTCACTTACCTTGTGCTACCTGTTTATGATTAATGGTTTTTGTCTTGTTTTTTCATGTCAACAGCTTCGTTTAAATAAAGCTCGCTTTTGTTTTGAAACATGCTTCCCTTTTTAAACTGCATTTGAGTCCTAATAATCCCGATTCCTGACACCCTGCAGCTATGGCTGGACTGCTGTGACACCTTGAGCAGAAATCCAGCTTCAGAGAGGCTTTATATCTTGTTTTCCAGCAGTTTTACTCAAATAAACTATAGATGAGTGACTCACCAGGTCTCCTTATTGTGACCTTCACGTTCATTGCTCCAATAAAACTCTCATAAAACAATGCCTTTTGCCACAAATGGAGGGTTATAAACCGCCTCATAAAGGCAGCCCTGGTGTTGGCTGGTTCATTAGCATTGCTGTTGAGATGTTAGCGTCTGCCAGCTTCACACCACCCTTTGCTACACCCTCAACTCATTTTAGTTAGCCCAGTCTGGGAAAGTTTCTTTATTCATTAGCATGTAATTGTGACCATCTCACTGTGCATATGGGCACAGTAATCACAATATCAAATGAACAATAGTAATTCCTAAGTCCTGTGTTTACCAAAAGCCTAAAAAAAAAGACTATTCAGCCTTCCCAGAACTTTCCCTAACCTGTTAAGCCCGAGAGCCCCCGGTAGAGGGGGCTGCAGGTCTTTTTTTCACTAAACTGTGTCTCAGGGCTTCTTAATATTTAAAAAGCTATTAATGTGTCATACCAGATTAACTGGAAGAAACTCATCTAACTGACAATATGAACAATTTTTTCCAAAACAAAACACAAGTCTCATAAAAATCATCTAAATCAGGCATCCTCAAAGTCCGGACTCCGGTCCGGATCCGGACCGAACCACAACTGTCTCTGGAATCTGAGCAAATTATACTATATACTATGTATTATCTGTGTTATCTGCGAGACATCGCCACAACGCAACGAGTCAAAATTCTCCGCTATGTCCACTGCAAACAGCGACTTGCATGTACACTGTCTGTGTGTGTCTGTCAACGCATTGGTCCAATCACATTCAGCATCCCGTCAGCTTTTTTTTTCCCCCACCGACAGCCTGCGAATCAGAGGCACAGTAGGGCGGGTCTTCGCGGAATGCGTGTGTGTTTAAAAAAAAAAAAGTCAGAGCGAGAGTTAACAGCTCATCTAGTTGCATCTGTACTGTAGCTAGTAGCCTAGTTTCACATACCAGGGTGGCATGGGGTGGCAACTGCCACCCTAAACATAGGCCTTGCCTACCCCAGGTGGCAGCTTTGTTTTGAAAGAAAAGTTGTGGCTCATCGGACATTTATGAGACGCACGTCTTGTAACCCCTCCCCCGGCCCTGGCGCGAGCGTGGAAATACGATTGGCGGCGATTTCATTTGAACGGGACGGCGCAAAATGAGAAGCATTCTGACCCAAGTACTGAAGGAATGAGGTATTTTTCAGTCTACAATGACAGAGAAGAGTCAAAACGCACTAAAGCTGTTGATCTTAATAAGTTTGTGAGGCGTTTTGCTGAATAAAATGGTTATCGCCGCATTCAGCTGTAATAGACATGTCAACTTGATGCTCTGCTCACGGATGAGCATACAAAACTGTTAAGATGATGACCTTATGTGTGTAAATATATATTTTTCTTTGAGGGGGTCTGCCCCCAAAAAACAGTTTTAAGTCCTGAGAAAGTCAAATAAGACGGTGTGTAAAACTACACTGCCCAGCCAAAAAAAGTAACCGCTTTGATTTAACTAGGCCAGTAGGTAAGGACTTTCCACTGGATAATAATACCCCTGCATTATAGCAACAACAACAACAATAATAATAATAATTGGGAGGGGGGGCGCAGCTGTTCTTATGTTCTCTGAGGGGAGGCTCACCTTCCCACACTTTGAAAACCCCTGCAGTAGAGGAACAAAATATGTATATAAATAATAAATAACCTAAAAATGAACAGAATATTTCACAACTGTGATCACACGTGTCCTAACAGTAGGTTGATTTGAC
>NW_011333040.1:21392925-21402183 GCF_000735185.1 Notothenia coriiceps
ATCGCCGCATTCAGCTGTAATAGACATGTCAACTTGATGCTCTGCTCACGGATGAGCATACAAAACTGTTAAGATGATGACTTTACGTGTGTAAATATATATTTTTCTTTGAGGGGGTCTGCCCCCAAAAAACAGTTTTAAGTCCTGAGAAAGTCAAATAAGACGGTGTGTAAAACTACACTGCCCAGCCAAAACAAAGTAACCACTTTGATTGAACTAGGCTACTAGGTAAGGGCATTCCACTGGATAATAGCTGCAGTATAAAATAATGCATGACTGAAGTGATGGAGACCATGTTTGAAGGCAAACAAAAAAAGGAAATAACAGGTCAAATCAAGCAAATCCCCCTCTCAGATTCCACAGCAACCAGAAGAACATAAACACTGGCTGGTGATTTGATTAATCAGCTTTGTGATGGAATAAAAAATGCACAGTTCATTTCCTTAGCTGTGGATGAGTCCACTGACACCACTGACAATGCTCAGTTGCTGGTGTTTGTGAGATTTTATGATGAGGCAAAGGGGGAGTGTATTGAAGATGTGTTGGACCTGACGAACCTCAGTGGACACACAAGGGGGCAAGACATTTATAAAGCAATAATGGGAATGCTGAATGAAAGAGGGTGCAGCTGCCTTTATTAATAACTGTGCAGCTCTGCGACTCTGAGGGATCAAGCACAGACACAATGACAATGAAAACTGCTGCATACAGTGTGACGTTTGGATACTACTTGGACCCCAAGCAGACACTGACAAAAATAAAGTTTCAACGTGTTTAATAAACAAAGGTAGTCTAAGGCAGGTACAGACGACAGGGAGCTGGCTGGCCGTAGTAAGTACAAAAACGAAGCTGCGGGAAAACGTTTCCGACAAAAACTCAAAAAGAACTCCTAAACAAACTGCGAAGTGAAACAACAACAGACTCCAGGCTGCAGAAAGGCACTCCGGACCGCGGAACAGCATGTCATTCTCTGGCAGAGAAGTGAGGTGAGGGCCAGGCTCTTAAAGAGCAGGTTGATCATGTGAGTGAGGACAGGTGTGCCTCATCTGCAGCCAGGAGTAAACCAGCCACGCCCCCCTGTCATACACCAGCCCTGCAGAGACGGAAAGACAGAGTAGTGAGGAGTAAAAGGGGCAAACCACAAGTAAAACACAACAACAAAAAACCCCAAGCAGTTTTGCTTGGGGTTTTTTGTTGTTGTGTTTTACTTGTGGTTTGCCCCTTTTACTCCTCACTACTCTGTCTTTCCGTCTCTGCAGGGCTGGTGTATGACAGGGGNCGGACCCCCCTAGAGGATGTGACGTCCACCCACCAATTAAAACATGTTCATGCAATACTAAATACATTTGAAGCCTTTTTCTATAAGCTGTCCACCATATCAATACGTTTCTCTGTTTGTAGTGTATTGGTCTTTTGTAGAGGTTTTTCATTGCCAGCTAAAATCTTTCCTAGGGCCAAATTGGTCAAAACCGGCCCTGGTGTCATCCCCACAGCACCCCCCATTTGAAACATGTTCCCACGGCTATGAATAGGATCAATGTGACAACTTATCTCCTGTCAAATATCTGACAGTCTGAGAGAAATTCACTTACTGACTTAATTGCTTAGTTTGAAGAGATACAGCTGCGGTACACATTCATGAACTTTGGCTTACCTCAGCCGGATGTGACTGTACAAATACGCCTTCCGCATCCCTGAAGCGCCTTTCCAACTCAGTGGTGTATTGACGTGAAGGATGTCTCCCTGGCATAACCCGGATGATCTGAGAAAAATATAAACGTGTTTATTTTAAGACAATAAACTTAAAGGCAGAATACATCGGAATCAACTGTCTTCTCAATTCTAAAACGTTGTTTGAAATGGAAAAGTTGGCAATAAAGAGATGTGTAGCTTCCAAATCATTGCCATAATGTGAGTTATACAAAATGCGTCCTGTATTTGCTTTTTTTGTGTTGTGTTTTTTTTTTGGTGACTTTTTTCTCATGGGTGTCATTCATACAGTCTATGGTGTCATTGTGTCATTGCCTTGGGCCCCTCCCAGAACTTAAGGAGGAAGCTGGCCTACTGCAGGCAACCCCCTCACATATTGGGCTCATCAAAAAAGTGATCAAAAAAGGGCAAACTGCATTTTGAGAGCTGCAGGGCCAAAATCGACTAAAACACCTTTCCCTCCCAAATGAGCAAACATGAAGGTTTCCATCACAGCTGATCAAAGAAGGAGTCAAACAAAAGAAGCTCTATCACTGATAACACATGCTTTGTGTTACACACATTCATTACCACATAATTGCATATGGTATGATCATGGGTTTTGGACAAATTTAACAAATTGCATCTTTAAGGAGATAATATTCCTACCTTTTTTAAAACGCCTCGGTTGACCTGGAACCACAATCTCTGGAGAACTAGCTCATCCAATCTCTCCACATGTAACCTCTGATGGACCAGCAGAGGAGAGAAGTGTAAGAATCATGTTAAACATAATTATGTAACCATTTTAACTGAACATAATCCAAAATAATTTTGATGATACACTGAATTGTAATTAGTTAGTAATAAGTCGTTTCTTACAGGAGAAATGCAAAAAGCTTAACGGCAATAAGTGTTGATATATCTCGCCCTTCAGTCTCCCCTATATGTCTCCCCTTTCAGAAGAGTAATGTGAAAACAACTATCAAGTCAGCACAGTCAAGGTCAGACACTTACAGGAACATACACATGTTTCAGTTAAGGAGATTTTTGGACACATATAGGGAAGTCAAAATCACATGCCAGGTTGAAAGTGAAGTGTAAATTCCTGCAAGCGCAATATATAAAACACAAAAGGTCTTATAGATAAGTGTAGTATTTTTTTTGTATTTCTTCTTATTCCCCTTTTATTGGCTGCTGATCTTTATTCGAAATACTTAATGTCTCTAGATGGAACAGTTAATGTTCAACAAACTACTTTACGGGAGCAAACAAATACATCTTAGTGGCATTTTAAGTTAATTTTATTTTCTTAGAAAAGATTTAGGGCAAAATATTTAGTTGGGACAGCGGGAGAGAATGGATAAAGCCTTGAAAAAACCGAGTAGGTTGATATGTTGGCTCACATGGGAAGCATCATCTGAGGAATCTCCTGAGCCAAGTCCTCTGGCAGGAAAATCAAATAAGTCACGGAATCAAGAACAAGAATTGTGACTTTTACCATTCTGTTAATGTTTGACAGTTTGAAGACTTCCTCATAATGGACCCTGATGGTGTAGTTGATGGGGAAGTTGTGCTTCTGTAATACATGGAAAAGGAAAGATTCATTAGCATGTGTCTTTCATCAATCAGAGAGATGTAAACTTTGTTTGTCTTTCAGGAATTTGGTTGTTACATTTATGTTTGGAGTTAGCAGATTTACACATATAAACTTGTGGTTTGTGGTGGAAAATCATTAATGAGAATGTTGCTAAAAGTATGTCAGACAGCATCCAAGATATTGTGCATGATGGATAAAGTGACAGTCCTGATTCATTTAGTGGTCCAATTGTCGTAAGGGCAGTCATAAACTTAGAATGACGATTAAGGGTAGCTCAACCAAAGCTACACACCGGTTTATTTGTAACTTGGAGTACTTTTCAGCTTGTGATAACAGTTCTATAATGTGCTTTGCTGCTCTATCCGACCTTTGTCAAGGTAAATCATACTGATGTCCTTTGGTTATGATTAATTTTGGCTTTGACTTCATTTCTAAAAAGAGACCTGTGCAAAGAATTATTTTTAAGACATGGCCATTTACAAGTCAGAGTAGGTATACAAAATATACTTTCGAGTTGCATTATGGGAATTAAAGATACAAGTGTTTTTGGAACCTGTATGGAAGGATTAAAACTAAAGCTATCTCTGCAACCCATACTTTAGAAATGTGTCTCTTGCATGAGCCCAATGTTTCTGAAGTGCCCCTTTTAAGGTTAATTGATACAGAAAACCAAGGTTTCCCTTTTTGTGGAAAATGCGTAATCGTTAACATTATCATTAATTATTGTTAACTTTTTGTCTGGGGACATACAAAAGAACCTCAAATTAGAAGTAGAAAAAGATTACCTCTAGAATGAACCAAATCATGTGTTTATTTGGGGGTGAAATTAGCTAGCTTGCCTCCATATTGACTGAGACATGCTTGCAAATGTGTCATCACTCTCTCACCATGTACCGCCGCCTGTTGCTGAGGCTACCGTTGAGTGTCTTCAAGGCTGTGCACATGCTGGCTGGTGTTGGGGCCATCATAACAGGCGATAGCAGAAACAGGCCTACGGAAACCAGAACAAATAATGAGATGAACTGCATTACCAGTCATTTTATACTCTTTTCACATTGCCCTTCAGGGATGTCCCAACCATGTGTATACAAAATAATACAGTTAAAGTACTACAGGTGTAACAGTTTTAAAACTAAGGACAATACCACAATATAAACGTCTATGGTCTCGTGTCATATCAACATTTTCCTGAACACTTTATTGCCAGGAATTATAGGTAATAATTTGGGTTTTATTCTATTCATTTACAAAAAGTATTCCCTGAGATATATCATTTTTAATCTCAACCAGGAGAATGACATTTGGACAGCAAATCCATCCAATGATCTGTTGAGATATTTCAGTCTGGACCAAAGTGGAGGACCAACCAACTGACATTACCATTCTTGGGTAAACATATCTCCCGGTACCTCTGAAGTCTAGTAGTAATAAGGTAATAAAACATTGACAGCAAATACCACAACCTCTTCTTAAAGGTGTTAACGATGTCATATTATTGTACTGCCTTTACTACTGATCCTCAACAGAGGTCATATGATCATTCAGACGTTGCCTTTTCGTTTTTCTGGACATTATTAGCAAGAGGTTGCTTGTTTTTCAAGCAACGGCTTCGCATTTGAACTATTATCTAGTTATCTATTATTATATGACTAATTATCTTCTGTTTCCACTGAAGACTATTTTTTTTGCACTTTATAATTTACGTTATGTTAAAACATCCTGGTAAACCACAGACATGTGTCAAACTTCCAGTGCGATTAAATCAACCACCAATTCAGTCAAACTAGAATATTTTGAAAATTGCCTGACATTCTTTATTAAAGGGCCCATGTCATGCTTTTCCGGTTATTACCCGTCCCCTTGTGTGTTATGAAGGTTTTTCTGCATGTAAACAGTCTGCAGAGTCAAAACCCTCAAAGTACACCCTTGTAGGGAGTAAAACTCTAACACAGAAAAGACCTGTCTATGCTGCCCCAGAACGCCTCGTTGGACATTTCTCATTTTCCATTGTTTGCTTCCTGGGTTTTGTGACGTGTGAACACCCAAATCAACAACAAATGACCGGATTGGCCTAAATGGTCCAATCCGTGGAGCAACTCACACACCAGAATCCCTTGGCTAACTAACAGGGAGTCCCCATTGACTTGCATAGAGCTCCCTGAACGCTGGTAATAGACGAGTTGGGATCGTGGAGAAATGCTCACCGCAGATCCATTCTCACAGCGTTATAAACCTTTTTCTTACTCAATATCAAGCCACACTTATTGTTTTTACTTCGGCTGTGAGTGTTTGTGTGTGCTCAGGATAAGTTTAGCTGTGTCTCTTTGTATCGCCGACCCGGAAGCCTGTCCGCTCCTCGCAGCAGTTCGCAGCAGCAACGAGCCTCGCAACGAGCCGACCAATCAGAGCACACTGGGCTCACAAGGAGGGGGGGGGCAGGAGCTCCAACAAGCCTTTAGGACAGAGAGTGAATACACATACTATGCAGAGATGCTGTATGAGAAACCAATGTGGGTTTGGAAAATTGCACAATTGAAATCTATTCTAGTAGACCTCAACAATGGAAATATGATCAGTAGAAATGGCCATGTCATGGGACCTTTAATACTATAATTATGTTGTTGCATACGGCAATACTCTACTCCGGTAGAGCTTTCTTTCTTTTTATAAACATCCTGCAACGTCAAACCAACTGGCTGTCATGGGGTTTAGCTTGTTTTTTTACTTCTTTACTTCAACTTATCTGCTTTCACCCTGACATCAGTGAACCAATCATCTTGTTAAATTCAGTAATCAGTCTGTTCTCTTCTGTTATGCTTTTAGCTGCCATTTCACTATTTCCTATAGATGCTTCACCACTCCACCTTAAATAAGGATCTAGCCCCAGGTCCCCTCCTAAGAGCCCCAAAGTAGATCACCATCTAGCCTCCGGCCCTTCAGGTGTGGGTGAAACACCTAGTAATACTACTGCGACAGCTATGAATGTGGCAGATTTTCACATAGAAAATTGGTGGTTAATTATGCAAAAATACAAAATGAACGGCAGTCGTCTTCAGTGTGTGATCTGAAAAATAAGATGCAAGACTCTTGACAGTGCTGTTCAGGTTTTTTTTAAAGGAAACACATGTCCTTTTGAATGTAGCGTATTAGATTAGAGTGTTGACTGAGGAAAAGAGAAAGTCTTACAGGTGGGAGTGTGAAACTGCTGCTGCACCATCTGGAAGTCTTTGTGTGTGAAGACCAAGGAACAACTCATGGATCAGAAAACTCATCACTATAAGATGTAGCATGCAAAAGCAGCATATAGAAGTACAGACATTACAGTTGACCTTTGAGCAAACATTTTGACCCCTTATGAGATCCAGGCTATTTAAAACATGAGTCATATTAATGGTAAATTGGAAGTAAAAACTCAGCTGTTATGTCAGCATGTTTGTCTGTGCAAACTGTGTCTGTGTTTGGTTGTACGCGTGAGGGTCAGAATGGATTCATTGCCACTGTAAGACCTTATATTATTTATACTTTTCAAAATAGCTTTTCATAGTATGTTTGTGGAACGAGTTGGAGCAGATTTCACCAAAAACACACAATCAGGGGACAAACAGGTTTTGATGTGTTGTCTCTCACCTCTACTACTTCCACTAATTCTAACATAAACGTTTATTTGTAAAGTGCATTGTTTACTGGAGCAACCACCACGGCTGTTGCTTGAATAACTTCAGTGATTTAACCAAGAAAGCTACTGTTGAGGGTGAAAGTGTCAAGCATTCCACATTAAACTGTTTGACTGAAATAAGTGCACCATCCAAAACTCATCGTGCTCTGCAATTTGCCATACTTCTCAGTGTGAATGCGCTTATGCACTCAAAATAGTAAAAGTGCGTACAGTAATAAATAAGGGCAAGCTTTAGTTTAGCATTATACTTCCTATGTACCAAGTGAGTGATAGCCTCTAGCAAATGTACTCCATAAACTGTGATTACTGTCAGCAAGCTGACTACTGTACAATAGCATTGCTGTGACACGTAACACTGCAGTCATTTTTATACATGGGAGGGACTGTCATCTACCACAGAACAAGACTACGCAGGGATGAGACCAAAACCAGCTGGGTTTCATCAGGGCAGGGGGACACCGTGATGGGGAATCTGTTCATGGTACTAACGGGACATGGAAATGTGATCCAAGAGGTCTAGCTTGAGATAAAGTTCAATGGGTTTATCAGCTTATCAGATGATAGTGTGAGTTTGCACATATTCATTTGGCAAACACAGTGCCTGAGCCTGGTTGACCATTTTTGCCAAACAACGCATTCTTTCACCAGAAACCCTACATTTATTTAACCCTGCTGTGCTGAGTGACTGGCTCCATTGAAATTTATAACAAAGATAATGTCAGTCTGTTTGAGGCATGTTAAAATGTATTTAACATGCTTACAATAAAAAATGCTTTAATGCTAACATTAAATCTTTTTTTTAACCAAAAACGTAATTTTCTTTTCATGTTCTTACACAACGAGAACAATATTAAAATGCAATATTGATGATGAAACAGGGCAAGATTCAAAAGTGAAAACTTTAGAGGAATCCCTCTTAATTTTTCTAACCTTTTCTAACCTAACCATCTTTCTCTGTTACTCTCTCTCGCTCTCTCTTTGCTAAAGACTACATCTAAAATACATGCCGAAATCAACAATGGTACAAACATGGAAATCCATCCAATCCAACATTTTAATTTTTTACGCACATTTTACTTAAAAACCCAAAGCTTTTAACCTCATTGCGATGCTACGAGTAAAGTCTGGGGCTCACCAAATTCAATAATACTCATCCACCAGCCATGATGGATATCTTAACAAATGTTTATGGCAATACATCCAGTGATTGCTGAGATATTTTTGTTTGACCTCGACCTCAATTATAGAGAGCAGATGTACAACAAGTTATCCTGTTTATAAGTACAGGAGTAAATGGCTTGTTTGATGGGGTGTAGCCACTGTAAGCACCCAAGGGAGTACAAGTTGATTGCTTTCCTCTCATGACACAAAGCGTAAGGCCCAGGTTAGGAGAATGGATGACAGGAGTCACTGTTTCAAAATACGCTGCAAAACATACAAAGGTCTCACAAACAGAGGCCTAACCAAGCCTTAGCAATTGCTTAAATAATCCTCGAAATAGCTATGCTAGCCCACAAGCCTGGTTGGAATTTTTTGCAGCTCTTATGCCATGATCTTTCTGACACAATGCAGCCATCTTGGTCCTCAGAAAAGGAATAAATAATCAATTAGGGACCAATAATCTATTGGGGACCAATTGCAATTATGCCTCCTCCGTTGCTAAAAATAATTGTTGAGCTCTCATTTCTGTAAATGACGATCCATCTGTATATTTTCAGAGGCGGGTGGTCTCCGTAGCGTATTCTTTATGTAAGTTCTGTCCCCCTTTTGGGGACATAAATCACAACAGAAAAAACGCTGAAACTATTTCGCCTGGTATGGGTGCCAAACATTGACTGAGTCAGTCAGTCTATCCAGGTTTTCAATAATGTGATAATCAAAGGGTTTTAGTGTTTAAAATCAAACAGGCTGCCATGCCAACTGATTTTATAATGGCCGCTGCCTCCACATGTTTTGTATGTTATGCCTTATTTGGGAAAACATTCTGTAGAATTTTTTTTCACATTTACCAAAATCCACATAACAGCCATTTTCACAAATAAACCATCAATCAATCAATGTTTATTTATATAGCCCAATATCACAAATGTTACATTTGTCTCAGTGGACTTCACAGTTTGTACAGAATATCAGTATGACAATACGACACCCTCTGTCCTTAGACCCTCACATCGTACAAGGAAAAACTTCCGGAGAAAACCCCACAGTTTAAAGGGGAACATGGGAGAAACCTCAGGGAGAGTTAATGTGTGCCGAGATAACGGAGCAGGCAGGACCTCAGTCCCTAGAGAGG
>NW_011333040.1:21402223-21406499 GCF_000735185.1 Notothenia coriiceps
ATTTAGTTATTGACATAGAACATTAGTTTTAATTGGGTGGGTGGACGTCACATCCTCGTAGGGGGGTCCGGGGGTATCCCCCCCGGGAAGATTTTTTTTTACATTTTAAAGTAAAATGCTTCAATCTGGTGCACTTTGAGCACCCAAACTAGAGACTGATCTAGGGAATACAACTCTAAAACACCCATATGAAAAAGATCGGTTTGCATTTTAATAATCAAATAAGTATGTGAACATATCCAATAACCTACCATAGCCAATAACAACTAAATGTAGGCTAACTTGTTTTATTTTTGTGGTTCATTTATATCTTATTTTATCAGTTAACATTTATTTATTTATGCATATTTTTAAATATCTCCAGTTTTAAACAATATTTTTGGTTTACTGTCCTATAGTATACATTAGAATGATTTGAAACCTGTTTTTATTTATCCTAACAGTAAACCAAAAATATTGTTTAAAACTGGAGATATTTAAAAATATGCATNCAAAGGCTCGCGCCCTAGTGCCGTTATCGTGTGATTGCAAGTTAACCGCAAAAACCTATCCAACACAGTTCTCTATACACTTTTTACGCGCGGGAGCCCTTCTTTTAACGGGCCGCGTCTTAATATCTGCTGTCTCCAGGCCATTCCACAGAGGCGAGGACAGAGATCCGAACACCGTCTGTGTCAATACAAGCACGTCCGTAACACTTAGCCTCACTTAAGTAACATTCTGATGCCCCTCAATACTCCGGTCAATGTTCAATGTCACAGTAACAGTGGAACCTTTTTAATCACACGACAGTGGACTGTAGATGGCTGGTAATGCTATAAAAATTACCGACAAGTTCAGGAAACACCCAGTTTTAGTGTTAGCTGGCGGTCCCACTTTTCCACTCGTCCACCCAGTAGCGACTTGACAGGACATGATTCCACATTGCCTTTAAATTGAACTATATTTTGGGACGCCAATCCTCCTACTACAATTACATCGTTAAAAATCGTCCACGTATTGCAAATGTTTTTATGTGATAGCAAAAATCTCAGATCTGTATGTAGCAGGCAGCGAGTAACATGGACAGCGAATGCTCTGCTCACCAAAAAAAGGCGCGGGCCCATAACGTCTAGCGGGGAGAGTACTCCGGATGGTTGCTCTCTTTCTATAGAGTGGCCGAAGTCACTTCCCATTATTCCGTCCATTGGGACCCCACCTTCTATTTCGCAAAAAAATTATGTATTTGAGCGACGAGTCAATGAGAGAGAAACGTATTATCTTTCGAGTCCCGGTTTAAATTGTGCCCACGCATTCACAATTATGATGTTGTCAATCTTAAAAAATATATTTTCATGTCACCAAACGCGGAACAACCAATGCCATAAGTCACCAGATGTCATATAAGACTATGAAAAATAACGCAACTAGAAAGACTAACAAATCCGAATGCGCGTAACCGGCCCCCGTCCACACAGGCCGCTGAAAAAATCTGAAATCTTGCGAGGTGGGCGTGTCTGAAACGCTGGGGATTTTGAGCACTGCGCCAACAACCAATCAACGATGAAGTCTCCCGCCCCCCCATACAAAGCAATAGCGATGTAAACGAAGTAAACTGTGATTAAACTCCCCAAAACGACAGGCGGGAAAACCTACCCAGTTTCACCCACTGCCTCTGCCACCTCCCTCCATGCCTGGTTCCTCCGGTTTGAATCCCGGTAAATAGTACTGGTCGTAAAGAACCGGGTGATTTGCTACCGTAATTTCTCGTTTGGAATATGAGGAAATGAACTGCGGTATGTCTCTCCAAGCTTACACGTGGTTTGATTGGCTAGCGCTTGTACTGTCAGATTTGCATAAACGGGATTTGATTGGCTGACGCTTCCAGCTCAGCTTCAAAAGTTGAACATTGCTCAACTTTTGAATCCTGAAAATCCTGAAAATCCTGGAAATCTTCGCCTTGCTTCCCCACAATGCAGTTCAGCGAAAAGCGAAGCAAAGTGACGTCACCCCCATTCAAAGTCAATGGGCAGAGAAGCGTTGGAAGATTTTTTTAAAGCTGCTGTGTGGAAAGACTACAAATCCCAGAGTAAGTGATGTCATAACTGATGTCACAATTGTTTTCCTCCGCTAAATATAAGAGATAGCTAAGATAAGATAACTTTAACAAGATGCCTGTGTGCTTAGTACCAGGTTGTTATCATACCATTAATGGGCCTTGCTCGTTCTTTCGCTTCCCGTCTGATGAAAGGACCAGGTGTGGCTGGCTGGATCAAGTTAGCTACCTAGCTAGTAGTAAGCACGTTAGTTAGCATTACAGTCTTAGCCTTGTCATTTTTATTAGCCTTAACATGAAGCAACATTAAGTAGCCTAACCCAAAATGTTAAACAGTAAGAGTAGAAGTCATATCTCGTGAACCCTTTGAAGAATACTGTCACGCCGGTGTGATCATTCTATAATACACCATTTAAGCCCGGGGGAGAAATGCTAACGCTAACGCTACATTAGCACCGGCGATCTGTTCTACTTCATGCTATCTGCACAAATGGTTGACATTAAACATTAAAAAGATTAGACAGTTCAGAGAGAATCAAAGGTAGGCAGGCAGGGAAATAAGGTCCCATGGAGCTCCCCCGGATTGGGAGGGACTTTGCCACTCTATATTGTTCAGAAGTGGTTACATATGACAGTGATGGTGGTCTAGGCAAAAACTGAGCATTTGGACATTTCTGACATCTGATTGTCGTGTGATAAACCCTCATCTCCTTATCAGTTTTTGGTTGCCAGTAATATGAAGAAACCAAATCATGTTGCCTCTCTCGAGGGATGTACAAATTCAACTTAGCGTAATGGAGAAATCTGGAAGGAAATTCAGGGGTCAAAAAAGTGGAAGGGTCAAAGAAGGAAAGAAGCGGAGACTCGTAATGACACAGAAAAGCAACAGGAACCAAACGGAGAGAAGATGGGAATGGACAAAAATCTGAAAATGTTAGAAGAGGATAAAAAAATGAAATGTGAGGTGACAAGAGAACAGTAACAAAGGAGGAAGACAGAGTGAGAAAATGGCAGCTGGATGAGCATAAGAATGAGAGAGACAATCAGGAACGGAGCGAGATTGACAGAGGGATTGGAGGAGGGAGTTGGTCTGGGGATCAAACCACTCGCAGAGATCATTTGACAGGAGATGAAAAAAAGGAGGTGATGAGGAGCCAAATGGCTCAGGTGAACAGATATGCATTTAGAGGAGGAGTGGAGGTGATGAGATAAAAGAAAAGACAGGAGGAAGAAATACAAAAAAAACAGCGTTGGATATCTTAAGTACCTGTGGTGTCACCTTTATTGGTGCATGACGCCACGGCTCTGCAATAATATGAATGAGTGAAGAGAAAGCGTGGTGGGCTGCCTAAAATGTATTCTGTGCTATATAGATGTAAGTTTTGCTGCCTTATTAAGGGCTATGTTGTAAAAACAAAAGACAGTAGGGACAGTAAGATGGGAAGGCAAAATGTCACAAATAAGTTTTACGTGAAAATTAGAAACCTGGTGAAATCTCCTCCGACTTTGATGATGACATGCCACACCAAATTCTGTGATGCAGGGTCCGATTCGGAAGAAAAAGGAATTGTTTCAAACTAAAGACAAAGAGGGTTCAGACAAGCAGAGCTTTTCATTTCCTGCAACAACAGACTGGGGAGGTGGTTACATAGACATTGAAACACGTTTAGTACAAAAACAAACACAAAGAAACATCCTTTACAGAAGACAGCCATGGTCTCTTCCCATCAAATACTTCCTTGGTAATCTCGTTTCAGGGAAATGTATTTTCTCCCAGAATGTATTTTTTTTTGATGATCACAAAAGCATTTCTAATCAAAGTCTGCAGAAATGCGCATAGGGAAGACTTTCACCCAGGAGACTGTTGTGTGTCCAGTTTGAAACCAAAAGTCTGACTTATTTTAAAGGTCTCCTATCTTGCTATTTGTAGGCATATATTATGGGTCTAAGGATTGCACCACTGCTTTTTGCAGATGATGTGGTTCTAATGGCTTCATCGGTCTGCGACCTTCAGCACTCACTGGATCGGTTTGCAACCGAGTGTGAAGCGGCTGGGATGAGGATCAGCACCTCCAAATCTGAGGCCATGGTTCTCTGCAGGAAACCAAACCGATGGACTGTCCACTCCAAGTAGGGAATGAGTCCTTACCCCAAGTGAAGGAGTTCAAGTATCTCGGGTCTTGTTCTCGAGTGAGGGAACGATGGAGCGTGAGATGGGTCGGAGAATCGGAGCAGCGGGAG
>NW_011333040.1:21406544-21420779 GCF_000735185.1 Notothenia coriiceps
GAAAGTACGAAATTTTGTATTGAACCAAAAATTTACTTTCTCCCTAGTATGTGCTTGTTGTATTGCCCAATGCCCGATTGGGATAATGTGTGTCTCTAGTTGTTGGGCTATCGTCCGGATACGGTGGTCTTCGTCGTATAAGTTATGAGTAAGACAAATCTTATACTTCGCACAGATGAACCCGAGTCCTCTCTCCACGCCCACGCTGTGTTTAGTCCGGTCGGACATCTCTTCTGGTGATGAGTCGCCTTAAACTGTATTCTACTCCAAACTCGACTTCAACTGACGCACTCCCTCCCCCGTCGTCGGTATAGTAAGATCGTGCTTTGATCGATCTAGACTACCACTCGGTATTTGCGGTCACTTCATATTGCCTGCTCTCTCTCTTCGTACTTCCGTGTAACAAATGGTTTGTATTCCGCGCTTTTATTATTATCGAGTTTCACTTTGGTTTTGTTCAAAGTAGTGTTTGACGTAGTAAGACCGTTAATATATTTTGTGAGTATTGTATTAAATTTCACCTGGAATATAGCTGTCAACGGTTCAAACTGTGATCACCAGTTCAATACATTTGACAAATGAAACTTGGTTTCTATACTTATTTGAACATGTATTTATTTATTTTAAAAAAATTAAAAATATATATTTTTTAGGATATGTACAGTTCGGTTAATCGGCTAACCGTTTCTTTGGGGGTCGGATATTCAAATATACATTTGCTTTCAAATTCCCATCCCTACCAAACATTCCCACTGGAAAAATATTGTCCCGTTGAAAACAGGCCCAGCTGGCTTGTATTTGTGTAACTGGGCCCAAACAGACAAAGCACACATCTGCAATAACGTGAGCTGATCCACATTGTTTAGGAAGACAGACGGTCTGTGAGTGTGATCGCACCAATGAGACCAATGAGAGCAATGAGACCAATGAGGCGTCATCGTTTCCAAATCCTTAACTATTCTAAACTTCTGTTAATTGGCTGCTGTATGGCCTTTCCTGTGTGAGCACCTTGGATCTGAGGCACTTCATGATGAGATGAGATTTCTGAAGAAGGAGTTTCAGAGAGACAGGAAGACACAAGCTGAAGAGAGAAATACTGGTTTCAACAGCAGCCCATCCGTGAGATTTTTTGAGAGGCGTGGAGGAGTTTTAGGAAACAAGCACTTAAAGTCTGAGGCGAGCGATGCCCCATCTGTGTGTTTCATGGAGAGGCTCAGCAGCAGCAGACTGAAACCAGACACGACACAACTTTCTGACAGATGCTTCTTGCCAACAGCTCTTTAAATTTGTTGAAGTGTTTTTATATCGATGCATGCTTAGTGGATAACAAATCTAAGAAGGAGGACCATGGGACCATTTAACTGTGTGTCTGTTTTTTTAACTAATTTACAGCGAAGTATACAAATATATGCTTTTCATTAAAGGTAGCCACACTTTTATGTTATTTTTAGTGGGTAGCAATATTTAGCAGGAAGTGGTTTCATCCACAGTGGAAGAAACAGGTTTCAGCTCCTCTCACTATGAGTAGCATGAAGTCCTGGGCAGCCAAAGGGCCTTTTGTAGTTTTGGCCACATTGCCCATTGCTGTGAAAAGGCAGAAACCAGATATCTGTAGACAATACAACAATCTAATAAATCTTAGTTTCGGTTCAGTATGTCAGTTCTGCCTCTGTTACACTGACACAGCTGCCATAGAAATGGACTGACTTTCTCACACATACAGTGTCTGTTCTACTGCAGAGTTGTTGAAGAATACACTTATTCCAATTATGTTTTGGTAACATAACAGTGGAGCATGTAGATGTAGAGGAAAGTATCTTCAATGTACTTCGTTGATTTTTCCTTTTATAAATGTTTTGTCTTTTCGTCTTTTACTGGAGCGCTTATATTTTATAACAATGACATTTGGTGCTTAAACGTATTCCCCTGACCAGTCATTTTATCTGCAGTATTTTGAAATTCACCAATACTTTTGGGCCAACTGTGGCTCAGGAATTAGAGCCGTCGTCGAACCATTAAAAGGTTGGTGGTTCGATTCCAATCCCTGTAGTCAACATGTCTTTGTGTCCTTGAGCAAGATATTCCAAATTGCTCCGGATGGCATACCCAATGGTATTTTAATGTTAGTTGAGCAGGTGGCTCTTGTCTGGCAGACGTTGCCTCTGTATGAATGTGTGTGAACAGGTGAATGCTGACGTGTATGTGCAAAAGGACTTTAAGTGGTCGCAAAAACTGGAAATAGCACTATGTAAATGCAATGCCATTTACCATTTTTGTTTGTTTACAGTCCCACTGATGCAAATTCAAAAATCGCACAAGGAATACACAACAGTTTTTCCTGGCTTGCTATCTCTTGTTTTTCTTGTGTAGTATAAATGGACTTGGCCACATCTGCATTTCGTGGTGCAGAATGACAAAAATGATCCTCAAACTATTTAACATACTGTGATGTGTGGAGCATAATAATATGTAATTGTCACACTTTGTTATTTGGTCCCTCCTCTTCAGCCACACCCCCTTTTCCTCAAATACTTTTTTACCGGGCATACTTATTCATATGCTCAACTCTTCACATTTCCATCATCAGTACTACCATTGTAGGTCTGACATACTGGATGTAGATTTTAGATATAAGCCTGCCATTGGCTGCCTATTTCACCCGACCCTCTGTTCCACTTAAGCGATCTCCGCAATCTATTTTGCAAGAGCACCATTGCTGCATCCTGTGCTTAGCCCAATATGATTGTGATTGGTATAAGGAAATTGGAACAAGCCAGCGTGTTTTTCCCCCATACCATAAAAATAATATATTTCTCTATGACTGTCACAGCGCTGTAGATAATATACACTTCTAAGACCGGTCCACTTCCTTCTTTCCGGTTTGTCATTGTTTGTGTGTAGTTTTTGTTACCTCTTCTTCTTATCGTGTCCACAAGGCAGTCAGTTACAGGGCTTGGTTAGATGTGGTTCAGCCACATGTTACCTACATGCTGTTATCTGGTGCCATTTAGACTCTCTACCCCTAAGCCAATTTAAATAAATCACTGGATTTATCCTGCTTCATCGGTTTCACCTGCGTTTGGGTCTCTTCCCCATGCGGCACTCCCCACCGTCACAGAAGTAAGCTCTGTACATCAGGGAAACAGAGTATAATAATATTTCTTTTATTACCAATGGATCACATACTTGTATGGATTATCCTCTCATCTCCTGGAACTTTATAGCATCTTTCAGCTCATTTGTTTGGTCTTTCAGGTCCACGTGGAAATGCTTAATGTCGTTGTTAAAGTCACAGTCAGTCAACAAATATTGTTTATTTTGTTAGTCAAGACTTCAGCAATATTCCTCACAGAAACTATAATAGAAATGCCTGTTATAGAAGTTATTAATATAATCAAATATTGATTATATTTCTATTATACTTTCTGTGAGGAATATTGCTGAAGTCTTGACTAACAAAATAAACAATATTTGTTGACCAACTGTGACTTTGACAACAATATGAAGCATTTCCACTTGAATGCCTATTATAGAAGTTATAGTCTACAAACTTTTTCCTCTGCCTCTTTTACCTGAATTCCATTTGTTTGCTATATATGAGGTTCTACAATAACACATAGTATAAGATTAATGACCCCCTTAAGGCTACTGTGGTGTGCAGCCAAGGCTATATAACCCTCTTAAATACATAAAATACACTTTTTCTTCATTCTCAAATATCAAAAAGCTGCTATTTGGTGTGTGTACAATAGGATGACGGATCTGTCCCCTGCTGTGTGTGTTAGTTTGTAATTACAGGCCACAGCCAACCTTTCCTGCCTCCATTTAAAAAAGGACATGGAAACAGTGAGTGCAGTAGCAATGGACCCTTTTACCAACAGTTTGGACGGATATATAAAGACGTGAAGATGAAATGTGTCAAATTGTTTGAACCCACTTGTTGGCGAGTAAACAGAAAGGCTGCAAACATAAATAAGAATCATTTTCCTCCTGGTGCAGAGATGGCTAATGTTGTCTGGGACTTTGGCAACGTTCAGATGCTTTGTAGCTCTTTACTGTTTGGCGCAGAGCACCTTGTGTCCACTCTGAGCCACAAATCTGTAATTACAAACAGTGTGCTTCGGTGCCAGGATGCAGATTAGCACTAACCATGCCAGTCAGTGTAAGCACCCACACTTTGGCCTTTGTAGTATTACGCAGCAGCCATCTTAGCTCCAAAGTCCTGCTCTGTGGATGTTGCTCAGTAACTTGTGTCTCTTTGCCAGCTGGCTAGCACAGCGCACATCTAACCATGGAGATGTTAGGGAGGAAAACGCTGTGTGTGTGCAGCCAAATCTTGTTGAGAGGGCGCTGCACCGGATCGGGCTGCCTCCAGGAGTCTTTGATAGAGGGGCAAATTGGTCTATGCGCTTACTCTAAAATGTATTTCTCCTGGTACATCAGTTGAAACGTCTGTGCATTAATTACAGCTACAACTCTATAGAAGAGAAAAATACACCATCCTCCTGATAAAAATACCTTTACATGAAAAGTTGAATGCAAAGAGCTTCCAAATTGGCAATACCTGTATTTATATGTCTTTGAGTGGATTCTAACTGGTTATGAAAGATCTGCATTTGAATGCCAATTACTTTAATGTAATCAGGATTAAGATCAAGAATTTTCAGCAATCTGTTATTTAAACTTTTTCTGGCTCACCCTAAGACAACCAACACAGTAAGTCTGACTTTCTCTGATGAAACCACCATGAATTGTTCACATCTGAGAGTTCTTTTAACAAAATCAAATTTCCTTTGGTTGTTATGCTGCCTATCTCTACCAAATTACATTGAAATCTTACACTTAATTCACCATTTGGTAAAACAATTCCAATTTATCTGAATACTAATGCAAGTCAGGGACAAAGCTGATTTGTGTGAAAAAATTAAGCAAACGGTGTGTCCTTGCAATGAAATGAAAATGTTTGCTTTGCTAAAGTGTTTGAAATTATGCAGTTTTCAAAGCGAAGCATGGCTTTCAGAATATCTTAACATCTTTGAGTGTTTTGTGGATTCATAACACACAAGTCATTACCTCCTAAAGACGAACTTCCCTTTGTGTTGTGATTGTGTGCAGCGGTATATTTCAGACAATACAGAAAAACTCAAGATTGCATTTAAATTCCAGGGTTGCTTTTTTGTATCATTTGTTATTCTCTTGCCCCCCGAGGCTTTCCCATGCCCACTTCTTTGGCATCTCTGTGCACCCGAGTGTAACAGCCAGACATCCAGCCAATGAAGTAGGAAGCCAGCTATCCTGCCCGCCTGCCAGCTCTCCTCTGAGGCCGACAGACAGTGGAGGAGCAGCCTCTGTTTCTGGAAGCTAATGGTTCATGCCCTCCTCCCAGGCTGGAAACCGACTGGAATGTTGTTTACTTCAAACACACCAGGTCGACGCACAGAAAGAAATCTACAGAATATCCCGTCTGAGTTAATGTTCTTGAATGGTGACAGAGTCTGAGGCAAATCAGACTTGATTTTCACACCTTTTATAGACATAACAAAAATAAACCCAGTGTGACAGCTTGATCGAGAATACATCTAACTCTTGGCACACAGTGTTGATGTCATCAACAATTTAGCCAGAGAGTATGAGACCAAAAAGATTAATCCAATGAATAGAGCTATGCCAACATTGGAGTGGTTTTGTTGTGCAAAATTAGAAAATGGGATCATTAAAATATCCTGAATTTACTGTGTCTGACTGCTGAAAATGGGTCCCAATAACCACAAACAAAACCAGAATTTGCCTTTCAGAAGTGACAAGAATGTCAATTTTTCAAAGTAACTTCAAATAATTATTCTAGGTTGTAACATCAAAGTATTTCTTATGTTTTTCTATATTTCTTTGTCGACCAGCGAGGGCCCCTGTGGAGTCATCTTGGTGCCACAAATGACATTTGACTAACATTTTTGATTAGCCCTTTATTTCAAAGAATGTGGACCTTTATCTAGACGTGTTATATGGTGTACATTATCTGTCACCAAAGACAGGGGGTGTGACCTTACAAATACAAAAAAGGCTGAAAGAGGGGCCAATGTAGGCGCCACAAGGGACATTACATTTGAGCTTGTCAAAAATGTAATTGAAGAAGTGGCATTATACGCCAACTGGGACATTCAGAAAGACTGTTGATGTCTATATTGATGTATTTAGTGTCTTTCAGTGTCTATCCTGCAGTGGGGGCCCGACGCACCATTGAAGGTCCTTTTCAGGTCTGAATAGTGGGACAATAAAGGTGGAGTGGGAGGTCCATTCAGGTCCATTCAAAGGACTTTCACAACACACACAACGGTTTGAGTTTGATCTTGAACAATGTTGCAAAGGTCAAAGGTTGATCGTGGGGCCACAGAGACGCGTGTCAGAGTGCGGTCAAGGTCAACATCACAAAGGTTCAAGTTATGTAGCTTATAGTTGTACGTTTAGAGAATGTAATCAATAGTGAGGAAGAGTCTTTGTGTCTTTTCCTATAGGGCAGCTAGAATAAAGAAAGTATTATTATAGCTTCAGGGATTTGGATTCACCAAACCAAGAATAAATGTATCCCCAAGTCACTCTTCAAGGTTTTGTGGTTTTCACGGTCCCTGCCTTCCAACATTAGCATTCTAGTGTTGAAATAGGAAAATCACTGACAAAAAATCTGAGGACCCTTTGATGCAAATTGCAAAATAAATCTCGAATGCAGTGAAAATTGTGGCTTTTAATTGATAAGAACAAAATGTCGGTTTAATCAAGATGAACAATGAAAGTGTTCTCCTCATCAAGGAATTAAGTCGATAGAAATTTGTATTTCATAGCTCTCAGTAAAGCAAACAACAGATAAATGATTCACATGGTAACACAATTCCTTCCCGTCCTTTTGCTAATCTGAAATTATTCAAATAATCAGACACCTCTCAGGGTCTGATGTGTGAAAATGAGGTGGAAGTGGGTGAACAATGCAACGGTTACTGGAGTAGAAGTCCCTGCTGCATGTTCAGTCGGCGCTGTAAAGGGCAGCAGGTTGAGTACTAGTAGTGATGGCTCAACCAGGCGCGCTGTGTATTGTCAGTGACCTTCAGAGCACCTCAGATCTACATAAGACTATCCGGCAAGACGCTCCCACTGTTGATGTTTTGAATGCATGACTTTTCACCAAACCTTTTCTGTAGGTCTGCTTCGCCCCCTGGGCATGAAACCTGTCAGTGTAGATGCAATATGGACGAAGCTGACGATCTCCATGTTTTTGAACAGGTCAGCTAACGTTTATGGTCCTGTGGTTTGTCTGACTAAATTGGTCTAAATGTCTATGCTAGAAGCCCCATGATGCTGCAGTGGTCATGACACACTGCAAACACACAAGCAGGATGGATGGCAAACTGAAAAACGTTTAGAAAAAAGTGTTTTACCCTCTTTATTAGGGCTATTTAAGGACATCATAGTGTAGGCATTTGAATCTTATCTTCACAATGTCAAACCCTTTTCGCCTTTTTCCTTTCTAGTAATGTGTAGGCTACTGTCAAAACAACATATTGATATGAAAGTGTTGGTGGACATGGTACCATGGTAACATGCTAACAATGGCAAGTTAACATGCCTATAATTAGCATCCAGTGAGGTGTTTTCTGTTAGCCGTGCTACTTAAATGGTTTGTAGCACGTCTGAAAAAATAGTAATCATAAGGCCCGAGCAGATGTATCACAAACATAATCCTTACAGTAACTGACTAAGGACTTGGAGGGATATATTTTCATATCAAATTTTTGGAATATAAAATAGGATTGGGCATTAAATCCTCCAGAGTTTCAGCTGTGTGTATTTTTACACGGGCTTTAGAGCAGGTGGGGTTAGAATAAGTAGAACTGGTGGTTTGCTGGGTCACATGGGAGGTTCATGAGAGAGAAAGAAGGTGTCACATGCATCCAAACACATTAGAGCACGTCAGAGCAGTGGGGTGTTGCATGTTTATGGCGTTGCCTGCATGTCGTGGTAACCATGTGAATCGCAGTTGAAACCTAAATGTAGTGGAAAGACGCTGGGAAAATAGTGAGTGAATTTCTTGCTTGAACTTCTGATTTTGTGCTCGGGTAAGCATGTCTGGAGAAGTGTGTGTATTTGTGTGTCTGTGTGTCTTAGTGCGCTTAACCACAAATTGCAAACATATTTGGATGTTTTCTGATGGAGAAATGGCAGCACAGCAGTACGAGTAAGTTAACTTGCGCAACACGCTGTGCTTGCATGTGGTGGCTTCAGTTGAATCACAGTTGTCTTGTCGCTCCTCCTTGCTATGAACCTATTTGACCTGGCCACACACACCTACACAAACAAAACAACGCACTCCAGATACAAAGTTGTGTTTGTATCCCCAAGTTGAAAGAAAAATGATAAAAAATACACACTCAATACCTCTTTTAAACTGTGACACACTAAAAACACACACCTCTTTTCTTACCTCCTGAAGTGTAGACATTCACACCCCTTGGCGACTCTGACAACAGGGCTCATCTGTCATCACACACGCACACACACACACACACACACACACACACACACACACACACACACACACACACACACACACACACACACACACACACACACCCCACCCACCACACACACACACACACACACACACACACACACACACACACACACACACACACACACACACACACACACACACAAAACGGATCAGGAGAAAATAATAACCAGAGTGTGTGTGTGCAAACAGCATGCACATTCCAGGAGCCGCTGACCCGGGCTCTGTGGGTAACCATGACGACCACTGCTTCACCATGGAGACGACCGTTACTCCCTTTACTCGCCCTCCTTTCCTCCTTTTCTCTTCCCCCCCACAATGTTCCCTGTTCTCTTCCCTCAGCGTCTCTCTCTGTTCACCCATGATATCTGTCCATGCTCCAAACAGCAGCAGCAGGTGCTCTCTCTCTCTCCATGTCTCTGCTGCTTTAATCTCCACCTCGTCTTGTCTTTAGCATGTTTTACGCACATAATAAACTCAACTATTATATGAAATAGTTTGATTAGAGGATCACGATTCATTTGAGTTAATTCTACACTGTTCCTATTGTCGGCAAATCAAAGAAAAGGGCATCAACTAGCAATACATTGAACCTCCTCAGTTGTAGAATTCCATTGATGTTCAAAAAGTGTTAAAAAACACTTTAATGCTCCTCACTGTTGCAACGGGAAGCTTGTTCCTTCATTGCTGTGAACACACTTTATTTTGAGTTTATCCCACATACACCGCTTTGGTGCACTTTCGAACACCAAATGTAAATATCGTACCTATTTATTTGTGACCTATTTTCAAACATTCAAAATGTGATTAGTGAATGTGGGAGGCGCTGAATGCACAGTGAGTATAGACGGGTGCAGTGATGACGTACTTTTGTAGGCCAGACCCGGAATAAGCATCGTAAATGCTAAGCTTTGTGGGTAATACACTTATGACACTTAACACGTTTTGTTCAGCAGGATAATCTCCACATATTAACGCTACTTTGTGATTTTTTAAGCGTAAATGCAATAGCAAAGCTATAAACAAACTGCATCACAGTTGCATGGCTGCGCTTCACAATGTGCAAATCTATTCATTTCTTCTTCACAGACATTATTTGAGGCTCTTAACCACAAACACGTTTATAAAAAACATTGACTTCCAGACAAGGGAAGTGGTGAAATGCTAAGTCTTTTCCGGGTTTTATGACTCATTGCTGCACCGCTCTATAGGGATGTTAAAAAGTGTTGGGAGATGGAGTAAAGCTCTGGCATTGTTTTTTTGAAATCTCCAACATGAGATTTGTTGTCAACAAAGAAGCATAAATCCTCTCTGACATCACCCGAAAGTCTTACCCATAAATCATCCACCGGCCCCCCACCCGCAGGAATCGTTGTCACTCCACCTGTACCGGTCCCTGTGCCCAATAAGAGTCAAGTATGATAATTGGCATCTGATAAAAAAGCTTAAAATATGTTGCTCACATTTTAGAAAGTGTAATTAATGTTTTCCTGATTACTGATTTATTATTTCTCCTCCCCCCACAAAACATCCACCCCTAATCACAAATGTTGATTTTTAATACCCAGCTCACTCAATTTGTGTACACACAGTTTTAATTGCAAACGACAGATCAACCCCCAGTCGACAATACTAAGGAGGGACTCAACACTAGCCTTCCCCTCAGGTATTTAAATGATTTACATATCTATAAAACCTCTTAATAACCTAACTTTGGTCGATTTCAAACTTCATCATTGTTTCCTTAAAACCTTTTCCTTTCTTTTTCCTTTTACCACCTACTGTTGTTTCTCAGCGCCTCAACAAGAGCTTTATCAAGACAGACACTGGAATTTAGTGAGTGGATGAAAACAGCATGGTTTGTTCAGATTCAAAGGCAGCTCTGAGCATTGGCAGCCCCTAATAGCAGCAGCAGCAGCAGGTAACAGGCTGAGGTGACATTTGCAAACCACAAACAACACTTTCATGCTTACCAATCTGGCTGCCCTGCGATTGTTTATTCCAAAGACAACCAAAGGGACTCACTCAAAGGAAAAAGATCTGACACTGGCCAGTACACATGTCTTTTTTCGTTAAGAATAATGTTTTGTCACCTTCTGTGAGAGTCAGAAGACAGGTTTTCCCAGCAGTTATCATACCTGACATATTTGGTGAATCTATGGCATCTTAATCTGTGTGAGCAGTCCTCTTTTGTAACCCCAGTTTATCATTTAAATTCATTTTGAGGTGTTATATGATGTGATAAATCATTTGTTTGCCTAGTATTGAGCTTCAATAACACCATACAGGGATGTTTGCCAGTCCAAATAGTTATGGAATGCAGCTTGATGACGCAGTGACTTGTAGCTGTCTATTTATCTAAACTAATCGATTTTTCTGTGGCATGTAGCTTAAATCCACAAACAAAATCCATTCACAACTTTTTGAGATGGCCTGACAAACAGCACTATAAACATTGCCTCCGTGAGAGATTAAGCATCAGGCACATTGCTAAAGGGCATTTTGTGGATTTCTTCTGTTACTACTTTGCCTGCGCACGTACACAACCAGTCCACCCACTTGGCTGTCACTACATCTTGAATTATTACTTCCTGGCCTCTGCACATTAATGTGACTGATCTGCTTTTTGTGGGTGGTAATGTCTGACCTTCACTCAGTGACGTTCCGGACAGGATGTCCCGGAGGTATGCTACAGAGCCGGCACGACAGCCTGTCGAGGCTGGCTCATAATCATATAGTTATCAGCAGAATTCATCCTTAGAAAATGTTAAATAAATGGGGGAGTAAGAGAAGTCTTTCCTCAGCTGTCCCACAAATTGAATTGGTAGAAAGAGCGATGAGCTCCTCCTTTGTGTCTGCTCGGCAGAGGTGAACACCTTCTCTCTTCACCTGCTGTTCGCTGCGCTTTCAAAAAGTCAATTTTTCTGAAATGTAGAAAGGCAGGCTCATTTGAAGATTGATGACTACGAATCTTTGAAATCTTATTAAGGATACTAAATGAATTTTGTGGGCCTCTGGGTCAGAAAACGTGCACTCCCTATGAAACACCACATAAAAAGAACTCCAGATCGAAGAACTGTCTAAACAGCAACCTTTTTTCACCGACTAAAAGCAGAATCATCAGCTCCTTAATAAAGCTGTTTTTTACTTTACTGTTGTGTCCCATTCCATTTAAAGTCGCCATGTCAACAGCAGTGAGTTCAAAGAGGATTTACTGTGTCTAATTAAAAACCAGGTATAGGAAATCCTTTTGGACGGTGCAGCATTTACAGACACACACCGTGTTGATATATGCTCACACTGACACATCCTTCACACCTTAATGGAGGTGTGAGTTGAAATGACACTGCATGTATCAGAAAGTGAACAAGCCCCGTAAGTATCAGCGTACGTCAGTGGTTCAAGGCCAGTACCAAGTTGTCCCACTTCTTTTTAATCTTTCCTTCGTCAATAGTATGTTGTTCTTCTGTCCCACTGAATTGATACATTTTTAAACACACATTATTATTTTTGTGCCCAAGTAGGCATATGAAAATATATTAGAGGTGTATGTTCTACAGTCATAGCTCAAAAGAGACCCTATTAAGACTTTTTGGGTTTCCCCTTTCTTAAAGTGTGTTATAGGTTTTTGTGCATGTAAATTGTCTGCAAAGGATCAAATCCCATACTTCCCTCCAGGGGGAGTTTCTCCCACACACTCCCCCCCCTGCTTGAAACGCCTCCATTGGACTCCTTTGTTTATTTTTGGCAGCCCTGTGACATCACTGTATAACATTTGCGCTTCTATTGGCTAGCACTCCAACACATTGGATGTGATGCTAAGGCGCGGGACATCTCTAAGTAGTAGACCAATCACAACAGAGCCGGCCAGCTAACGAATCAGAGCAGACTGGGCTCTGGTTTCAGACAGAGGGGGAAAAGAGGTGCTGCAGTCATACAGGCAGTATGAGAAAAATAAAGACCTTTTTGAACATTAAAGCATGGAGACATGTCACAGTAGAGGCACACAATACAAATATTAACAGAAAAAATGACCATAATAGTGCCCCATTAGAAGCTTTGTTAATGTTGTAAATTAAAAACTAAACAAAAATGCTATATGTGACCGTGGCCGTGCACAGTGGCAAAGTCCCTCCCTTTCCGGTGGAACTCTATGGGACCTTATTTCGGAAAAATTATGTATTGAAGTCAATGGCGAGAGAAAAGTTATCTTTCGATCCCGTTTGAATTGTGCCATGAATCATATGATGTTTGTCAATTTAAAAGATAATTTTGCAAGAAGAGATAATAAATTGTCGTAAAACTGTGAAGTAACACTTTTTTGTGTGAAACTGCTCAATGAATAACTACATCTCTGGTCCGCGAACGAAACGTCACCAACACCAAGCTGGCCGTCAAGTGAGCACATTTTCACCTCTCTTCTTTCAGAATGAGCGAAATGTATTAAAGAGGAAAAAATCCCTACAATATGTCTTGCATGTTGAGAGCTGTACATACACAAAAGGGGAGTGACCTGTTCCGTAAGAGCCGAGGTGAGTGATAAAGGAGTGTAATGTGAAGTCCGTAAGAGCAGCAGCTAACGTAGCAACAAGACACTCCTGTGTTTTGTTGAGCAACGTTGGTCTCGTTTAAGAACTGGTGTGATCGCCTGTGTATTCTGTGGTAACATTAGTGTTGGCAAGGACGGAAGGTATACAGACACCATCCATCCATCCATCTTCTCCCGCTTATACCAGTCGGGTCGCGGTGAGCAGTCAGCAGAGAGCGCATAACTGTTCTCTTTCCTGGATACCATCATCCCAGCTCTGACTGGGGATCGTCAAGCGCACGCAGGCGAGCAACAGAGAGTATAACCGCGAAACCACCTTCGCAGGTCTAGCACCTCGGATCTGCCCAGCTGGACATGCCCTGGAAACCTCCGTAGGGAGCGCCGCTGGCATCCGTATTGGGCCCGAACCCACCTTCAACTGGCTTCCTTTTGACGCGAAGATATGAGTCTAGCGGTTCAACTCCGATCCCTCGGATGACTGAACTCCCACCTTACACTAAGGGAGGACACCAGCCACGCTGCGCGGAGAAAAACTATCACTGCCGAGACGCGTTCTTGTCGGTCATGACCCCACAGGCCTTCACGACCATAGGTGAGGAGTAGAGAGCGAAAATGGCCCGTTAGACAGAGCAACCTGCTTCTAGGTCCAGCTCCCTCTCGCACACGGTGCGGTAAACGACTGGCCAGTACCACCAGCCGCTCGATTAGCGACCCATCCCGCTCCCATCGGTCCTCACTCGAGAAAAACCTATGTATTGCTTTTTGTGTGTCTAACCACAGCACACTGGCTCCTCATTTATGATTAGAACCGAGAGGAGTGAGCGGTCAACACACCGATGTCTCACTCACCTTCTAAGATGACAGAGAGCGTTGTCTCACCTCTGGCTATTCGCCATCCAGATGAAGACACACAGACACACCCTGCGGAGAAAAGCGCCATTCTCTTTGCGCTTCGTCTTGTGTACGTAATACTTCGATGTGCAGGACCATCCATTCTCACTTATCGATTGTATCCATAGGTCGAGGGAGCTGGGGCGAAGATGCCTGGTAGAACTCTCATACAAACATGACATCAGCTCCGGCGCGATATTTTCGTCACAACGGTGCGGATAAGCGACTGCAGTCCGCA
>NW_011333040.1:21420824-21438457 GCF_000735185.1 Notothenia coriiceps
CTAAACTCGTTGCGCTGGTGTTGGTTAGCTGTACTTAGAGGCGGGGCTGGTATGTTTCGTTATCGCTACAATTTTGCTTCATTGACCTATATTTGGGAGGGGTTTGGTCGGCTTTTGGATGGTCAAAGTGGGGTGGACAGAGACGGGTGGAGGGAGGTACGGACCAAAGGGAGACCAAAGATAGGCGGCATTTTCATGCCAGATTTCTTGGGCCCACTAAACGATGGCATTAAAGAGCAAACCTTTATACTCTCAGACACGCCCACCTCCAAGATTTTCAAGATTTTTTCAAAGCTGCTGTGTGGACGGGGCGTTACGCGATTCTGGGATTTGTAGTCTTTCTAGTTGCGTATTTTTCATAGTCTTATATGACATCTGTGACTTTTTTGACATGGAAATAATTTTTTAAGATTGACAAACATCATATGTGTAATTCGTGGCACAATTTAAACGGGATCGAAAGATACGTTTTCTCTCTCCATTGACTTCAATACATAATTTTTGCGAAATAAGGTCCCATGGACCGGAAGTAGATGGGAGTGACTTCGCCACTCTATAGAAGAGAGCAACCCATCCGGAGTACTCTCCCGCTACGTTATGGCCCCGCCCCTTTTTAGGTGAAAGCATTCGCTGTCATTTGACTGGTGGTAAATACAGATCTGAGATTTTTTGCTAATCACATAAAACATTTGCAATACCGTGACATTTTTAACGATGTAATTGTAGTTAGAGGATTGGCGTCCAAATATAGTTCAATTTAAAGCAATGTGGAATCATGTCCTGTCAGTCTACTGGTGGACGAGTGGCAGGCCGCAAGCTAACACTAAAACTGGTGTTTCCTTGACTTGTCGGTATTTTATACATTAACGCAGCATCTACAGTCACTTCTTTGACTTAAAATTCCAACTGATTACTTTGACGATTGACATTGACCTTATTAGCATCAGAATGTTGCTGTGAGGAAGTGTTACGGACGTGCTTGTATTGACACAGACAGGTTGGTTCGGATCTCTGTCCTCTCTGTGGATGGCCTGGAGACACAGATATTAAGACCTTAAAAGTCCCCTAAAATTATAGAACTTTGGATAGTTTTGCGGTTAAACTTGCAATACACGATACAGCAGCTTTGAGTCATGATGCAACTATTTTTCCTGCTTAGCGCCAATTCTTTGTGTTCACGGGAATGTGGGCAGGCCATTATTTCGCCAAGCAGTGAAGGCACTGCTCTCATCTATTGCTAGTTGAGAATGCATAGATTATCTACCTTGTTGGTCTTCTAGTTCCCATTGTCTGACTTTTCTTCTATGACCTTCCTCATAGCTTGTGATTCCCTCCCCACTCTCTCCCTTCTCTTTCATGCCAGCTATTTATTTACCTCTTATCTATAATTTCCTTTTGTCTCTCTTTTATTGTCTTCTACCATTAGCTTACCAGTCTGTCTCTAAGTTTTCTGTGAGTTTTTCTAAGGCTCTTTGACCCTCCTTCCCCTCATTGACATTTCTCCCTCTCTCAACAGCCTTTCTTTCTCTCTGAGTCTCTTTACTGTACACACATACACACACACACACACACACACACACACACACACACACACACACACACACACACACACACACACACACACACACACACACACACACACACACACCCCTCATTTATATTCCACCCGTGTCAGTCTCCTTGGAGTTGTATGAGGGAATCAAATCCACCTTCATATTCATCTTTTTTTTGTTCTTCTTATTCCCTCTCCGACTCAAGGTCTTATTATTTTCTCTATTCTTCTTCCCTCTCTGTAGTGTGTGTTTGAAGGAGAAAGGCGGTATAATCGGTGAAAAATATTGACTTACTTTCATTGTTTACAATGAGGCAAAAATAAGAAGAAAATACTCACCTAGCACATACAGTGTTTACACAGTGACATGACGTGAAACTACATTGTCTGAGTTTCTTCCTCAAAGCAGAACATAAAACAGAAAAGGACAAGATGAGAAAAAAACTGATGAAAAATGAGGAGAACCCTGTCTAGTGTGTAGAGGACAGTCAAGGATGCTTGCAGCTTTAAAGGTCATCTCCAGCGTTGTTTGATTGTTTTCTTGTTTCCAATAAGAAGCACTGCCTCACACTTCTGGTGGCAGTAAAGAGGCAAACAAAACTCTAAGTGGAGCGAGGGGTAGCATTCTGACCGTGAATCGTCTTGGCCTATTAGTAGGGATGTCCCGATCACCTTTTTTGGCTCTCGATCCGATTCCGATCATTTGATTTTGACAATCTGCAGATACCGATTTTTCCCGATCCGATCTTTATACAATGTATTAAGAGAAAAAAAAGGAAAAAAGCATTCAAGTTGTCCCTTAAGGTTAATATTTTATTGAAATGACCCATTATATCCAACATGGATAGCTTCACAGCAGCATTGGATCAAAACAAAATAAAGCTTATCAGTGGTTCACCACAAAATAACCATGGAAAGAAATTGGTAAACAAAAGTTCTGGGGCAGTTTCTCTTTCCTTTTAAACGTCTCTGAAAGTGTTGGTTGTTTCAGTGCCATTACCTGAGTGGCCGCTTTGTACTCGTCGTGTTCTTGGTGGTGTTTGTTTCTCAGGTGGCGTATTATATTGGTCGTGTTGAACGTAGCTCTGTTCTTTCCACCACGCGGAACCTCCGCCTTGCAAACATTGCATCTGGCTGTTACACTGCCTTCGCTTTCAATTTTAAAATACTTCCAAACTCCTGACATATCCTCTGTCCCGACTTCGGAGTCACCAGCTGAATGTTAGCTTAGCTTACTGCTACTATTAGACACTGCGCCATGCCCACTCTGTTGCCAGATTTGAGAGAAATAAGCAACCAGGTCTTGGTTGCTTATTTCTCTCAAATCTGGCAACAGAGTGCCCAAAAGAATCAACACAATTATTATAAACCAAAACTAAGGCCTCAGGATGACTTTAAGATGTGAACATGGTCATTTTTGTTTTGTAACATTAAATAAAATAATTAAAATAATTAATTAATAAAAAAAGAAATCCCCGATCCCCGATCTTTTTCTCCCGATTCCGATCTTTTGAAAATCACGTGATCGGCTCCGATCCCCGATCACGTGATCGGATCGGGACATCTCTACCTATTAGTGTGATTTTTAAAAGAGCATCAGAAAAATGAAATGACCTTAGAGACAATGTTCATTAACATGCTTTCAATTAATGTCACAGTCTTTATCAGCCCGTAGAGATAAAACCTGAACAGCTCAGATTACTGAAGAATCAAGATCACATTTAAAAAGCTCATTAAAGGTGGGGTAGGTAAGTTTGAGAAACCGGCTCGAGATACACTTTTTGTTATATTCCATGGAATGCTCTTAACATGCCGATAGCAATGAATATCTGAAGCGCTTCGACAAAAAATCCGTAAAAAAATTCATCTGTGGAAGCCGTAGTACTGTAAAAAGCACGACCAATCATTTTACCCGGCCCGGCTAAAGTAACTGGATGGCCTACCTGCCTGTCAGCTTTTCATCTGTGCACAAACTTATCTCTTGCCCTCATTGGTCATGTGCGCGTTCATGTGTGTTGGAGGAGGGGCTCTGTAAGGAAGTGGCAGATTTTTGTGTATTTTCAAATTCTGGCGCACTCGAGCTGGTTTCTCCAAACTTACCTACCCCACCTTTAATAGAACCAATTCAAATTTTCTGATATCTGAAAATAATTCCCTGAATCATAAAATGTTATTTCTTTTTTGTTACCAAAATCTTTGTCTAAATATGTCCTTCACCAAAATGGAAATTCCCAGAGTTTTAATCAACTAAACCTTGAATGAATAAAAGCACGATCAAGTTAACTAAATACAATATGTTGTGCATATCTTGCTTTCAGTTGTTTTGCATAAACTCATTGGTGCATCACTCCCTGTTAGTTTCGATGCTTGCAAATCATACTTTGGCAGCCCAAAAATTCTCATTACATGAAAAAGAACATCCTTTTTTGATGATATTCTCTAAATGAAGGAGCACTGGAATAGTTGTGTACTGTGTGACTCGAGTAGGAACAAGCATCAAACCTTTACAACTGGTAATTACAGAAGCTGATGAAAAAATATTGTTGTACGAGTGTCGTTTTTAAAATGACTCTCATGGCAGCATTTCTCACTAAGCTGTTTGTCTTTGTAACATTTTTAGTGGAGTGGACCAAGTGATGCAGTTTTTCCTTCTGTTTGCTTCAGTTTTATTAAAGATATTTAGTCTGGGTATTGTTACGGCCCCGTTCGGCTGCCACAAATATTGGAGACCAGACAAGGTTACTTTAACAAAAAGCATATTTATTTACGATACAAAAAAAAACAAAGGACTTAACAAACCTAAGCAAATGTGGAAGTCAGTTATCAGTAATGAGTGTGTGTATGTGTGTGAAAATGTGCAACAAACAAAGAAGCAGCACTCTCCGACAGCAGAGTGAGATTTAATGGGATTAACACATGGTGAAAATGAATCAGTTCAGTTGAAAGTATTTGTTTACATTAGAGTTATACATAGAGATACAAAAATATGTCCACAAATATGAAAACAATATTTTTTAACATTGCATTATACATTTAACGAAAACATTTAATGTAATCAACTGCTTGGGGAGTGTCGTGGTGATATCTGTTAGTTGTTTTTAGCATTTTCATCCGACTAACCGTTTTGTCCTAACTCAACACATGTTGGCAGTGACGCACAGTTTGGTTGTTTGTGAATCCAAACAGAAAAGAAAACAACAGATTGGGCCAAATCCCTATTGTTTAGTCGTTTGGGTGTGTTTGGTGATATTTTCGATCTGTCTGTCACAAGGAAATGGTGTTTTCCAGATTTAGAAAGCTGAGAATGGGCTGTACATCATTCCCCTCCCACCCTCTCTCCCCCTCTCCCTCCCTCACTGACAGGCCGGTGGGTCTCCTGGTGAGAGCTGACCTTTCTCCTGAAGGAGAGCGAGGGGCACCAAATGAGGCGAGAGAGGTAGCCATGTGTGTAAATGAGCGGATGATAATTTACTGGGGAACAAAGATGATTGTTTGTGTGTTGTCTGACGGAGGTGTGCGTACATATTTAGTCTGGTAGGATGAAGTGATGCATGTTACACTTAGTCAAATGTGCGAGTGAGATAGAGGAATAAGGGTTGGGGGGGAGTCTGTGTGTGTGTGTGTGTGTGTGTGTGTGTGTGTGTGTGTGTGTGTGTGTGTGTGTGTGTGTGTGTGTGTGTGTGTGTGTGTGTGTGTGTGTGTGTGTGTGTGTGTGTGTGTGTGTGTGTGTGTGTGTGTGTGTGTGTGTGTGTGTGCGCGTGTGCGTGCCATATGTCGATAGGTTGTGTTTGTGTTTTTTGTCTCATTATGGTAAATAGAGATATTTACAGCATTGTGTCTTCATGTGGTAACCATGACGATGTCACAGTGGGAGAGGCTGTCTGTCTCAATGCATTATGACATCAATGTTTAACCCTCAAAACACACACACACACACACACTATCTATGGCAATCATCCTTTCACTGTTAGTGAATACAGCTGGTAAACACACACAGTTTCTGCTTGGTTACACGCATAAACGATAGATTTACATAAAAATACACAAAAACACACACATGATGCCAAGCTGCAGGTGTGCAGCACTTCAAGTGGAGAAACACACACAGCTTTAACCACACACACACACACACACACACACACACACACACACACACACACACACACACACACACACACACACACACACACACACACACACACACACACACACACACACACACCACACACCACACACACCCACACACAAACAGTTGCATGAACACTCAAATGGAGCAGAAAGAAAACCTGTTAACACTCAAAGGGAACCATGCAGGTCTCTGAAGTACTTTGAGAACACATTGTATGGTGGTAAGTAATACATTGTGTGTGTCCGCGCGTGTGTGTTTGTGTACGAGTCCTGCCTATGTTGCACATATTTAAAGAAAAAACACAGACATGCATCAATCCTCTAAATGTTTTGTTTAACCTAAGTATAGAAAATGTTCACATAATGACCAACAAGCCTTATTATCTCACAAATGAACAAGTTGTAGATGGCTGTTTAGTTATTTATTAAGTTGGAATGCCCATGTTTGTACTCGTGGTTTTTTTATGTTTTAGGATGTGACGGAGCAGGGGGTACTTTTATTAGAGATCTGTCTGTTTTGTTTTTGGAATGTGCGTCAGGATGGATCGCTTGCGGTTTTATCTGCATACCAAATCTACCTACGGGCAAAAACAAATAACCTGAACCTGAAGCATTTTTGTACCTTTTTAGTTAAGTTTGTTCTAAAAATAAAGGTGGGCAATCATCTAACCTGATTTAGCTTCCTGATAAGTAAAGAGCAAGCTTGGGGCTTATCAACAACCTGTTTCTGTTAGATAGAAAAAGTTATTGTCAGTTCTACAAAATCAAAGGGTTAGGGATCAATATAAACCAACAGCCACACTCTATTCAGATGCTAATTTGGCGAGAAGAGGTAAATAATACAACATTTCTGCACCAATCGTTGTCCTAATGAACCAGCAAGTGATGTTGAAGTTTAAAGGCTGCTTGTAGACAGTAAGGCTTTCCTAATATCACATATTCCCTACATGATAGTATAATTGCAAAATTGAATGTACATTATTTAAAAGGTAAGAGAGAAAGGGAAAAAGATGCACTACCTTAGTCACACAACATTATATGTATATGTTCAACATAATATCAAATGTCATTTTTTAAATGTCATAGTACCGGTATATCACTACACCACGAGTAGGAACTGAATCAGAGGTAGACTGGGCAGGTTAATGTGAAAAATAGATAAATCCCCACACTTCATCTGAAAATATCTCAGACTGATGATATCCAACAGTGTAACATAATCTGAAAGGGGGTTTTCCTCTGATGATACTGAGGTAAAGACGTGTTTCCAAATACTATCAATCACCTCGCTGTGTGTGTGTGAAAGAATGTGTGAGACGCTGCAGGTGTGTGGGTGGTGGAGAAGAAGAATTGGACGGAGAGGGAGAGAGAATGAGAAAGCGAAGAAGAGAGAGGGAGTGAATCATTCCCTGAACAGACCACCTCGACAGCGTGATATCAGATGCATTATTTGATGATTGGATCGCTGGCTACAAAAGCTGATAGATCTCCGCCTGAAATTGATTTCTGTCTGGATGTGACTCAAACACACACGCGCACAGGCACACACACAGATGCTACGAGACTGAAAGCCAGGGGAAACTAATTACCAGTTCACCGGGTGTCTGAGAAACCTGAACCTGAATAAAAACACCTGAAGGACTGGCAGGCTGGCAACGAGAGACAAAATAAATTGGGAAATTAATGTTCTATTATTGGACCGTGAGTGTGTGTGGGTTGGTCTTTTCAAAGGGTCTGATGATTTGAGCCCCTTTTGGGTGACTTTTGGTCCTTCTCAGGGACAGTTTTATTAAACTATGAAAATACAGTTGTACTGCATATTGGCAAATACACAGCGAGTTTGTCAAGCTTTAATTTTCTTAGTTTTAAATAAGTGTGGTCCAACAGGCTTATGATTTTTCTTCTGCTTCAGGTAGTGCAAGTACATTTTTGCCCGGAAATTCTTAATTTATTCAGGTTTTTATTAACATAATGCCTTTGTTCTGACCTCAGTTGTGTTGTGTGTGTTTTTTGTAGATGTCTGTTGCAAATAGAGTTTTGATGTGCTGTATTCATGCCTGAAAGTGAGGTTTTGTGTGTGATGTTTGAAAGAGCTTCACATATTGTGAGTCTGCGTGTTTACACAGCATTCTCCTGTTGTAGAGGTGATAACAGTGATCACTATGAGACGCTGAGAATCAATCTTAATTCTCTGAACGCGGGAGCCAGGCTTTATCTCCGTTCTCTAGCGGCTGACTCTTCTAATGCTCTTGTGGCTGAATAGGGGACAAATCCCCGCAGCCAGGTTACGACGTTGTGAAAAGCCCTCCAGAGGAGCTGAGATAGCAACATATACAGTAAATGCCTGTGGTTTCTTGAATTAGCTGTTCAACAATGCCCCGCACAGGTAATACTGAGGAAATGGCTCCAATGTGTAGGGGATTTAATTACCACTAAGCCTGCACTAGCCACTAATAGGCCACCAAACCACTAAAGGCCTTAGATGTCAACAAAAAGCAGTGATGCAGCCATACCTAAACCCTGGATAGCGCTGCAGTGGGAAAATGGGCGCATTTCCACAGCAGGGCGTAGCACGGTTTAAGCGTGCTGTGCCAACCCCGGTCCGTTTTTTGTTGCGTTTCTACTAGGGGTAGTTCCGGCTAACGGGTACTGTTTCACAGTTTTCTGGCCCTCCAAAATCCAAGTTCTTTCCGGGCCAACAACCAGGCTGAATATTCTAAACTAGTGAGAGAATCGCTGGCAAGGGGCTACAACTACAACAAAATGAACATATTTTACAGTGATTTAATTGAAATACACGTTTCAAAATGATGCCGAAGTAACAACATACCGGTTAGTAAAAAAAATGAATTAATGATTTGACAATTCTGCAGACTACGACGGAGTATTAGGGCCACACTTAGAAGAAAAAAAACAGAGAGATTTCGAGAATAAAGTCGTAATAATACGAGAATAAAGTCATAGTTACGAGAATAAAGTCGTAATGTTACGAGAATAAAGTCGTAGTTTCATAAGTGACTTGAGAAGGGGACTTGGAGGAGATTGTCTCCTTTCTGCAGGAGGAAATGGCTGGTTCTGGCCGACTACATTACATTACATTACATTTAGCTGACGCTTTTATCCAAAGCGACTTACAATAAGTGCATTCGACCAACAAGATACAAACTTGAAGAAAACAGAATCATATAAGTACATCAGGTTTCAGTTTTCAGTCTGCGCCGGAAGATGTGTAAGCTTTCTGCTGTCCTGATTTCAATGGGGAGCTCATTCCGATTCCACAACAAGGCTATCGTTCGACTCCTTCTGGATCCAAAGCCTTGATTACAAGTCTCATTGTTTCTTGTGAAACAACAAATCCCCTTTGAACAGCTCGTAGATGTAACCAACGATAGCCTTGTAGTCGGCCAGAACCAGCCATTTCCTCCTGCAGAAAGGAGACAATCTCCTCCAAGTCCGTTTGGTTCTTTCTTCTAAATAATAGACATAGTTTCTTGCACAACCTATTCAAAGTTCTAATACTTATGATAATCTGATGCTGATGTTTGTTATTTCAGAAACCTAAACTAAAGTACTGCTTCACAAGATGCTCCACATTCCTCATTTTATTGCAGGACGCTGCTGTTGTCTCTTTCTCAAGTTACTTATGAAACTACGACTTCAATCCATAGACTGTAAATATAAAGCTTTATTCTCGTAATATTACGACTTTATTCTCGTATTATTACGACTTTATTCTCGAAATCTCTGTGTTTTTTTTCTTCTAAGTGTGGCCCTAATACTCCGTCGTAGCAGACAGACGGCAAGCGAAAAACCTTTTAAAATGCGTGTTTTCTGGATGGAGATCGGCTAAGCTAACGTTGTATATGCCCCGACCGTCCACACTCACAACAACGGCCTATACAGACATAAATAAACCAGCGGCTGTATTCGCCATGACACAGATAGTCTGTGGTTTGTACATTTGAAGATGAGGTCACGGCTCTGCCTACACTGCGTTACTATAGTTACTGCCCAAGCTACTAATGTGCTGTTTACACAGGAACTAAACGGGTTGTATCTGCTACTTTTCTCTTTCACATAGCCCGTTCGTTAACACGAGGCCATAACGGAACCGCGGAAACGGACCCTTAAAATGATAACGGGTCCCAAGGTGGATAGATTTGCGGACGGAACCCTCTGGGGGGCCAAACGGCTCCATGTGTACGTCCAATACGATGATTTTCCTGATAACGATGAAGCCATAGCCCCGCCTCTCCCCACCTCTGCTGCTCACTGCTGTAGCATGGTCAGTAGCTACTGTCAGTGGCTAGACTACTGACCATGCTACAGATGTTAGTGCAAAATCTACAGCTCCTCTACCATAACCATCAGCAACAAGTGGACATAGAGAACTACATGAACTACATGAACTACATGTTGCTAAATTCACGCGGAGAATAAACAGAAGGGCAACCATGCTCGGGGGTCTTCTTCACTGCTTTTGGTGTATTTTGTGGTGGAAGGAATATGTACTACAGCGTCTCCAGCGGGTCGAGTGGTCTCGTGTGAAGGGACACATTTATTGAGCCGTATCCTTGTGAACGGAATCGAATTCGGTTGCGTTCCCGTGTAAATGGGGTCTAAACTGTAATGGAAACGCAGCATAAAGTGAGCCTGGCCTACCAAGGCCTAACTATACCGTACTAAGCCGTGCGAGGCCCTGCAGTGGAAATGCGCCACTAAGTTCATATCTTTGAATTTAAGTCTTGAATTCCTTACAATGAACATGGCCGGTGTAGCTCATCATTAAACAGCAACACACTGTGATCAACTCTAAGCATGCTCAGTTTGCAGTCACACTGTGCATTCAGAGTAAAGTACATCAAATCAGAGTACATTTAAAATATTTGACCAATTGGACATTGGACCAATTGGACGAAGGAAATTAATTTCAAAGGTGTAGTGTGTAGAATTTAGTGGCATCTTGTGGTCAGTTCAACGATTGCAACCAATGGAGAATCGGAGAATTATGTTGTTACCCTCGAAATCATAAAACTGTGAAAGGCCCTCACTAGAGCCAGAGTGTGATATGTCCCTTCTGGGCTCATGTAGAAACCTGGTGGTGAAACATGGTTGACTCCCTTCTTATAAATATATGAATGTCTCATTCTAATCTTACTAATACACAATAATTTTTAGCCACAGGTGATTATACACTAATTTACATAGCTATACGTATTATATTCCATTTATGCTGATAGATTCCCCTAAATCCTACACAGTTGACCTTTACATCATGTTGTGAAATTTAGTTCAAAGGACTTTAGCAACACTTATTGTTCTCCTAATAAACTATCATTCAAAAATATCAAATAGGCATTGAAGAAGCAGGTAAACTGAATAGGTCTTCCTTCTGCTACATCGACGTGTAAGGAGTAACATTACTGATCATGGTGATTTTGTTACTTGTGTGTGTGTGTGTGTGTGTGTGTGTGTGTGTGTGTGTGTGTGTGTGTGTGTGTGTGTGTGTGTGTGTGTGTGTGTGTGTGTGTGTGTGTGTGTGTGTTGGGTTGGGGGGTTACCTCTCTGTCAGAACTCTTCTGTCACACTCAGTAATGATCAAAGCGCTCGCTGGGACCCCCTACCGTACACACTCACAGCCGACCAGCCAACTGGACAGGAATTGCTCAGCCATGCAGCCTGCGCTCCACACGGCTCATACAGGATCTCACACACACACTTATAAATACACACATACATGCACGCTAGTCTTCCTGTTTCATGTCTTTTAGTCCCCTCTTTTTTCTCGAGAACGGCACTGTTTCAGTCCTCTAACTTAAAACTCTCTGTTTAATCTATCACCTCTTCTTATCTCCTCCTCTCCCACCTGTTCTTCTTGCTGTTTCGCTGCGTTTTTCGTTCTGCCTCTAATGCTGGTTCACCCTGTTTTCCTTTAAATGTAATTTAACAGTTCAGTTTATTTTCAGATTCAATGTTTTGGAGTTCTGTTCAGACTTTCACATCCATGTCGCGTTAATACAATTATTATAGTGTTTCACTCTTTCTCTTCGGCTATTTTCACTCTTTTCCACCCCTTTCTGGTGCATCCTTCATATGATCATATTGTTTCTTCCCCAATCTCCTTATTTTCCCTCAATAGCTGCTACTGCAATAACTACTGTGAAGACACCTATTGAATGTATACCCACCCTCCATTGAGTTGCATTTATACTCCACAGTGCTCACTTCGTATTTTCCCCTATTTGCTTCTTCTCGTTCCCTCTCTCCTCCCCTCCCTTCTTTTGTCTCTCCTTTCATCTTTCTCTCCTCTTTCCCTTCAGTTTTCCTTTTCATCAAAGACTTATCTGATTTGAAAGTTAGTTTTTATTCTGTGTTTTTTAACTTTCAGTGTCTCTGCATGAATCCCTGCCTTGAGACGGTCTTCAGAAGATGACGTAAGCCTCGCTTTCAGCAAGAAAATATTGCCATTGCTTAATTATCACCCTCTAAAAAACTTCAAAAGACTTGTAATGTTGCGCCAGTTCTCAGAGTTATATATCATTTTGTCACTGATAAAATACTTGTGTTTGGCCATGAACTATGTGGTACTGAAATGATTCAACCTATCTCTCCCCTTATCATGAACCACTGGTTTATATTACACCTGTCTTTTTGATGGAGAGTGAGCAGGCATCTCCATCTCTCTCCACACCCCTTCCTCAAAACCCTGCGGCAGACCACAGAGCAGACAGCCACGAAAGCCCAGCAAGAGACTGGAATGAAACCCACACACACAGGCATCACATCTGCACTGATACACCCCCAGGAAGCCCCATTTGTTTTCTAAATTCTGGCCTCCCAAAGATGCATTTCTGCTTCTCGCAGAACTTTCCAGCATCCTGTCTTTGGATTAGTTCTGGAGAAGCTTTAAAGGAAATATATTTGAAATCTTGCTTTGTGGTGGACAGCTAGATCTATTACCTAAAGGGGCTTCTCAGTTTTTAAATACATTTTATTCTTTCTACTTTTCATGTCTGTTCCCTTATAATTAAATGTGTATTATGACCAGTAGATATTGCTATCTGACAGTACACTGCACAGTATACTGTACAGTAGACTAACAAAGTAGTCTGCAACATTAACACACCAATAATTACAATGCAGTAATATATAAATTATTGAGAAATTTGCCATTAGCGCATATGGGTACCTGCACTTTTGGTACTCTAAGTATATTTTAATTCTAATCTTCTGTGCTTTTCCTCCTTTAAATGCAGTCGAGAGATGAGAATTTCTACACTGTGCTGCTAATACTTTTACTCAAGTAAAAGATATGAATACATTTTCCTCCACTGCAGAAGTTTCAGAACAGTAAAGGCATGTTTTTGGTAAAAACGAATATTACTGATTGATGCTGAATTCCATCTGACTTCAGATGGGAGCAAATTGAAATCTGACTGTGTTACATTAAATATATTTGCAGAGCTGTTTTCTCTACCGCTGGCATTGGTGCGTCACTCCGCATTGAGACGCTGCCAACCCACCTGAAAGAATCTCATTAGTATGGGTTTCAGCTGAGACTTGTCTGATGTGTGACAGTCTACATGCTGTTTGAAAAGCCTCTCCACGCTGACGATTTGGAGGCAAACAGTGCTGTGCAGGTAATAACAGGATAAGCATGGATTTTGACTAAACAAAAATAGCCTTGTCTAAATGAATCCAAGCTATTTCTGCCTCGCTTGTTAAACAAAATGTATCACAAAACTGCTTGCATGAACTCATTATAAGCTGCAGCATGTGTTCCTCAGTACACACAGGTGCTGCCCCTGAATTAGACCCCAGAACTGGATCACTACCTCCGGTAACACACAGATTAACATACTATAGCTGGCCGGGGCTGACTGTGCACTGCACTCAGAACAAAGCAGGGAGACGGAGAGGATAAAAGAGCAAGAGAGGAACCCATAGGGGACGATTTTGAAAAAAACCTTCTCGTCATCGGCTCTGTGGAGCTGAAATCCCCTCTCTCAGCTCTCTGGCTGGTGAACAAGCAGGGAGCCACAATAGCCTGCAGATTCCCCCGGATTTGGAGCACAAAGGGTGGGCAGTCGTCCACCCAATAACCCCTCGTAGCCCCCTCCACCCTGCCACATGCACCCCGCCTCTTATCGACCCACACTACATCCCTCCGTCCATTCGTTTTGTAACCGCCACTGGCTGCTGCAGTAACTGGTCGACTGAGACTGCACAATACATGTGTGAATGTGTGTGTGTAAACACATACTTACCCAATAAATCCTTGGGGATTTCAGCCAACTGTCACTGTCCTGCCAAACAAGTATGTCATACTTGTGGTAATTGGAGTTTTGCTCCAGGCACACTCATTTGTATTGCTACGAGTGTGAGGACATTTATTCCTAAATTCTGATACTAATTTGACCGTTAAGTCAAACTAAAATAGACTTCAATTATCTCGCTTTGCAGGTATATCAACTATCTATAACTTGTTTAAAAGTTTGTATCTGTCTTGTAGCTGGCTCATTAAAAGTTACCTGCTCCTGTCACATCTGGACCCAGCAGAGGAGAGACCTTGACCTATTTCCAGTCCCCACCCTTAGCTTAAGAAACTCATGACTTCGAGTTTATCGCAGCCAGGTGTTTATTGCACTTGAGTTTGGCATAATCATTAGGCTGGTTTCAGATAATTAAACAATGAAACAATCAGGCTAAATTAATGACTAATGTCTAATGTCTCTGGCACTGTTATGTTCCCGCCTAAAGCCAAGGTAGGAGACGGCAGCAGGTGGCTGAGTGTAGCACAGCGATGGAGATCCACTTAGCCACGATACAACTACCAATTGTGTGTGTCTGCATTTCCATGAGAGTGTGCCAGAGCCTGACTCTAATCACCAGGATTGTGCCACTTGTGTCTGCCATGACAGTGATAGTAATTGCAGCAGCATTTGGCTCCAGTGCTAATAAAATTGTGATGAGCAGCCGGGTGGCCGCTGGGAATGATCGCCTCTTCAGAAATGGACATCGGCAGGCGTTTAATACGACTCAGCAGTGTGTATTTTAAAAAAACCAAAGTAAATGCAGTTTTAATGTTTTCCTTTTTTTATTGGTAATGACATCTCATCTGTGAAGGAAAGGTGAAAGAGGACAAATGGTTTGCAAGAAGACAAAATCATGGATATGTAAAGGGAGAGCATTAAATCAGGATGGAATCCAAAAGCTGAGCTATGAAGAGTGTTTTTCATTCAGAGAGCACTGACCTCCACAAAGGTTGTTACTATAAATGTAAAAAATATTGCACGTGTCCACCCCATGATAAGTTCTGTTCCAAAATGTAATCGGTTCTTCCTTGGCCTACGCTACATGCTTACAACTAGTTTCACGAATGACCAGAAGTTTTTCCGTAATCCTGACAACAAACAAACACAAAAAACTAATCTCCTTGGTAAAGGTTATGCATCATCAATGAATTTGCATATTACTGTTATGTTCGAAATACAGTTTATTTTCTTCTTGCTTTTAAAGAACCTTTCCATTCTGCCTACATGAGCTTCTTGGGTTACACTTAGAGACAGGATTAGGCACTCAGAAAAACTGAAAAGATCCTGTGTATATCTTTTAGATTGGGCGTCTAATCAGGATAGCCAGTACTCCGTCTAACATGGAAGAGATTTTGGGCTCGACCTCAAGTATCCTCTCAGGGCACTCTTGGAGGAGCTGCATGCTGGGAAGAGGTTTATCTGGGCTGCTTTGATTGGCTAGCCTCAGTGAGCCAGACTGAAATGATTTATAGAAAAATGAAAAGATGGAGTGGAGGATGATTCCTTTCGTTTTGTATCTTTTAGCCTATTAACTAAAGCTACATCAAAAACAAAACAATTATCCCGAAGCCAAGGTTTTGGACTACATTTTAGGTATCCATTTGAGGCAGCTGTCTCTCGCAACAGATGGCCTTTTCAATTTCTGTCTTCAAGGTTTACATTTTTGACAACAGAATGATGGATCAATTAAAATTTGCTAATGTCAGTTCAGCAGTCAATGTGCCCATCTACCCGGTTTCACCAAACCTGATAAAAGGTTCTGCATTATTTACCTCAAAAACACTTCTTGGGTTATTTTTGACGATATATGGTTTTTACCTGAGCGTGACCCAGCACTGACACAGGAAATAGTTTCACTGTGCAGTCGGTCCTCTGAGATTTTCATGCAGTTCCAAACATTCAATCAGTCTTAAGCCCACAGGTTCACTCAGAAATGTCACACAATCTGTTATACCTGCGATAGTATCCATCAAAAAGTCGAGGGGTTCAAGCTGTTTATAGATGTTTTTTTACAATCAATCAGAACTTTCTCTTTTACAACTGTTCTTTTCAAGGCTGTCTAAGCGGAGAGGCGCCGGGCCGGGCCTCTCATTCTCTAACGTTGAGACAGCATCAAGAGGATCAACGGCTCAGCTGACCCACAAAAGGTTAAAAATCAGATGTTCTGCTCTCTTGTAGATGTAACCAGTGACTCACACCAGACTGCCTTCAAAGCTGGATCCCACTCCCAAACAGTTTCTGGGCAAATGACCAATGCTATCAAAGAAAAAAGCTTTGATTCCCATGGCATATTTATTGATCATAACACTGCCTTTTGATATGTGCTGCTAGAAGGAGAGCTCTCCCCTGAATATCAATGAAGTCCCTGAAAGGCAGATAGAGTGGGAATATCATCAAGGGTCTATTCATATTTGGTATTTTCCTATTCTCTTCTGTTGTGTTCAATTCTGCCTCACTCTGTTCATTTTCTGATGTGGTTTTTTTTTTCTCGCCTTTTTCAATCTTCATTCATTTCTCCAACTCACCTTCTCTTACCCCGCTAATGTTGTGCGTGTCATCAAAGAGTGTACCACAGTTAGTTTGCAGGAAACATACAAACCATTCTCCCTGTTCTATTTACAAAAGATTGAACGCATTAAGCAACAGAAACATCCTTCCCATTTTGCATTATCATTATTGTCTTCCACTAATGAACATTCAATGTGAAGAAAATTAATATATATATATATTTCTAATGAGGTGCACTGACCTTCTTCTCTTACTCTGAGGATCACTTTGTAAGATAACTTGAGGAGGAAAATCTATACCTTTCCTACATTGTGTTTGATCTCACTGTGCTAAGATGTGGAAGTATTTTTCTTAGCAGATGCTAAGAAATTTAAATTCCCATCATTTCCACACTGACTACTACATGTTTGATTGCAGCTGTAAAATCTCAGTTTTGCCTCACTGCAGCTTTATTCATCACATTCACAGTGCAGCCTTCTGCACATTATGGCCTCTTTACAACAGTTGCCTATAGAGTGCCACAGTGACGCGTCCTAAAACCCGGAAGTAAATTCCTTCCGGTTCCTTCGACAAAAACGCAATGCAATTTCTGCATAGGATTTTGGAAAATAGCTCGAAATAAGGTCTGTGGTTGAGACACATTTAAGAGACGGATCACGTTTTGTTCACCCGGATAATACCCATATGTCTACCCTACTTTTATAATTTTCTAATCATAAATCTAGTCGCCAGAAGCAAAATGCTAACGTTATTCTATAAACGAACTACAGCAGGGTCGCTGCTTCAACGTCACGCCAACTTAAGATCCGTATTCAAAACTACATTATTCAAAAGTGTCACTTTTGAATAATGTAGTTTTGAATACGGATCTTAAGTTGGCGTGACGTTGAAGCAGCGACCCTGCTGTAGTTCGTTTATAGAATAACGTTAGCATTTNCAGCAGCAGTGACCCCACTGGTGATTTTTGACAAGTTTACGCGTCTGAAAAACGATGGTTGTTAACAAGTGGCTGAATAGGACTACAGAAGTTGTCAAGGCCGTTTAAGTCATTACACCGAACACGTAAACACTCCCGCTAAGTTTGTTTTTCCCCGTGTTCTGCTTGAAAGCAAGTACCTGCCTCCTGCAAA